>NW_026061822.1:0-353169 GCF_023897955.1 Schistocerca gregaria
ACACACGCGAGACAGATTGAGAGGCAAGAAACATGTACCACAATTGTGCATGTGGTGTCAAATATGCACCAAAAGACGATTGAATGGGGAATCTGCTTTCTGGCCATACACCCAGATGACCCTCCTGTAATCAACAATAATTTACCCATATTTAACGATTCAAATATATTATTCCACTGTGAAATTGATGAATATATGTGATGAGGGTAACAATCAAAACAAGGACTCAGCAAAAGAGAGAAGTCTTTCCTAATAACTCCAATTGTCAGAATGCACGGAGTAGTGCTTCCCATCCAACAAAATCACACTCAAAAGTAGAACGAAGCAGGCATTAAACAGAATCTCCTGTTGAAGGGAAGAAACATGTACCACAATTTGTGCAGCACATTTATTATTTTTAGTGACCATTGCAATAGATTTTTTAAAATATAAAGCAAATGAAGGAGATACCTAAACAAGAAGATTTATCAAATTCGAACATTCGTTATTTCAGTAAAGTGGATGTGGTGTCCAATCTGCACCAAAAGACCATTGAATAGAGAATCTGCTTTCCGGCCATACAACCAGATGACCCTGCTGTAAACGACAAACATATACCCACATTTCATGCACCAAATACATTACTACACTGTGAAATTGACGAATATAAATGATAAAGGTATCAATCAAAGGAAGCACCTAGCAAAAGAAAACAGTATCTCTAATAACTCCAATCGTCAGAACCCTCGGAGTGGTAATTTGCATCCAACATAATCACACTCGATGTTTGAAATAAACATAGCAGTCATGAAAAATAATCTCCCTGTTGAGAGAGAAGAAACATGTACCACAATTTGTGTGGCAGATTGATTATTTTTAGTGACCATTGCAATAAGATTCTTAAAAATTTAAAGCAATTGAAGACGAAAACTAGAAATATTTATCAAATTCCTAACATTTGTTATTCAGTAAAATGCAAGTGGTATCCAATCTGCACTAAAAACTCATTGAATGCAGAATCTGCTTTCTGGTCATACAACCAGATGACCCTGCTCTAAACAAAAAAACATATACACACATTTACAATTTAAATACATTACTGCACTGCGAAACAGATGAATATAAGTTATAAGGGTAACAATCAAAAGAAGCACCTAGGAAAAGAAAGAGGTCTTTCCTAATATTTCCATTACTCAGGATGCTTGGAGTGGTAGTTCCCATCCAACAAAATCACACTCGATGTTTGAACAAACATAGCAGTCATGAAACAGAATCTCCCTGTTGAGAGGCAAGAAACATGTACCACAATTTGTGCAGCAGATTCATTATTTTTAGTGACCATTGCAATAATATTTTTATAAATATAAAGCAAATGAAGGAGATACCTAAACAAGAAGATTTATCAAATTCCGAACACTCGTTATTCAGTAAAGTGCATGTGGTGTCCTAGCTGCACCAAAAGACCATTGAATAGGGAATCTGCTTCTGGCCATACAACACGAAGACCCTGCTGTAAACAACAAACATTCACCCACATTTCACGAATCAAATACTTTACTCCACTGTGAAATTGACGAATATAAGTGATAAAGGTATCAATCAAAGGAAGCACTTAGCAAAAGAAAACAGTATTTCTCATAACTCCAATCGTCAGAATGCTCGGAGTGGTGATTTCTATCCAACATAATCACACTCAATGTTTGAATAAACATAGCTGTCATGAAACGGAATCTCCCTGTTGAGAGAGAAGAAACATATACCACAAATTGTGCAGCACATTGATTATTTTTAGTGACCATTGCAATTAGATTTTTATAAATTTAATGCAATTGAAGGAGCTACGAAAACAAGAATAATTATCAAATTTCTAACATTTCTTATTCAGTAAAAATGCAAGTGGTGTCCAATCTGCACTAAAATCCCATTGAATGGAGAATCTGCTTCCTGGTCATACAACCAAATGACCCTGCTACTAAACAAAAAACATTTACACACATTTAACGATTCAAATACATTACTCCACTGCGAAACAGATGATTATAAGATATAAGGGTAACAATCAAAAGAAGCACCTAGGAAAAGAAAGAGGTCTTTCCTAATAACTCCAATACTCAGGATACTTGGAGTGGCAGGTTCCCATCCAACAAAATCACACTCCATGTTTGAACAAACATAGCAGTCATGAAACAGAATCTTCCTGTTGAGAGGCAAGAAACATGTACTACAATTTGTGGCATGTGGTGTCAAATATGCACCAAAAGACGATTTGAATGGGGAATCTGCTTTCTGGCCATACAACCAGATGACCTTGCTGTAATCAACAAACATTTACCCACATTTCACGATTCAAATATATTATTCCACTTTCAAATTGATGAATATATGTGATGAGAGTAACAATCAAAACAAGGACTCAGCAAAAGAAAGAAGTCTTTCCTAATAACTTCAATTGTCAGAATGCTCGGAGTCGTGCTTCCCATCCAACAAAATCACACTCAAGAGTAGAACAAACATAGCAGGTATTAAACGGAATCTCCCTCTTGAGAGGGAAGAAACATATACCACAATTTGTGCAAGGCATATATTATTTTTAGTTACCATTGCAATAATATTATTAAAAATATAAAGCAAATGAAGGAGATACCTAAACAACAAGATTTATCAAATTCCGAAAATTCGTTATTTTGTAAAGTGCATGTGGTGTCCAATCTGCTCAAAAGACCATTGAAGAGAATCTGCTTTCCGGCCATACAACCAGATGACCCTGCTGTAAACAACAAACATTTACCCACATTTCACAAATCAAATACATTACTCCACTGTGAAATTGACGAATATAAGTGATAAAGGTATCAATCAAAGGAAACACCTAGCAAGAAGAAAACAGTATTTCTAATAATTCCAATCGTCAGAACGCTCGGGAGTGGTGATTTCCATCCAACATAATCACACTTGATGTTTGAATAAACATAGCAGTCAAGAAACGGAATCTCCCTGTTGAGAGAGAAGAAACATGTACCACAATTTGTGCTGAACATTTATTATTTTTAGTGACCATTGCAATAAGATTTTTCAAAATTTAAAGCAACTGAAGGAGATACGGAAACAAGCATATTTATCAAATTCTTAACATTTGTTATTCAGTAAAATGCAAGTGGTGTCCAATCTGCACTAAAAATCCCATTGAATGGAGAATCTGCTTCCTGGTCATACAACCAAAAGACCCTGCTCTAAACAAAAAACTTTACACACATTTAACGATTCAAATACATTACACCACTGCGAAACAGATGATTATAAGATATAAGGGTAACAATCAAAAGAAGCACCTAGGAAAAGAAAGAGGTCTTTCCTAATAACTCCAATACTCAGGATACTTGGAGTGGCAGTTCCCATCCAACAAAATCACACTCCATGTTTGAACAAACATAGCAGTCATGAAACAGAATCTTCCTGTTGAGAGGCAAGAAACATGTACCACAATTTGTGCATGTGGTGTCAAATATGCACCAAAAGACGATTGAATGGGGAATCTGCTTTCTGGCCATATAACCAGATGAGCCTGCTGTAATCAACAGACATTTACCCACATTTCACGATTCAAATATATTATTCCACTGTGAAATTGATGAATATATGTGATGAGGGTAACAATCAAAACAAGGACTCAGCAAAAGAAAGAAGTCTTTCCTAATAACTAAATTGTCAGAATGCTCGGAATAGTGCTTCCCATCCAACAAAATCACACTCAAAAGTAGAACAAACATAGCAGGCATTAAACGGAATCTCCCTGTTGAGAGGGAAGAAACATGTACCACAATTTGTGCAGCACATTTATTATTTTTAGTGACCATTGAAACAAGATTTTTAAAAATATAAAGCAAATGAAGGAGATACCTAAACAAGAAGATTTATCAAATTCCGAACATTCGTTATTCAGTAAAGTGCATGTGGTGTCCAATCTGCTCCAAAAGACCATTGAATAGAGAATCTGCTTTCCGGCCATACAACCAGATGACCCTGCTGTAAACGACAAACATATACCGACATTTCATGCACCATATACATTACTACACTGTGAAATTGACGAATATAAATGATAAAGGTATCAATCAAAGGAAGCACCTAGCAAAAGAAAACAAAATTTCTAATAACTCCAATCGTCAGAACGCTCGAAGTGGTGATTTCCACCCAACATAATCACACTCGATGTTTGAATAAACATAGCAGTCATGAAACGGAGTCTCCCTGTTGAGAGAGAAGAAACATGTACCACAATTTGTGTAGCAGATTGATTATTTTTAGTGACCATTGCAATAAGATTTTTAAAAATTTAAAGTAATTGAAGGAGATACGAAAACAAGAATATTTATCAAATTCCTAACATTTGTTATTCAGTAAAATGCAAGTGGTGTACAATCTGCTCTAAAAACCCATTGAATGGAGAATCTGCTCCCTGGTCATACAACCAAAAGACCCTGCTCTAAACAAAAAAACATTTACACACGTTTAACGATTGAAATACATTACTCCACTGTGAAACAGATGAATATAAGTTATAAGGGTAACAATCAAAAGAAGCACCTAGGAAAAGAAAGAGGTCTTTCCTAATAACTCCAATACTCAGGATACTTGGAGTGGCAGATCCCGTCCAACAAAATCACACTCCATGTTTGAACAAACATAGCAGTCATGAAACAGAATCTTCCTGTTGAGAGGCAAGAAACATGTACCACAATTTGTGCATGTGGTGTCAAATATGCACCAAAAGACGATTGAATGTGGAATCTGCTTTCTGGCCATACAACCAGATGACCCTGCTGCAATCAACAATCATTTACCCACTATTCCGGATTCAAATATATTATTCCACTGTGAAATTGATGAATATATGTGATGAGGGTAACAATCAAAACAAGGACTCAGCAAAAGAAAGAAGTCTTTCCTAATTAACTCCAATTGTCAGAATTCTCGGAGTAGTGCTTCCCATCCAAAAAAATCACACTCTAAAGTAGAACAAAGCAGGCATTAAACAGAATCTCCCTGTTGAGAGGGAAGAAACACGTACCACAATTTGTGCAGCACATTTATTATTTTTAGCGACCATTGCAACAATATTTTTAAAAATATAAAGCAAATGAAGGAGATACCTAAACAAGAAGATTTATCAAATTCCGAATATTCGTTATTTAGTAAAGTGCATGTGGTGTCCAATCTGCACCAAATGACCATTGAATAGAGAATCTGCTTTCTGGCCATACAACCAGATTACCCTGCTGTAAACAACAAACATTTACCCACATTTCACGATTCAAATATACACTCCTGGAAATTGAAATAAGAACATCGTGAATTCATTGTCCCAGGAAGGGGAAACTTTATTGACACATTCCTGGGGTCAGATACATCACATGATCACACTGACAGAACCACAGGCACATAGACACAGGCAACAGAGCATGCAAAATGTCGGCACTAGTACAGTGTATGTCCGCCTTTCGCAGCAATGCAGGCTGCTATTCTCCCATGGAGACGATCGTAGAGATGCTGGATGTAGTCCTGTGGAACGGCTTGCCATGCCATTTCCACCTGGCACCTCAGTTGGACCAGCGATCGTGCTGTACGTGCAGACCGCGTGAGACGACGCTTCATCCAGTCCCAAACATGGTCAATGGGGGACAGATCCGGAGATCTTGCTGGTCAGGGTAGTTGACTTACACCTTCTAGAGCACGTTGGGTGGCACGGGATACATGCGGACGTGCATTGTCCTGTTGGAACAGCATGTTCCCTTGCCGGTCTAGGAATGGTAGAACGAAGGGTTCGATGTACCGTGCCCTATTCAGTGTCCCCTCGACGATCACCAGAGGTGTACGGCCAGTGTAGGAGATCGCTCCCCACACCATGATGCCGGGTGTTTGCCCTGTGTGCCACGGTCGTATGCAGTCCTGATTGTGGCGCTCACCTGCACGGCGCCAAACACGCGTAAGACCATCATTGGCACCAAGGCAGAAGCGACTCTCATCGCTGAAGACAACACGTCTCCATTCGTCCCTCCATTCACGCCTGTCGCGACACCACTGGAGGCGGGCTGTACGATGTTGTGGCGTGAGCGGAAGACGGCTTAACGGTGTGTGGGACCATAGCCCAGCTTCATGGAGACGGGTGCGAATGGTCCTCGCCGATACCCCAGGAGCAACAGTGTCCCTATTTTGCTGGGAAGTGGCAGTGCGGTCCCCTACGGCACTGCGTAGGATCCTACGGTCTTAGTGTGCATCCGTGCGTCGCTGCGGTCCGGTCCCAGGTCGACGGGCACGTGCACCTTCCGCCGACCACTGGCGACAACATCGATGTACTGTGGAAACCTCACGCCCCACGTGTTGAGCAATTCGGCGGTACGTCCACCCGGCCTCCCGCATGCACACTATACGCCCTCGCTCAAAGTCCGTCAACTGCACATACGGTTCACGTCCACGCTGTCGCGGCATGCTACCAGTGTTAAAGACTGCGATGGAGCTCCGTATGCCACGGAAAACTGGCTGACACTGACGGCGGCGGTGCACAAATGCTGCGCAGCTAGCACCATTCGACAGCCAACACCTCGATTCCTGGTGTGTCCGCTGTGCCGTGCGTGTGATCATTACTTGTACAGCCCTCTCGCAGTGTCGGGAGCAAGAACGGAAGGTCTGACACAACGGTGTCGATGTGTTCTTTTTTCCATTTCCAGCAGTGTATTATTCCACTGTGAAGTTGGTGAATATATGTGATGAGAGTAACAATCAAAACAAGGACTCAGCAAAAGAAAGAAGTCTTTCCTAATAACTCCAATTGTCAGAATGCTCGGAGTTAATCACACTCAAAAGTAGAACAAACACAGCAGGCATTAAACGGAATCTCCCTGTTGAGAGGGAAGAAACATGTACCACAATTTGTGCAGCACATTTATTATTTTTAGTGACCATTGCAATAATATTTTTAAAAATATAAAGAAATTGAAGGAGCTACCTAAACAAGAAGATTTAACAAATTCCGAACATTCGTTATTCAGTAAAGTGCATATGGTGTCCAATCTGCACCAAAAGACCATTGAATAGAGAATCTGCTTTCCGGGCATACAACCAGATGAACCCGCTGTAAACAACAAACATTTACCCACATTTCACGAATCAAATAAATTACTCCACTGTGAAATTGACGAATATATGTGATAAAGGTATCAATCAAAGGAAGCACCTAGCAAGAGAAAACAGTATTTCTAATAACTCCAATCGTCAGAACGCTCGGTGTGGTGAGATCCATCCAACATAATCACACTCGATGTTTGAATAAACATAGCAGCCATGAAACGCAATCTCCCTGTTGAGAGAGAAGAAACATGTACCACAATTTGTGCAGCACATTGATTATTTTTAGTGACCATTGCAATAAGATTTTTAAAAATTTAAAGCAATTGAAGGAGATACGAAAACAAGAATAATTATCAAATTCGTAACATTTGTTATTCAGTAAAATGCAAGTGGTGTCCAATCTGCACTAAAAACCCATTGAGTGGTGAATCTGCTTTCTGGTCATACAACCAGATGACCCTGCTCAAAACAAAAAACATTTACACACATTTAACGACTGAAATACGTTACTCCACTGCGAAACAGATGAATATAAGTTATAAGGGTAACAATCAAAAGAAGCACCTAGGAAAAGAAAGAGGTCTTACCTAATTTCACGAATCAAATATATTACTCCACTGTGAAATTTACGAATAGAAGTGATAAAGGTATCAATCAAAGGAAGCACCTAGCAAAAGAAAACAGTATTTCAAATAACTCCAATCGTCAGAACGCTCGGTGTGGTGAGATCCATCCAACATAATCACACTCGATGTTTGAATAAACATAGCAGTCATGAAACGCAATCTCCCTGTTGAGAGAGAAGAAACGATTACAACAATTTGTGCAGCACATTGATTATTTTTAGTGACCATTGCAATAAGATTTTTAAAAATTTAAAGGAATTGAAGGAGATACGAAAACAAGAATATTTATCAAATTCCTAATATTTGTTATTCAGTAAAATGCAAGTGGTGTCCAATCTGCACTAAATACCCTTTGAATGGAGAATCTGCTTTCTGGTCATACAACCAGATGACCCTGCTCTCAACAAAAAACATTTACAAACATTTTATGATTCAAATACATTACTCCACTGCGAAACAGATGAATGTAAGTTATAAGGGTAACAATGAAAAGAAGCACCTAGGAAAAGAAAGAGGTCTTTCCTAATAACTCCAAATACTCAGGATTCTTGGAGTGGTAGTTCCCATCCAACAAAATCACACTCAATGTTTGAACAAACATAGCAGGCATTAAACAGAATCTCCCTGTTGAAGGGAAGAAACATGTACCACAATTTGTGCAGCACATTTATTATTTTTAGTGACCATTGCAATAAGATTTTTAAAATATAAAGCAAATGAAGGAGATACCTAAACAAGAAGATTTATCAAATTCCGAACATTCGTTATTCAGTAAAGTGGATGTGGTGTCCAATCTGCACCAAAAGACCATTGAATAGAGAATCTGCTTTCCGGCCATACAACCAGATGACCCTGCTGTAAACGACAAACATATACCCACATTTCATGCACCAAATACATTACTACACTGTGAAATTGACGAATATAAATGATAAAGGTATCAATCAAAGGAAGCACCTAGCAAAAGAAAACAGTATCTCTAATAACTCCAATCGTCAGAACGCTCGGAGTGGTAATTTCCATCCAACATAATCACACTCGATGTTTGAATAAACATAGCAGTCATGAAAAATAATCTCCCTGTTGAGAGAGAAGAAACATGTACCACAATTTGTGTGGCAGATTGATTATTTTTAGTGACCATTGCAATAAGATTCTTAAAAATTTAAAGCAATTGAAGACGAAAACTAGAATATTTATCAAATTCCTAACATTTGTTATTCAGTAAAATGCAAGTGGTATCCAATCTGCACTAAAAACTCATTGAATGCAGAATCTGCTTTCTGGTCATACAACCAGATGACCCTGCTCTAAACAAAAAACATTTACACACATTTAACAATTTAAATACATTACTGCACTGCGAAACAGATGAATATAAGTTATAAGGGTAACAATCAAAAGAAGCACCTAGGAAAAGAAAGAGGTCTTTCCTAATAATTCCATTACTCAGGATGCTTGGAGTGGTAGTTCCCATCCAACAAAATCACACTCGATGTTTGAACAAACATAGCAGTCATGAAACAGAATCTCCCTGTTGAGAGGCAAGAAACATGTACCACAATTTGTGCAGCAGATTCATTATTTTTAGTGACCATTGCAATAATATTTTTATAAATATAAAGCAAATGAAGGAGATACCTAAACAAGAAGATTTATCAAATTCCGAACACTCGTTATTCAGTAAAGTGCATGTGGTGTCCTAGCTGCACCAAAAGACCATTGAATAGGGAATCTGCTTTCTGGCCATACAACACGAAGACCCTGCTGTAAACAACAAACATTCACCCACATTTCACGAATCAAATACTTTACTCCACTGTGAAATTGACGAATATAAGTGATAAAGGTATCAATCAAAGGAAGCACTTAGCAAAAGAAAACAGTATTTCTCATAACTCCAATCGTCAGAACGCTCGGAGTGGTGATTTCTATCCAACATAATCACACTCAATGTTTGAATAAACATAGCTGTCATGAAACGGAATCTCCCTGTTGAGAGAGAAGAAACATATACCACAAATTGTGCAGCACATTGATTATTTTTAGTGACCATTGCAATTAGATTTTTATAAATTTAATGCAATTGAAGGAGCTACGAAAACAAGAATAATTATCAAATTTCTAACATTTCTTATTCAGTAAAATGCAAGTGGTGTCCAATCTGCACTAAAATCCCTTTGAATGGAGAATCTGCTTTCTGGTCATACAACCAGATGACCCTGCTCTCAACAAAAAACATTTACAAACATTTTATGATTCAAATACATTACTCCACTGCGAAACAGATGAATGTAAGTTCTAAGGGTAACAATGAAAAGAAGCACCTAGGAAAAGAAAGAGGTCTTTCCTAATAACTCCAAATACTCAGGATTCTTGGAGTGGTAGTTCCCATCCAACAAAATCACACTCAATGTTTGAACAAACATAGCAGGCATTAAACGGAATCTCCCTGTTGAGAGGCAAGAAACATGTACCACAATTTGTGCATGTGGTGTCAAATATGCACCAAAAGACGATTGAATGGGGAATCTGCTTTCTGGCCATACACCCAGATGACCCTCCTGTAATCAACAATCATTTACCCATATTTAACGATTCAAATATATTATTCCACTGTGAAATTGATGAATATATGTGATGAGGGTAACAATCAAAACAAGGACTCAGCAAAAGAGAGAAGTCTTTCCTAATAACTCCAATTGTCAGAATGCACGGAGTAGTGCTTCCCATCCAACAAAATCACACTCAAAAGTAGAACGAAGCAGGCATTAAACAGAATCTCCCTGTTGAAGGGAAGAAACATGTACCACAATTTGTGCAGCACATTTATTATTTTTAGTGACCATTGCAATAAGATTTTTAAAATATAAAGCAAATGAAGGAGATACCTAAACAAGAAGATTTATCAAATTCCGAACATTCGTTATTCAGTAAAGTGGATGTGGTGTCCAATCTGCACCAAAAGACCATTGAATAGAGAATCTGCTTTCCGGCCATACAACCAGATGACCCTGCTGTAAACGACAAACATATACCCACATTTCATGCACCAAATACATTACTACACTGTGAAATTGACGAATATAAATGATAAAGGTATCAATCAAAGGAAGCACCTAGCAAAAGAAAACAGTATCTCTAATAACTCCAATCGTCAGAACGCTCGGAGTGGTAATTTGCATCCAACATAATCACACTCGATGTTTGAATAAACATAGCAGTCATGAAAAATAATCTCCCTGTTGAGAGAGAAGAAACATGTACCACAATTTGTGTGGCAGATTGATTATTTTTAGTGACCATTGCAATAAGATTCTTAAAAATTTAAAGCAATTGAAGACGAAAACTAGAATATTTATCAAATTCCTAACATTTGTTATTCAGTAAAATGCAAGTGGTATCCAATCTGCACTAAAAACTCATTGAATGCAGAATCTGCTTTCTGGTCATACAACCAGATGACCCTGCTCTAAACAAAAAACATATACACACATTTAACAATTTAAATACATTACTGCACTGCGAAACAGATGAATATAAGTTATAAGGGTAACAATCAAAAGAAGCACCTAGGAAAAGAAAGAGGTCTTTCCTAATAATTCCATTACTCAGGATGCTTGGAGTGGTAGTTCCCATCCAACAAAATCACACTCGATGTTTGAACAAACATAGCAGTCATGAAACAGAATCTCCCTGTTGAGAGGCAAGAAACATTTACCACAATTTGTGCAGCAGATTCATTATTTTTAGTGACCATTGCAATAATATTTTTATAAATATAAAGCAAATGAAGGAGATACCTAAACAAGAAGATTTATCAAATTCCGAACACTCGTTATTCAGTAAAGTGCATGTGGTGTCCTAGCTGCACCAAAAGACCATTGAATAGGGAATCTGCTTCTGGCCATACAACACGAAGACCCTGCTGTAAACAACAAACATTCACCCACATTTCACGAATCAAATACTTTACTCCACTGTGAAATTGACGAATATAAGTGATAAAGGTATCAATCAAAGGAAGCACTTAGCAAAAGAAAACAGTATTTCTCATAACTCCAATCGTCAGAACGCTCGGAGTGGTGATTTCTATCCAACATAATCAGACTCAATGTTTGAATAAACATAGCTGTCATGAAACGGAATCTCCCTGTTGAGAGAGAAGAAACATATACCACAAATTGTGCAGCACATTGATTATTTTTAGTGACCATTGCAATTAGATTTTTATAAATTTAATGCAATTGAAGGAGCTACGAAAACAAGAATAATTATCAAATTTCTAACATTTCTTATTCAGTAAAATGCAAGTGGTGTCCAATCTGCACTAAAATCCCATTGAATGGAGAATCTGCTTCCTGGTCATACAACCAAATGACCCTGCTCTAAACAAAAAACATTTACACACATTTAACGATTCAAATACATTACTCCACTGCGAAACAGATGATTATAAGATATAAGGGTAACAATCAAAAGAAGCACCTAGGAAAAGAAAGAGGTCTTTCCTAATAACTCCAATACTCAGGATACTTGGAGTGGCAGTTCCCATCCAACAAAATCACACTCCATGTTTGAACAAACATAGCAGTCATGAAACAGAATCTTCCTGTTGAGAGGCAAGAAACATGTACCACAATTTGTGCATGTGGTGTCAAATATGCACCAAAAGACGATTGAATGGGGAATCTGCTTTCTGGCCATATAACCAGATGAGCCTGCTGTAATCAACAGACATTTACCCACATTTCACGATTCAAATATATTATTCCACTGTGAAATTGATGAATATATGTGATGAGGGTAACAATCAAAACAAGGACTCAGCAAAAGAAAGAAGTCTTTCCTAATAACTAAATTGTCAGAATGCTCGGAATAGTGCTTCCCATCCAACAAAATCACACTCAAAAGTAGAACAAACATAGCAGGCATTAAACGGAATCTCCCTGTTGAGAGGGAAGAAACATGTACCACAATTTGTGCAGCACATTTATTATTTTTAGTGACCATTGAAACAAGATTTTTAAAAATATAAAGCAAATGAAGGAGATACCTAAACAAGAAGATTTATCAAATTCCGAACATTCGTTATTCAGTAAAGTGCATGTGGTGTCCAATCTGCTCCAAAAGACCATTGAATAGAGAATCTGCTTTCCGGCCATACAACCAGATGACCCTGCTGTAAACGACAAACATATACCGACATTTCATGCACCATATACATTACTACACTGTGAAATTGACGAATATAAATGATAAAGGTATCAATCAAAGGAAGCACCTAGCAAAAGAAAACAAAATTTCTAATAACTCCAATCGTCAGAACGCTCGAAGTGGTGATTTCCACCCAACATAATCACACTCGATGTTTGAATAAACATAGCAGTCATGAAACGGAGTCTCCCTGTTGAGAGAGAAGAAACATGTACCACAATTTGTGTAGCAGATTGATTATTTTTAGTGACCATTGCAATAAGATTTTTAAAAATTTAAAGTAATTGAAGGAGATACGAAAACAAGAATATTTATCAAATTCCTAACATTTGTTATTCAGTAAAATGCAAGTGGTGTACAATCTGCTCTAAAAACCCATTGAATGGAGAATCTGCTCCCTGGTCATACAACCAAAAGACCCTGCTCTAAACAAAAAAACATTTACACACGTTTAACGATTGAAATACATTACTCCACTGTGAAACAGATGAATATAAGTTATAAGGGTAACAATCAAAAGAAGCACCTAGGAAAAGAAAGAGGTCTTTCCTAATAACTCCAATACTCAGGATACTTGGAGTGGCAGATCCCGTCCAACAAAATCACACTCCATGTTTGAACAAACATAGCAGTCATGAAACAGAATCTTCCTGTTGAGAGGCAAGAAACATGTACCACAATTTGTGCATGTGGTGTCAAATATGCACCAAAAGACGATTGAATGTGGAATCTGCTTTCTGGCCATACAACCAGATGACCCTGCTGCAATCAACAATCATTTACCCACTATTCCGGATTCAAATATATTATTCCACTGTGAAATTGATGAATATATGTGATGAGGGTAACAATCAAAACAAGGACTCAGCAAAAGAAAGAAGTCTTTCCTAATTAACTCCAATTGTCAGAATTCTCGGAGTAGTGCTTCCCATCCAAAAAAATCACACTCTAAAGTAGAACAAAGCAGGCATTAAACAGAATCTCCCTGTTGAGAGGGAAGAAACACGTACCACAATTTGTGCAGCACATTTATTATTTTTAGCGACCATTGCAACAATATTTTTAAAAATATAAAGCAAATGAAGGAGATACCTAAACAAGAAGATTTATCAAATTCCGAATATTCGTTATTTAGTAAAGTGCATGTGGTGTCCAATCTGCACCAAATGACCATTGAATAGAGAATCTGCTTTCTGGCCATACAACCAGATTACCCTGCTGTAAACAACAAACATTTACCCACATTTCACGATTCAAATATACACTCCTGGAAATTGAAATAAGAACATCGTGAATTCATTGTCCCAGGAAGGGGAAACTTTATTGACACATTCCTGGGGTCAGATATATCACATGATCACACTGACAGAACCACAGGCACATAGACACAGGCAACAGAGCATGCAAAATGTCGGCACTAGTACAGTGTATGTCCGCCTTTCGCAGCAATGCAGGCTGCTATTCTCCCATGGAGACGATCGTAGAGATGCTGGATGTAGTCCTGTGGAACGGCTTGCCATGCCATTTCCACCTGGCACCTCAGTTGGACCAGCGATCGTGCTGTACGTGCAGACCGCGTGAGACGACGCTTCATCCAGTCCCAAACATGGTCAATGGGGGACAGATCCGGAGATCTTGCTGGTCAGGGTAGTTGACTTACACCTTCTAGAGCACGTTGGGTGGCACGGGATACATGCGGACGTGCATTGTCCTGTTGGAACAGCATGTTCCCTTGCCGGTCTAGGAATGGTAGAACGAAGGGTTCGATGTACCGTGCCCTATTCAGTGTCCCCTCGACGATCACCAGAGGTGTACGGCCAGTGTAGGAGATCGCTCCCCACACCATGATGCCGGGTGTTTGCCCTGTGTGCCACGGTCGTATGCAGTCCTGATTGTGGCGCTCACCTGCACGGCGCCAAACACGCGTAAGACCATCATTGGCACCAAGGCAGAAGCGACTCTCATCGCTGAAGACAACACGTCTCCATTCGTCCCTCCATTCACGCCTGTCGCGACACCACTGGAGGCGGGCTGTACGATGTTGTGGCGTGAGCGGAAGACGGCTTAACGGTGTGTGGGACCATAGCCCAGCTTCATGGAGACGGGTGCGAATGGTCCTCGCCGATACCCCAGGAGCAACAGTGTCCCTATTTTGCTGGGAAGTGGCAGTGCGGTCCCCTACGGCACTGCGTAGGATCCTACGGTCTTAGTGTGCATCCGTGCGTCGCTGCGGTCCGGTCCCAGGTCGACGGGCACGTGCACCTTCCGCCGACCACTGGCGACAACATCGATGTACTGTGGAAACCTCACGCCCCACGTGTTGAGCAATTCGGCGGTACGTCCACCCGGCCTCCCGCATGCACACTATACGCCCTCGCTCAAAGTCCGTCAACTGCACATACGGTTCACGTCCACGCTGTCGCGGCATGCTACCAGTGTTAAAGACTGCGATGGAGCTCCGTATGCCACGGAAAACTGGCTGACACTGACGGCGGCGGTGCACAAATGCTGCGCAGCTAGCACCATTCGACAGCCAACACCTCGGTTCCTGGTGTGTCCGCTGTGCCGTGCGTGTGATCATTACTTGTACAGCCCTCTCGCAGTGTCGGGAGCAAGAACGGAAGGTCTGACACAACGGTGTCGATGTGTTCTTTTTTCCATTTCCAGCAGTGTATTATTCCACTGTGAAGTTGGTGAATATATGTGATGAGAGTAACAATCAAAACAAGGACTCAGCAAAAGAAAGAAGTCTTTCCTAATAACTCCAATTGTCAGAATGCTCGGAGTTAATCACACTCAAAAGTAGAACAAACACAGCAGGCATTAAACGGAATCTCCCTGTTGAGAGGGAAGAAACATGTACCACAATTTGTGCAGCACATTTATTATTTTTAGTGACCATTGCAATAATATTTTTAAAAATATAAAGAAAATGAAGGAGCTACCTAAACAAGAAGATTTAACAAATTCCGAACATTCGTTATTCAGTAAAGTGCATATGGTGTCCAATCTGCACCAAAAGACCATTGAATAGAGAATCTGCTTTCCGGGCATACAACCAGATGAACCCGCTGTAAACAACAAACATTTACCCACATTTCACGAATCAAATAAATTACTCCACTGTGAAATTGACGAATATATGTGATAAAGGTATCAATCAAAGGAAGCACCTAGCAAGAGAAAACAGTATTTCTAATAACTCCAATCGTCAGAACGCTCGGTGTGGTGAGATCCATCCAACATAATCACACTCGATGTTTGAATAAACATAGCAGCCATGAAACGCAATCTCCCTGTTGAGAGAGAAGAAACATGTACCACAATTTGTGCAGCACATTGATTATTTTTAGTGACCATTGCAATAAGATTTTTAAAAATTTAAAGCAATTGAAGGAGATACGAAAACAAGAATAATTATCAAATTCGTAACATTTGTTATTCAGTAAAATGCAAGTGGTGTCCAATCTGCACTAAAAACCCATTGAGTGGTGAATCTGCTTTCTGGTCATACAACCAGATGACCCTGCTCAAAACAAAAAACATTTACACACATTTAACGACTGAAATACGTTACTCCACTGCGAAACAGATGAATATAAGTTATAAGGGTAACAATCAAAAGAAGCACCTAGGAAAAGAAAGAGGTCTTACCTAATTTCACGAATCAAATATATTACTCCACTGTGAAATTTACGAATAGAAGTGATAAAGGTATCAATCAAAGGAAGCACCTAGCAAAAGAAAACAGTATTTCTAATAACTCCAATCGTCAGAACGCTCGGTGTGGTGAGATCCATCCAACATAATCACACTCGATGTTTGAATAAACATAGCAGTCATGAAACGCAATCTCCCTGTTGAGAGAGAAGAAACGATTACAACAATTTGTGCAGCACATTGATTATTTTTAGTGACCATTGCAATAAGATTTTTAAAAATTTAAAGGAATTGAAGGAGATACGAAAACAAGAATATTTATCAAATTCCTAATATTTGTTATTCAGTAAAATGCAAGTGGTGTCCAATCTGCACTAAATACCCTTTGAATGGAGAATCTGCTTTCTGGTCATACAACCAGATGACCCTGCTCTCAACAAAAAACATTTACAAACATTTTATGATTCAAATACATTACTCCACTGCGAAACAGATGAATGTAAGTTATAAGGGTAACAATGAAAAGAAGCACCTAGGAAAAGAAAGAGGTCTTTCCTAATAACTCCAAATACTCAGGATTCTTGGAGTGGTAGTTCCCATCCAACAAAATCACACTCAATGTTTGAACAAACATAGCAGGCATTAAACGGAATCTCCCTGTTGAGAGGCAAGAAACATGTACCACAATTTGTGCATGTGGTGTCAAATATGCACCAAAAGACGATTGAATGGGGAATCTGCTTTCTGGCCATACACCCAGATGACCCTCCTGTAATCAACAATCATTTACCCATATTTAACGATTCAAATATATTATTCCACTGTGAAATTGATGAATATATGTGATGAGGGTAACAATCAAAACAAGGACTCAGCAAAAGAGAGAAGTCTTTCCTAATAACTCCAATTGTCAGAATGCACGGAGTAGTGCTTCCCATCCAACAAAATCACACTCAAAAGTAGAACGAAGCAGGCATTAAACAGAATCTCCCTGTTGAAGGGAAGAAACATGTACCACAATTTGTGCAGCACATTTATTATTTTTAGTGACCAGTGCAATAAGATTTTTAAAATATAAAGCAAATGAAGGAGATACCTAAACAAGAAGATTTATCAAATTCCGAACATTCGTTATTCAGTAAAGTGGATGTGGTGTCCAATCTGCACCAAAAGACCATTGAATAGAGAATCTGCTTTCCGGCCATACAACCAGATGACCCTGCTGTAAACGACAAACATATACCCACATTTCATGCACCAAATACATTACTACACTGTGAAATTGACGAATATAAATGATAAAGGTATCAATCAAAGGAAGCACCTAGCAAAAGAAAACAGTATCTCTAATAACTCCAATCGTCAGAACGCTCGGAGTGGTAATTTCCATCCAACATAATCACACTCGATGTTTGAATAAACATAGCAGTCATGAAAAATAATCTCCCTGTTGAGAGAGAAGAAACATGTACCACAATTTGTGTGGCAGATTGATTATTTTTAGTGACCATTGCAATAAGATTCTTAAAAATTTAAAGCAATTGAAGACGAAAACTAGAATATTTATCAAATTCCTAACATTTGTTATTCAGTAAAATGCAAGTGGTATCCAATCTGCACTAAAAACTCATTGAATGCAGAATCTGCTTTCTGGTCATACAACCAGATGACCCTGCTCTAAACAAAAAACATTTACACACATTTAACAATTTAAATACATTACTGCACTGCGAAACAGATGAATATAAGTTATAAGGGTAACAATCAAAAGAAGCACCTAGGAAAAGAAAGAGGTCTTTCCTAATAATTCCATTACTCAGGATGCTTGGCAAGTGGTATCCGATCTGCACTAAAAACTCATTGAACGCAGAATCTGCTTTCTGGCCATACAACCAGATGACCCTGCTGTAAACGACAAACATATACCCACATTTCATGCACCAAATACATTACTACACTGTGAAATTGACGAATATAAATGATAAAGGTATCAATCAAAGGAAGCACCTAGCAAAAGAAAACAGTATCTCTAATAACTCCAATCGTCAGAACGCTCGGAGTGGTAGTTCCCATCCAACAAAATCACACTCCATGTTTGAACAAACATAGCAGTCATGAAACAGAATCTCCCTGTTGAGAGGCAAGAAACATGTACCACAATTTGTGCAGCAGATTCATTATTTTTAGTGACCATTGCAATAATATTTTTATAAATATAAAGCAAATGAAGGAGATACCTAAACAAGAAGATTTATCAAATTCCGAACACTCGTTATTCAGTAAAGTGCATGTGGTGTCCTAGCTGCACCAAAAGACCATTGAATAGGGAATCTGCTTTCTGGCCATACAATGGAATCTCCCTGTTGAGAGAGAAGAAACATGTACCACAATTTGTGAAGCACATTGATAGTTTTTAGTGACCATTGCAATAAGATTTTTCAAAATTTAAAGCAATTGTAGGAGATATGCAAGTGGTGTCAAATCTGCTCTAATAACCCATTGAATGGAGAATCTGCTTTCTGGTCATACAACCAGATGACCCTGCTCTAAACAAAAATCATTTACACACATTTAACGATTCAAATACATTACTCCACTGCGAAACAGATGAATGTAAGTTATAAGAGAATCAATCAAAAGAAGCACCTAGGAAAAGAAAGAGGTCTTTACTAATAACTCCAATACTCAGGATGATTGGAGTGGTAGTTACCATCCAACAAAATCACACTGCATGTTTGAACAAACATAGCAGTCATGAAACAGAATCTCCCTGTTGAGAGGCAAGAAACATGTACCACAATTTGTGCATGTGGTGTCAAATATACACCACAAGACGATTGAATGGGGAATCTGCTTTCTGGCCATACAGCCAGATGACCCTGCTGTAATCAACAAACATTTACCCACATTTCACGATTCAAATATTTTACTCCACTGTGAAATTTATGAATATATGTGATGAGGGTAACTATCAAAAGAAGGACTCAGCAAAAGAAAGAAGTCTTTCCTAATAACTCCAATTGTCAGAATGCTCGAAGCAGTGCTTCCCATCCAACAAAATCACAGTCAAAAGTAGAACAAACATAGCAGGCATTAAACGGGATCTCCCTGTTGAGAGGGAAGAAACATGAACCACAATTTGTGCAGCACTTTGATTATTTTTAGTGACCATTGCAATAATATTTTTAAAAATTTAAAGCAATTGAAGGAGATACGAAAACAAGAATATTTATCAAATTCTGAACATTTGTTATTCAGTAAAATGCAAGTGGTGTCCAATCTGCACTAAAAACCCATTGAATGGAGAATCTGCTTCCTGGTCATACAACCAGATGACCCTGCTGTAAACAACAAGCATTTATTCACATTTCACGAATCAAATACATTAATCCACTGTGATATTGACGAATATAAGTGATAAAGGTATCAATCAAACGAAGCACCTAGCAAGAGAAAACTATATTTCTAATAACTCCAATCGTCAGAATGCTCGGAGTGGTGATTTCCATCCAACATAATCACACTCGATGTTTGAATAAACATAGCAGTCATTAAGTGGAATCTCCCTGTTGAGAGAGAAGAAACATGAAATACAATTTGTGCAGCACATTGATTATTTTTAGTGAACATTGCAATAAGATTTTTAATAATTTAAAGCAACTGAACGAGATACGAAAACAAGAATATTTATCAAATTCTTAACATTTGTTATTCAGTAAAATGCAAGTGGTGTCCAATCTGCACTAATAACCCATTGAATGGAGAATCTGCTTTCTGGTCATACAACCAGATAACCCTGCTCTAAACAAAAAACATTTACACACATTTAACGATTCAAATACATTACTCCACTGCAAAACAGATGAATATAAGTTATAGGGGAAACAATCAAAAGACGCACCTAGGAAAAGAAAGAGGTCTTTCCTAATAACTCCAATACTCAGGATGCTTGGAGTGGTAGTTCCCATCAAACAAAATCACACTCCATGTTTGAACGAACATAGCAGTCATGAAACAGAATCTCCCTGTAGAGAGGCAAGAAACATGTACCACAATTTGTGTATGTGGTGTCAAATATGCACCAAAAGACGATTGAATGGGGAATCTGCTTTCTGGCCATACAGCCAGATGACCCTGCTGTAATCAACAAACATTTACAAACATTTCACGATTGAAATATATTATTCCACTGTGAAATTGGTGAATATATGTGATGAGGGTAACAATCAAAACAAGGACTCAGCAAAAGAAAAAAGTCTTTCCTAATAACTGCAATTGTCAGAATGCTCGTAGTAGTGCTCCCCATCCAACAAAATCACACTCAAAAGTATAACAAACATAGCAGGCATTAAATGAAATCTCCCTGTTGAGAGGGAAGAAACATGTACCACAATTTGTGCAGCACTTTTATTATTTTTAGTGACCATTGCAATAATATTTTTAAAAATAAAAAGCAAATGAAGGAGAGACCTAAACAAGAAGATTTATCAAATTCCGAACATTCCTTATTCAGTAAAGTGGATGTGGTGAATAGACGAATATAAGTGATAAAGGTATCAATCAAAGGAAGCACCTAGCAAAACAAAACAGTATTTCTAATAACTCCAATCGTCAGAATGCTCGGAGTGGTGATTTCCATCCAACATAATGACACTCGATGTTTGAATAAACATAGCAGTCATGAAACGGAATCTCCCTGTTGCGAGAGAAGAAACATGTACCATATTTTGGGGGGCAAATTGTCTATTTTTAGTGACCATTGCAATAAGATTTTTAAAAATTTAAAACAATTGAAGGAGATACGAAAACAAGAATATTTATCAAATTCCTAATATTTGTTATTCAGTAAAATGCAAGTGGTGTCCAATCTGCACTAAATACCCTTTGAATGGAGAATCTGCTTTCTGGTCATACAACCAGATGACCCTGCTCTCAACAAAACACATTTACAAACATTTTATGATTCAAATACATTACTCCACTGCGAAACAGATGAATGTAAGTTATAAGGGTAACAATGAAAAGAAGCACCTAGGAAAAGAAAGAGGTCTTTCCTAATAACTCCAATACTCAGGATGCTTGGAGTGGTAGTTCCCATCCAAAAAAATCACACTCCATGTTTGAACAAACATAGCAGTCATGAAACAGAATCTCCCTGTTGAGAGGCAAGAAACATGTACCACAATTTGTGCATGTGGTGTCAAATATGCACCAAAAGATGATTGAATGGGGAATCTGCTTTCTGGCCATACAACCAGATGACCCTGCTGTAAACAACAAACATTTACTCACATTTCACGAATCAAATACATTACTCCACTGTGAAATTGACGAATATAAGTGATAAAGGTATCAATCAAACGAAGCACCTAGCAAGAGAAAACAGTACTTCTAATAATTCCCATCGTCTGAACGCTCGGAGTGGTGATTTCCATCCAACATAATCACACTCGATGTTTCGATAAACATAGCAGTCATGAAATGGAATCTCCCTGTTGAGAGAGAAGAAACATGTACCACAATTTGTGAAGCACATTGATTGTTTTTAGTGACCATTGCAATAAGATTTTTCAAAATTTAAAGCAATTGTAGGAGATACGAAAACAAGAATATTTATCAAATTCTTAACATTTGTTATTCAGTAAAATGCAAGTGGTGTCCTATCTGGACTAAAAACCCATTGAATGGAGAATCTGCTTTACTGGTCATAGAACCAGATGACCCTGCTCTAAACAAAAAACATTTACACACATTTAACGATTCAAATACATTACTCCACTGCGAAACAGATGAATATAAGTTATAAGGGTAACAATCAAAAGAAGCACCTAGGAAAAGAAAGAGGTCTTTCCTAATAACTCCAATACTCAGGATGCTTGGACTGGTAGTTCCCATCCAACAAAATCACACTCCATGTTTGAACAAACATAGCAGTCATGAAAAAGAATCTCCCTGTTGAGAGGCAAGAAACATGTACCACAATTTGTGCATGTTGTGTCAAATATACACCAAGAGACGATTGATTGGGGAATCTGCTTTCTGGCCATACAGCCAGATGACCCTGCTGTAATCAACAAACATTTACCCACATTTCACGATTCAAGTATTTTACTCCACTGTGAAATTTATGAATATATGTGATGAGGGTAACTATCAAAAGAAGGACTCAGCAAAAGAAAGAAGTCTTTCCTAATAACTCCAATTATCAGAATGCTCGAAGTAGTGCTTCCCATCCAACAAAATCACACTCAAAAGTAGAACAAACATAGCAGGCATCAAACGGAATCTCCCTGTTGAGAGGGAAGAAACATGTTCCACAATTTGTGCAGACATTGATTATTTTTAGTGACCATTGCAATAAGATTATAAAAATAAAAAGCAAATGAAGGAGATACCTAAACAAGAAGATTTATCAAATTCCGAACATTCGTTATTCAGTAAAGTGCATGTGGAGTCCAATCTGCACCAAAAGACCATTGAATAGAGAATCTGCTTTCTGGCCACACAACCAGATGACCCTGCTGTAAACATTTACCCACATTTCACGAATCAAATACATTACTCCACTGTGAAATTGACGAATATAAGTGATAAATGTATCAATCAAAGGAAACACCTAGCAAAAGAAAACAGTATTTCTAATAACTACAATCGTCAGAACGCTCGGAGTGGTGATTTCCATCCAACATAATCACACTCGATGTTTGAATAAACATAGCAGTCATTAAACGGAATCTCCCTGTTGAGAGAGAAGAAACATGTACCACAATTTGTGCAGCACATTGATTATTTTTAGTGAACATTGCAATAAGATTTTTCAAAATTTAAAGCAATTGAAAGAGATATGAAAACAAGAAAATTTATCAAATTCTTAACATTTGTTATTCAGTAAAATGCAAGTGGAGTCCAATCTGCACTAAAAACCCATTGAATGGAGAATATGCTTTCTGGTCATACAACCAGATGACCCTGCTCTAAACAAAAAACATTTACATTTAACGATTCAAATACATTACTCCACTGCGAAACAGATGAATATAAGTTATAAGGGTATCAATCAAAAGAAGCACCTACGAAAAGAAAGAGGTCTTTCCTAATAACTCCAATACTCAGGATGCTTGGAGTGGTAGTTGCCATCCAACAAAATCACACTCCATGTTTGAACAAACATAGCAGTCATGAAACAGAATCTCAATGTTGAGAGGCAAGAAACATGTACCACAATTTGTGCATGTGGTGTCAAATATGCACCAAAAGATGATTGAATGGGGAATCTGCTTTCTGGCCATACAACCAGATGACCCTGCTGTAATCAACAAACATTTACCCACATCTCACGATTCAAATATATTATTCCACTGTGAAATTGATGAATATATGTGATGAGGGTAACAATCAAAACAAGGACTCAGCAAAAGAAAGAAGTCTTTCCTAATAACTCCAATTGTCAGAATGCTCGGAATAGTGCGTCCCATCCAAAAAATTACACTCAAAAGAAGAACAAACATAGCAGGCACTAAACGGAATCTCCCTGTTGACAGGGAAGAAACATGTTCCACAATTTGTGCAGACATTGATTATTTTCAGTGACCATTGCAATAAGATTTTTAAAAATAAAAAGCTAATGAAGGAGATACCTAAACAAGAAGATTTATCAATTTCCGAACATTCGTTATTCAGTAAAGTGCATGTGGTGTCCAATCTGTACCAAAAGCCCATTGAATAGAGAATCTGCTTTCTGGCCATACAACCAGATGACAGTGCTGTAAACAACAAACATTTACCCACATGTCACGAATCAAATACATTACTCCACTGTGAAATTGACGAATATAAGTGATAAAGGTATCAATCAAAGGAAGTACCTAGCAAAAGAAAACAGTATTTCTTATAACTCCAATCGTCAGAACGCTCAGAGTGGTGATTTCCATCAAACATAATCACATTCGTTGATTGAATAAACATAGCAGTCATGAAACGGAATGTCCCTGTTGAGAGAGAAGAAACATGTTCCACAATTTGTGCACTCATTGATTATTTTTAGTGACCATTGCAATATGATTTATAAAAATAAAAAGCAAATGAAGGAGATACCTAAACAAGAATATTTATCAAATTCCGAACATTCGTTATTCAGTAAAGTGCATGTGGTGTCCAATCTGCACCAAAAGACCATTGAATAGAGAATCTGCTTTCTGGCCACACAACCAGATGACCCTGCTGCAAACATTTACCCACATTTCACATATCAAATACATTACTCCACTGTGAAATTGACGAATATAAGTGATAAAGGTATCAATCAAAGGAAACACCTAGCAAAAGAAAACAGTATTTCTAATAATTCCAATTGTCAGAAAGCTTGGAGTGGTGATTTCCATCCAACATTATTAAACTCGATATTTCGATAAACATAGCAGTCATGAAATGGAATCTCCCTGTTGAGAGAGAAGAAACATGTACCACAATTTGTGCAGCCCTTAATATTTTTAGTGACAATTGCAATAATATTTTTAAAAATATAAAGCAAATGAAGGAGAGACCTAAACAAGAAGATTGATCAAATTCCGAACATTCGTTATTCAGTAAAGTGGATTTGGTGCATAGACGAATATAAGTGATAAAGGTATCAATCAAAGGAAGCACCTAGCAAAAGAAAACAGTATTTCTAATAATTCCAATCGTCAGAACGCTCGGAGTGGTGATGTCCATCCAACATAATCACACTCGATGTTTCAATAAATATAGCAGTCACGAAACGGAATCTCCCTGTTGAGAGAGAAGAAACATGTACCACAATTTGTGCAGCACATTGATTATTTTTAGTGACCACTGCAATAAGATTTTGAAAATTTAAAGCAATTGAAGGAGATAAGAAAACAAGAATATTTATCAAATTACTAACATTTGTTATTCAGTAAAATGCAAGTGCTGTCCAATCTGCTCTAAAAACCCATTGAATGGTGAATCTGCTTGCAGGTCATACAACCAGATGACCCTGCTGTAAACAACAAACATTTACCCACATTTCACGAATCAAATACATTACTCCACTGTGAAATTGACGAATATAAGTGATAAAAGTAAAAATCAAAGGAAGCACCTAGCAAAAGAAAACAGTATCTCTAATAACTCGAATCGTCAGAACGCTCGGAGTGGTGATTTCCATCCAACATAATCACACTCGATGTTTGAATAAACATAGCAGTCATGAAACGGAATCTCCCTGTTGAGAGAGAAGAAACATGTACCACAATTTGTGCAGCACATTGATTATTTTTAGTGACCATTGCAGTAAGATTTTTAAAAATTTAAAGCAATTGAAGGAGATACGAAAACAAGAAAATTTATCAAATTCTTAACATTTGTTATTCAGTAAAATGCAAGTGGAGTCCAATCGGCAGTAAAAACCCATTGAATGGAGAATCTGCTTTCTGGTCATACAACCAGATGACCCTGCTCTAAACAAAAATCATTTACACACATTTAACGATTCAAATACATTACTCCACTGCGAAACAGATGAATGTAAGTTATAAGAGAATCAATCAAAAGAAGCACCTAGGAAAAGAAAGAGGTCTTTCCTAATAACTCCAATACTCAGGATGCTTGGAGTGGTAGTTACCATCCAACAAAATCACACTGCATGTTTGAACAAACATAGCAGTCATGAAACAGAATCTCCCTGTTGAGAGGGAAGAAACATGTTCCACAATTTGTGCACTCATTGATTATTTTTAGTGACCATTGCAATAAGATTTATAAAAATAAAAAGCAAATGAAGGAGATACCTAAACAAGAATATTTATCAAATTCCGAACATTCGTTATTCAGTAGAGTGCATGTGGTGTCCAATCTGCACCAAAAGACCATTGAATAGAGAATCTGCTTTCTGGCCACACAACCAGATGACCCTGCTGCAAACATTTACCCACATTTCACATATCAAATACATTACTCCACTGTGAAATTGACGAATATAAGTGATAAAGGTATCAATCAAAGGAAACACCTAGCAAAAGAAAACAGTATTTCTAATAATTCCAATTGTCAGAAAGCTTGGAGTGGTGATTTCCATCCAACATTATCAAACTCGATATTTCGATAAACATAGCAGTCATGAAATGGAATCTCTCTGTTCAGAGAGAAGAAACATGTACCACAATTTGTGAAGCACATTGATTATTTTTAGTGACCATTGCAATAAGATTTTTCAAAATTTAAAGCAATTGAACGAGATACGAAAACAAGAATATTTATCAAATTCTTAACATTTGTTATTCAGTAAAATGCAAGTGGTGTCCAATCTGCACTAAAAACCCATTGAATGGAGAATCTGCTTTCTGGTCATACAACCAGATGACCCTGCTCCAAACAAAAAACATTTACACACTTTTAACGATTCAAATACATTACTCCACTGCGAAACAGATGAATATAAGTTATAAGGGTAACAATCAAATGACGCACCTAAGGGAAGACAGAGGTCTTTCCTAATAACTCCAATACTCAGGATACTTGGAGTGGTAGTTCCCATCCAACAAAATCACACTCCATGTTTGAACAAACATAGCAGTCATGAAACAGAATCTCCCTGTTGAGAGGCAAGAAACATGTACCACAATTTGTGCATGTGGTGTCAAATATGCACCAAAAGACGATTGAATGAGGAATCTGCTTTCTGGCCATAGAACCAGATGACCCTGCTGTAATCAAAAATCAATTACCCACATTCCACGAAAAAAAATATTATTCCACTGTGAAGTTGGTAAATATATGTGGTGAGGGTAACAATCAAAACAAGGACTCAGCAAAAGAAAGAAGTCTTTCCTAATAACTCCAATTGTCAGAATGCTCGGAGTAGTGCTTCCCATCCAACAAAATCACACTCAAAAGTAGAACAAAGATAGCAGGCATTAAAAGGAATCTCCCTGTTGAGAGGGAAGAAACATGTACCACAATTTGTGCAGCACTTTGATTATTTTTAGTGACCATTGCAATAATATTTTTAAAAATTTAAAGCAATTGAAGGAGATACGAAAACAAGAATATTTATCAAATTCTGAACATTTGTTATTCAGTAAAATGCAAGTGGTGTCCAATCTGCACTAAAAACCCATTGAATGGAGAATCTGCTTCCTGGTCATACAACCAGATGACCCTGCTGTAAACAACAAGCATTTATTCACATTTCACGAATCAAATACATTAATCCACTGTGATATTGACGAATATAAGTGATAAAGGTATCAATCAAACGAAGCACCTAGCAAGAGAAAACTATATTTCTAATAACTCCAATCGTCAGAATGCTCGGAGTGGTGATTTCCATCCAACATAATCACACTCGATGTTTGAATAAACATAGCAGTCATTAAGTGGAATCTCCCTGTTGAGAGAGAAGAAACATGAAATACAATTTGTGCAGCACATTGATTATTTTTAGTGAACATTGCAATAAGATTTTTAATAATTTAAAGCAACTGAACGAGATACGAAAACAAGAATATTTATCAAATTCTTAACATTTGTTATTCAGTAAAATGCAAGTGGTGTCCAATCTGCACTAATAACCCATTGAATGGAGAATCTGCTTTCTGGTCATACAACCAGATAACCCTGCTCTAAACAAAAAACATTTACACACATTTAACGATTCAAATACATTACTCCACTGCAAAACAGATGAATATAAGTTATAGGGGAAACAATCAAAAGACGCACCTAGGAAAAGAAAGAGGTCTTTCCTAATAACTCCAATACTCAGGATGCTTGGAGTGGTAGTTCCCATCAAACAAAATCACACTCCATGTTTGAACGAACATAGCAGTCATGAAACAGAATCTCCCTGTAGAGAGGCAAGAAACATGTACCACAATTTGTGTATGTGGTGTCAAATATGCACCAAAAGACGATTGAATGGGGAATCTGCTTTCTGGCCATACAGCCAGATGACCCTGCTGTAATCAACAAACATTTACAAACATTTCACGATTGAAATATATTATTCCACTGTGAAATTGGTGAATATATGTGATGAGGGTAACAATCAAAACAAGGACTCAGCAAAAGAAAAAAGTCTTTCCTAATAACTGCAATTGTCAGAATGCTCGTAGTAGTGCTTCCCATCCAACAAAATCACACTCAAAAGTATAACAAACATAGCAGGCATTAAATGAAATCTCCCTGTTGAGAGGGAAGAAACATGTACCACAATTTGTGCAGCACTTTTATTATTTTTAGTGACCATTGCAATAATATTTTTAAAAATAAAAAGCAAATGAAGGAGAGACCTAAACAAGAAGATTTATCAAATTCCGAACATTCCTTATTCAGTAAAGTGGATGTGGTGAATAGACGAATATAAGTGATAAAGGTATCAATCAAAGGAAGCACCTAGCAAAACAAAACAGTATTTCTAATAACTCCAATCGTCAGAATGCTCGGAGTGGTGATTTCCATCCAACATAATGACACTCGATGTTTGAATAAACATAGCAGTCATGAAACGGAATCTCCCTGTTGAGAGAGAAGAAACATGTACCATATTTTGGGGGGCAAATCGTCTATTTTTAGTGACCATTGCAATAAGATTTTTAAAAATTTAAAACAATTGAAGGAGATACGAAAACAAGAATATTTATCAAATTCTTAACATTTGTTATTCAGTAAACTGCAAGTGGTGTCCAATCTGCTCTAAAAACCCATTGAATGGAGAATCTGCTTTCTGGTCATACAACCAGATGACCCTGCTCTAAACAAAAAACATTTACACACATTTAACGATTCAAATACATTATTCCATTGCGAAACAGATGAATATAAGTTATAAGGGTAACAATCAAAAGAAGCACCAAGGAAAAGAAAGAGGTCTATCCTAATAACTCCAATACACAGGATGCTTGGAGTGGTAGTTCCCATCCAAAAAAATCACACTCCATGTTTGAACAAACATAGCAGTCATGAAACAGAATCTCCCTGTTGAGAGGCAAGAAACATGTACCACAATTTGTGCATGTGGTGTCAAATATGCACCAAAAGATGATTGAATGGGGAATCTGCTTTCTGGCCATACAACCAGATGACCCTGCTGTAAACAACAAACATTTACTCACATTTCACGAATCAAATACATTACTCCACTGTGAAATTGACGAATATAAGTGATAAAGGTATCAATCAAACGAAGCACCTAGCAAGAGAAAACAGTACTTCTAATAATTCCCATCGTCTGAACGCTCGGAGTGGTGATTTCCATCCAACATAATCACACTCGATGTTTCGATAAACATAGCAGTCATGAAATGGAATCTCCCTGTTGAGAGAGAAGAAACATGTACCACAATTTGTGAAGCACATTGATTGTTTTTAGTGACCATTGCAATAAGATTTTTCAAAATTTAAAGCAATTGTAGGAGATACGAAAACAAGAATATTTATCAAATTCTTAACATTTGTTATTCAGTAAAATGCAAGTGGTGTCCTATCTGGACTAAAAACCCATTGAATGGAGAATCTGCTTTACTGGTCATAGAACCAGATGACCCTGCTCTAAACAAAAAACATTTACACACATTTAACGATTCAAATACATTACTCCACTGCGAAACAGATGAATATAAGTTATAAGGGTAACAATCAAAAGAAGCACCTAGGAAAAGAAAGAGGTCTTTCCTAATAACTCCAATACTCAGGATGCTTGGACTGGTAGTTCCCATCCAACAAAATCACACTCCATGTTTGAACAAACATAGCAGTCATGAAACAGAATCTCCCTGTTGAGAGGCAAGAAACATGTACCACAATTTGTGCATGTTGTGTCAAATATACACCAAGAGACGATTGATTGGGGAATCTGCTTTCTGGCCATACAGCCAGATGACCCTGCTGTAATCAACAAACATTTACCCACATTTCACGATTCAAGTATTTTACTCCACTGTGAAATTTATGAATATATGTGATGAGGGTAACTATCAAAAGAAGGACTCAGCAAAAGAAAGAAGTCTTTCCTAATAACTCCAATTATCAGAATGCTCGAAGTAGTGCTTCCCATCCAACAAAATCACACTCAAAAGTAGAACAAACATAGCAGGCATCAAACGGAATCTCCCTGTTGAGAGGGAAGAAACATGTTCCACAATTTGTGCAGACATTGATTATTTTTAGTGACCATTGCAATAAGATTTTTAAAAATAAAAAGCAAATGAAGGAGATACCTAAACAAGAAGATTTATCAAATTCCGAACATTCGTTATTCAGTAAAGTGCATGTGGAGTCCAATCTGCACCAAAAGACCATTGAATAGAGAATCTGCTTTCTGGCCACACAACCAGATGACCCTGCTGTAAACATTTACCCACATTTCACGAATCAAATACATTACTCCACTGTGAAATTGACGAATATAAGTGATAAATGTATCAATCAAAGGAAACACCTAGCAAAAGAAAACAGTATTTCTAATAACTACAATCGTCAGAATGCTCGGAGTGGTGATTTCCATCCAACATAATCACACTCGATGTTTGAATAAACATAGCAGTCATTAAACGGAATCTCCCTGTTGAGAGAGATGAAACATGTACCACAATTTGTGCAGCACATTGATTATTTTTAGTGAACATTGCAATAAGATTTTTCAAAATTTAAAGCAATTGAAAGAGATATGAAAACAAGAAAATTTATCAAATTCTTAACATTTGTTATTCAGTAAAATGCAAGTGGAGTCCAATCTGCACTAAAAACCCATTGAATGGAGAATATGCTTTCTGGTCATACAACCAGATGACCCTGCTCTAAACAAAAAACATTTACATTTAACGATTCTAATACATTACTCCACTGCGAAACAGATGAATATAAGTTATAAGGGTATCAATCAAAAGAAGCACCTACGAAAAGAAAGAGGTCTTTCCTAATAACTCCAATACTCAGGATGCTTGGAGTGGTAGTTGCCATCCAACAAAATCACACTCCATGTTTGAACAAACATAGCAGTCATGAAACAGAATCTCAATGTTGAGAGGCAAGAAACATGTACCACAATTTGTGCATGTGGTGTCAAATATGCACCAAAAGATGATTGAATGGGGAATCTGCTTTCTGGCCATACAACCAGATGACCCTGCTGTAATCAACAAACATTTACCCACATCTCACGATTCAAATATATTATTCCACTGTGAAATTGATGAATATATGTGATGAGGGTAACAATCAAAACAAGGACTCAGCAAAAGAAAGAAGTCTTTCCTAATAACTCCAATTGTCAGAATGCTCGGAATAGTGCGTCCCATCCAAAAAATTACACTCAAAAGAAGAACAAACATAGCAGGCACTAAACGGAATCTCCCTGTTGACAGGGAAGAAACATGTTCCACAATTTGTGCAGACATTGATTATTTTCAGTGACCATTGCAATAAGATTTTTAAAAATAAAAAGCTAATGAAGGAGATACCTAAACAAGAATATTTATCAAATTCCGAACATTCGTTATTCAGTAAAGTGCATGTGGTGTCCAATCTGCACCAAAAGACCATTGAATAGAGAATCTGCTTTCTGGCCACACAACCAGATGACCCTGCTGCAAACATTTACCCACATTTCACATATCAAATACATTACTCCACTGTGAAATTGACGAATATAAGTGATAAAGGTATCAATCAAAGGAAACACCTAGCAAAAGAAAACAGTATTTCTAATAATTCCAATTGTCAGAAAGCTTGGAGTGGTGATTTCCATCCAACATTATTAAACTCGATATTTCGATAAACATAGCAGTCATGAAATGGAATCTCCCTGTTGAGAGAGAAGAAACATGTACCACAATTTGTGCAGCCCTTAATATTTTTAGTGACAATTGCAATAATATTTTTAAAAATATAAAGCAAATGAAGGAGAGACCTAAACAAGAAGATTGATCAAATTCCGAACATTCGTTATTCAGTAAAGTGGATTTGGTGCATAGACGAATATAAGTGATAAAGGTATCAATCAAAGGAAGCACCTAGCAAAAGAAAACAGTATTTCTAATAATTCCAATCGTCAGAACGCTCGGAGTGGTGATGTCCATCCAACATAATCACACTCGATGTTTCAATAAATATAGCAGTCACGAAACGGAATCTCCCTGTTGAGAGAGAAGAAACATGTACCACAATTTGTGCAGCACATTGATTATTTTTAGTGACCACTGCAATAAGATTTTGAAAATTTAAAGCAATTGAAGGAGATAAGAAAACAAGAATATTTATCAAATTACTAACATTTGTTATTCAGTAAAATGCAAGTGCTGTCCAATCTGCTCTAAAAACCCATTGAATGGTGAATCAGCTTGCAGGTCATACAACCAGATGACCCTGCTGTAAACAACAAACATTTACCCACATTTCACGAATCAAATACATTACTCCACTGTGAAATTGACGAATATAAGTGATAAAAGTAAAAATCAAAGGAAGCACCTAGCAAAAGAAAACAGTATCTCTAATAACTCGAATCGTCAGAACGCTCGGAGTGGTGATTTCCATCCAACATAATCACACTCGATGTTTGAATAAACATAGCAGTCATGAAACGGAATCTCCCTGTTGAGAGAGAAGAAACATATACCACAATTTGTGCAGCACATTGATTATTTTTAGTGACCATTGCAGTAAGATTTTTAAAAATTTAAAGCAATTGAAGGAGATACGAAAACAAGAAAATTTATCAAATTCTTAACATTTGTTATTCAGTAAAATGCAAGTGGAGTCCAATCGGCAGTAAAAACCCATTGAATGGAGAATCTGCTTTCTGGTCATACAACCAGATGACCCTGCTCTAAACAAAAATCATTTACACACATTTAACGATTCAAATACATTACTCCACTGCGAAACAGATGAATGTAAGTTATAAGAGAATCAATCAAAAGAAGCACCTAGGAAAAGAAAGAGGTCTTTCCTAATAACTCCAATACTCAGGATGCTTGGAGTGGTAGTTACCATCCAACAAAATCACACTGCATGTTTGAACAAACATAGCAGTCATGAAACAGAATCTCCCTGTTGAGAGGGAAGAAACATGTTCCACAATTTGTGCACTCATTGATTATTTTTAGTGACCATTGCAATAAGATTTATAAAAATAAAAAGCAAATGAAGGAGATACCTAAACAAGAATATTTATCAAATTCCGAACATTCGTTATTCAGTAGAGTGCATGTGGTGTCCAATCTGCACCAAAAGACCATTGAATAGAGAATCTGCTTTCTGGCCACACAACCAGATGACCCTGCTGCAAACATTTACCCACATTTCACATATCAAATACATTACTCCACTGTGAAATTGACGAATATAAGTGATAAAGGTATCAATCAAAGGAAACACCTAGCAAAAGAAAACAGTATTTCTAATAATTCCAATTGTCAGAAAGCTTGGAGTGGTGATTTCCATCCAACATTATCAAACTCGATATTTCGATAAACATAGCAGTCATGAAATGGAATCTCTCTGTTCAGAGAGAAGAAACATGTACCACAATTTGTGAAGCACATTGATTATTTTTAGTGACCATTGCAATAAGATTTTTCAAAATTTAAAGCAATTGAACGAGATACGAAAACAAGAATATTTATCAAATTCTTAACATTTGTTATTCAGTAAAATGCAAGTGGTGTCCAATCTGCACTAAAAACCCATTGAATGGAGAATCTGCTTTCTGGTCATACAACCAGATGACGCTGCTCCAAACAAAAAACATTTACACACTTTTAACGATTCAAATACATTACTCCACTGCGAAACAGATGAATATAAGTTATAAGGGTAACAATCAAATGACGCACCTAAGGGAAGAAAGAGGTCTTTCCTAATAACTCCAATACTCAGGATACTTGGAGTGGTAGTTCCCATCCAACAAAATCACACTCCATGTTTGAACAAACATAGCAGTCATGAAACAGAATCTCCCTGTTGAGAGGCAAGAAACATGTACCACAATTTGTGCATGTGGTGTCAAATATGCACCAAAAGACGATTGAATGAGGAATCTGCTTTCTGGCCATAGAACCAGATGACCCTGCTGTAATCAAAAATCAATTACCCACATTCCACGAAAAAAAATATTATTCCACTGTGAAGTTGGTAAATATATGTGGTGAGGGTAACAATCAAAACAAGGACTCAGCAAAAGAAAGAAGTCTTTCCTAATAACTCCAATTGTCAGAATGCTCGGAGTAGTGCTTCCCATCCAACAAAATCACACTCAAAAGTAGAACAAAGATAGCAGGCATTAAAAGGAATCTCCCTGTTGAGAGGGAAGAAACATGTACCACAATTTGTGCAGCACATTTATTATTTTTAGTGACCACTGCAATAATATTTTTAAAAATATAAAGCAAATAAAGGAGATACCTAAACAAGAAGATTTATCAAATTCCGAACATTCGATATTCAGTAAAGTGCATGTTGTGTCCAATCTGCACCAAAAGACCATTGAATAGATAATCTGCTTTCTGGCCATACAACCAGATGACCCTGCTGTAAATGACAAACATATACCCACATTTCATGCACCAAATACATTACTCCACTGTGAAAAAGACGAATATAAGTGATAAAGGTATCAATCAAAGGAAACACCTAGCAAAAGAAAACAGTATTTCTAATAATTCCTGTCGTCAGAACGCTCGGAGTGGTGATTTCCATCCAACATAATCACTCTCGATGTTTGAATAACCATTGCAGTCATGAAACGGAATCTCCCTGTTGAGAGAGAAGAAACATGTACCACAATTTGTGCAGCACATTGATTATTTTTAGTGACCATTGCAATAAGATTTTTAAAAATTTAAAGCAATTGAAGGAGATACGAAAACAAGAATATTCATCAAATTCTTAACATTTGTTATTCAGTAAAATGCAAGTGGTGTCCAATCTGCACTCAAAACCCATTGAATGGAGAATCTGCTTTCTGGTCATACAACCAGATAACCCTGCTCTAAACAAAAAACATTTACACACATTTAACGATTCAAATACATTACTCCACTTCAAAACAGATGAATATAAGTTATAGGGGTAACAATCATAAGACGCACCTAGGAAAAGAAAGAGGTCTTTCCTAATAACTCCAATACTCAGGATGCTTGGAGTGGTTGTTCCCATCCAACAAAATCACACTCCATGTTTGAACAAACATAGCAGTCATGAAACAGAATCTCCCTGTTGAGAGGCAAGAAACATGTACCACAATTTGTACAGCACATCGATTATTTTTAATGACCATTGCAAATAGATTTTTAAAAATATAACGTAAATGAAGGAGATACCTAAAAACCAAGTTATATAAAATTCCGAACATTCCTTATTCAGTAAAGTGGATGTGGTGTCAAATATGCACCAAAAGACGACTGAATGGGGAATCTGCTTTCTGGCCATACAACCAGATGACCCTGCTGAAATCAACAAACATTTACCCACATTTCACGATTCAAATATATTATTCCACTGTGGAATTGATGAATATATGTGATGAGGGTAACAATCAAAACAGGGACTCAGCAAAAAAAAAAAAAAAAAAAAAGAAGTCTTTCCTAATAACGCCAATTGTCAGAATGCTCGGAATAATGCTTACCATCCAACAAAATCACACTCAAAAGTAGAACAAACATAGCAGGCATTAAACGGAATCTCGCTGTTGAGAGGGAAGAAACATGTACCAAAATTTGTGCAGCACATTTATTATTTTTAGTGACCATTGAAATAAGATTTTTAAAAATATAAAGCAAATGAAGGAGATACCTAAACAAGAAGATTTATCAAATTCCAAACATTCGTTATTCAGTAAAGTGCATGTGGCGTCCAATCTGCACCAGAAGACCATTGAATAGAGAATCTGCTTTCCGGCCATACAACCAGATGACCCTGCTGTAAACGACAAACATATACCCACATTTCATGCACCAAATACATTACTACACTGTGAAATTGACGAATATAAATGGTAAAGGTATTAATCAAAGGAAGCACCTAGCAAAAGAAACCAAAATTTCTAATAACTCCAATCGTCAGAACGCTCGAAGTGGTGATTTCCACCCAACATAATCACACTCGATGTTTGAATAAAAAATAGCAGTCATGAAACAGAGTCTCCCTGTTGAGAGAGAAGAAACATGTACCACAATTTGTGTAGCAGATTGATTATTTTTAGTGACCATTGCAATAAGATTTCTAAAAATTTAAAGTAATTGAAGGAGATACGAAAACAAGAATATTTATCAAATTCCTAACATTTGTTATTCAGTAAAATGCAAGTGGTGTACAATCTGCTCTAAAAACCCATTGAATGGAGAATCTGCTTCCTGGTCATACAACCAAAAGACCCTGCTCTAAACAAAAAACATTTACACACATTTAACGATTCAAATACATTACTCCACTGCGAAATAGATGATTATAAGATATAAGGGTAACAATCAAAAGAAGCACCTAGGAAAAGAAAGAGGTCTTTCCTAATAATTCCATTACTCAGGATGCTTGGAGTGGTAGTTCCCATCCAACAAAATCACACTCCATGTTTGAACAAACATAGCAGTCATGAAACAGAATCTCCCTGTTGAGAGGCAAGAAACATGTACCACAATTTGTGCATGTGGTGTCAAATATGAACCAAAAGACAGTTGAATGGGGAATCTGCTTTCTGGCCATACAACCATATGTCCCTGCTGTAATCAACAATCATTTACTCACATTTCACGATTCAAATATATTATTCCACTGTGAAATTGATGAACATATGTGATGAGGGTAACAATCAAAACAAGGACTCAGCAAAAGAAAGAAGTCTTTCCTAATAACTCCAATTGTCAGAATGCTCGGAGTAGTGCTTCCCATCCAACAAAATCACACACAAAAGTAGAACGAAGCAGGCATTAATCAGAATCTCCCTGTTGAGAGGGAAGAAACATGTACCACAATTTGTGCAGCACATTTATTATTTTTAGTGACCATTGCAATAAGATTTTTAAAAATATAAAGCAAATGAAGGAGATACCTAAACAAGAAGATTTATCAAATTCCGAATATTCGTTATTTAGTAAAGTGCATGTGGTTTCCAATCTGCACCAAATGACCATTGAATAGAGAATCTGCTTTCTGGCCATACAACCAGATGACCCTGCTGTAAACAACAAACATTTACCCACATTTCACGATTCAAATATACACTCCTGGAAATTGAAATAAGAACACCGTTAATTCATTGTCCCAGGAAGGGGAAACTTTATTGACACATTCCTGGGGTCAGATACATCACATGATCACACTGACAGAACCACAGGCACATAGACACAGGCAACAGAGCATGCACAATGTCGGCACTAGTACAGTGTATGTCCGCCTTTCGCAGCAATGCAGGCTGCTATTCTCCCATGGAGACGATCGTAGAGATGCTGGATGTAGTCCTGTGGAACGGCTTGCCATGCCATTTCCACCTGGCACCTCAGTTGGACCAGCGATCGTGCTGTACGTGCAGACCGCGTGAGAAGACGCTTCATCCAGTCCCAAACATGCTCAATGGGGGACAGATCCGGAGATCTTGATGGCCAGGGTAGTTGACTTACACCTTCTAGAGCACGTTGGGTGGCACGGGATACATGCGGACGTGCATTGTCCTGTTGGAACAGCATGTTCCCTTGCCGGTCTAGGAATGGTAGAACGAAGGGTTCGATGTACCGTGCCCTATTCAGTGTCCCCTCGACGATCACCAGAGGTGTACGGCCAGTGTAGGAGATCGCTCCCCACACCATGATGCCGGGTGTTTGCCCTCTGTGCCACGGTCGTATGCAGTCCTGATTGTAGCGCTCACCTGCACGGCGCCAAACACGCGTACGACCATCATTGGCACCAAGGCAGAAGCGACTCTCATCACTGAAGACAACACGTCTCCATTCGTCCCTCCATTCACGCCTGTCGCGACACCACTGGAGGCGGGCTGTACGATGTTGGGGCGTGAGCGGAAGACGGCCTAACGGTGTGTGGGACCATAGCCCAGCTTCATGGAGACGGGTGCGAATGGTCCTCGCCGATACCCCAGGAGCAACAGTGTCCCTATTTTGCTGCGAAGTGGCAGTGCGGTCCCCTACGGCACTGCGTAGAATCCTACGGTCTTGGTGTGCATCCGTGCGTCGCTGCTGTCCGGTCCCAGGTCGACGGGCACGTGCACCTTCCGCCGACCACTGGCGACAACATCGATGTACTGTGGAAACCTCACGCCCCACGTGTTGAGCAATTTGGCGGTACGTCCACCTGGCCTCCCGCATGCACACCATACGCCCTCGCTCAAAGTCTGTCAACTGCACATACGGTTCACGTCCACGCTGTCGCGGCATGCTACCAGTGTTAAAGACTGCGATGGAGATCCGTATGCCACGGAAAACTGGCTGACACTGACGGCGGCGGTGCACAAATGCTGCGCAGCTAGCACCATTCGACGGCCAACACCTCGGTTCCTGGTGTGTCCGCTGTGCCGTGCGTGTGATCATTACTTGTACAGCCCTCTCGCAGTGTCGGGAGCAAGAATGGAAGGTCTGACACAACGGTGTCAATGTGTTCTTTTTTCCATTTCCAGGAGTGTATTATTCCACTGTGAAGTTGGTGAATATATGTGATGAGGGTAACAATCAAAACAAGGACTCAGCAAAAGAAAGAAGTCTTTCCTAATAACTCCAATTGTCAGAATGCTCGGAGTAGTGCTTCCCATCCAACAAAATCACACTCAAAAGTAGAACAAACATAGCAGGCATTAAACGGAATCTCCCTCTTGAGAGGGAAGAAACATGTACCACAATTTGTGCAGCACATTTATTATTTTTAGTGACCATTGCAATAATATTTTTAAAAATATAAAGAAAATAAAGGACCTACCTAAACAAGAAGATTTAACAAATTCCGAACATTCGTTATTCAGTAAAGTGCATATGGTGTCCAATCTGCACCAAAAGACCATTGAATAGAGAATCTGCTTTCTGGCCATACAACCAGATGCCCCTGCTGTAAACAACAAACATATACCCACATTTCACGATTCAAATATATTACTCCACTGTGAAGTTGGTGAATATATGTGATGAGGGTAACAATCAAAACAAGGACTCAGCAAAAGAAACAAGTTTTTCCTAATTAACTATAATTGTCAGAATTCTCGGAGTAGTGCTTCCCATCCAAAAAAATCACACTCAAAAGTAGAACAAACATAGCAGGAATTAAACGGAATCTCCCTGTTGAGAGGGAAGAAACATGTACCACAATTTGTGCAGCACATTTATTATATTTAGTGACCATTGCAATAATATTTTTAAAAATATAAAGCAAACGAAGGAGATACCTAAACAACAAGATTTATTAAATTCCGAACATTAGTTATTCAGTAAAGTGCATGTGGTGTCCAATCTGCACCAAAAGACCATTGAATAGAGAATCTGCTTTCTGGCCATACAACCAGATGCCCCTGCTGTAAACAACAAACATATATCCACATTTCACGAAACAAATACATTACTCCACTGTGAAATTGACGAATATAAGTGATAAAGGTATCATCCAAAGGAAGCTCCTAGCAAAAGAAAACAGTATTTCTAATAATTCCAATCGTCAGAACGCTTGGAGTGGTGATTTCCATCCAACATAATCACACTCGATGTTTCGATAAACATAGCAGTCATGTAATGGAATCTCCCTGTTGAGAGAGAAGAAACATGTACCACAATTTGTGAAGCACATTGATTATTTTTAGTGAACATTGCAATAAGATTTTTAAAAATTTAAAGCAATTGAACGAGATACGAAAACAAGAATATTTATCAAATTCTTAACATTTGTTATTCAGTAAAATGCAAGTGGTGTCCAATCTGCACTAAAAACCCATTGAATGGAGAATCTGCTTTCTGGTCATACAACCACATAACACTGCTCTAAACAAAAAACATTTACACACATTTAATGATTCAAATACATTACTCCACTGCAAAACAGATGAATATAAGTTACAAGGGTAACAATCAAAAGACGCACCTAGGAAAAGAAAGAGGTCTTTCCTAATACCTCCAATACTCAGGATGCTTGGAGTGGTAGTTCCCATCAAACAAAATCACACTCCATGTTTGAACGAACATAACAGTCATGAAACAGAATCTCCCTGTTGAGAGGCAAGAAACATGTACCACAATTTGTGCATGTAGTGTCAAATATGCACCAAAAGACGATTGAATGGGGAATCTGCTTTCTGGCCATACAGCCAGATGACCCTGCTGTAATGAACAAACATTTACCCACATTTCACGATTGAAATATATTACTCCACTGTGAAATTGATGAATATATGTGATGAGGGTAACAATCAAAACAAGGACTCAGCAAAAGAAAGAAGTCTTTCCTAAAAACTCCAATTGTCAGAATGCTCGGAGTAGTGCTTCCCATCCAACAAAATCACACTCAAAAGTATAACAAACATAGCAGGCATTAAACGAAATCTCCCTGTTGAGAGGGAAGAAACATGTACCACAATTTGTGCAGCACTTTTATTATTTTTAGTGACCATTGCAATAAGATTTTTAAAAATAAAAAGCAAATGAAGGATATACCTAAACAAGAAGATTTATCAAATTCCGAACATTCGTTATTCAGTAAAGTGCATGTGGTGTCCAATCTGCACCAAAAGACCATTGAATAGAGAATCTGCTTTCTGGCCACACAACCAGATGACCCTGCTGCAAACATTTACCCACATTTCACGAATCAAATACATTACTCCACTGTGAAATTGACGAATATAAGTGATAAAGGTATCAATCAAACGAAGCACCTAGCAAGAGAAAACAATATTTCTAATAACTCCAATCGTCAGAATGCTCGGAGTGGTGATTTCCATCCAACATAATCACACTCGATGTTTGAATAAACATAGCAGTCATTAAGCGGAAGCTCCCTGTTGAGAGAGAAGAAACATGAGCCACAATTTGTGCAGCACATTGATTATTTTTAGTGAACATTGCAATAAGATTTTTAAAAATTTAAAACAATTGAACGAGATACGAAAACAAGAATATTTATCAAATTCTTAACATTTGTTATTCAGTAAAATGCAAGTGGTGTCCTATCTGCACTAAAAACCCATTGAATGGAGAATCTGCTTCCTGGTCATACAACCAAAAGACCCTGCTCTAAACAAAAAACATTTACACACATTTAACAATTCAAATACATTACTCCACTGCGAAACAGATGAATATAAGTTATAAGAGTAACAATCAAAAGAAGCACCTAGGAAAAGAAAGAGGTCTTTCCTAATAACTCCAATACTCAGGATGCTTGGAGTGGTAGTTCCCATCCAACAAAATCACACTCCATGTTTGAACAAACATAGCAGTCATGAAACAGAATCTCCCTGTTGAGAGGCAAGAAACATGTACCACAACTTGTGCATGTGGTGTCAAATATACACCACAAGACGATTGAATGGGGAATGTGCTTTCTGGCCATACAGCCAGATGACCCCGCTGTGATCAACAAACATTTACCCACATTTCACGATTCAAACATTTTACTACACTGTGAAATTTATGAATATATGTGATGAGGGTAACTATCAAAAGAAGGACTCAGCAAAAGAAAGAAGTCTTTCCTAATAACTCCAATTGTCAGAATGCTCGAAGTAGTGCTTCCCATCCAACAAAATCACACTCAAAAGTAGAACAAACATAGCAGGCATCAAACGGAATCTCCCTGTTGAGAGGGAAGAAACATGTTCCACAATTAGTGCAGACATTGATTATTTTCAGTGACCATTGCAATAAGATTTTTAAAAATAAAAAGCTAATGAAGGAGATACCAAAACAAGAAGATTTATCAATTTCCGAACATTCGTTATTCAGTAAAGTGTATGTGGTGTCCAATCTGCACCAAAAGAAGATTGAATAGAGAATCTGCTTTCTGGCCACACAACCAGATGACCCTGCTGCAAACATTTACCCACATTTCACGAATCAAATACATTACTCCACTGTGAAATTGACGAATATATGTAATAAAGGTATCACTCAAAGGAAACACCTAGCAAAAGAAAACAGTATTTCTAATGATTCCAATCGACAGAACGCTTGGAGTGGTGATTTCCATACAACATTATCACACTCGATGTTTCGATAAACATAGCAGTCATGAAATGGAATCTCCCTGTTGAGAGAGAAGAATCATGTACCACAATTTGTGCAGCACATTGATTATTTTTAGTGACCATTGCTATAAGATTTTTAAAAATTTAAAGCAATTGAAGGAGATACGAAAACAAGAATAATTATCAAATTCCTAACATTTGTTATTCAGTAAATTGCAACTGGTGTCCAATCTGCACTAAAAACCCTTTGAATGGAGAGTCTGCTTTCTGGCCATACAACCAGATGACCCTGCTGTAAACAACAAACATTTACTCACATTTCACGAATCAAATACATTACTCCACTGTGAAATAGACGAATATAAGTGATAAAGGTATCAATCAAAGGAAGCACTTAGCAAAAGAAAACAGTATTTCTCATAACTCCAATCGTCAGAACGCTAGGAGTGGTGATTTTTATCCAACATAATCACACTCAATGTTTGAATAAACATAGCTGTCATGAAACGGAATCTCCCTGTTGAGAGAGAAGAAACATATACCACAAATTGTGCAGCACATTGATTATTTTTAGTGACCATTGCAATTAGATTTTAATAAATTTAATGCAATTGAAGGAGCTACGAAAACAAGAATAATTATCAAATTCCTAACATTTCTTATTCAGTAAAATGCAAGTGGTGTCCAATCTGCACTAAAATCCCATTGAATGGAGAATCTGCTTCCTGGTCATACAACCAAATGACCCTGCTCTAAACAAAAAACATTTACACACATTTAACGATTCAAATACATTAATCCACTGCGAAACAGATGAATATAAGTTATAAGGGTATCAATCAAAAGAAGCACCTAGGAAAAGAAAGAGGTCTTTCCTAATAACTCCAATACTCAGGATGCTTGGAGTGGTAGTTCCCATCCAACAAAATCACACTCCATGTTTGAACAAACATAGCAGTCATGAAACAGAATCTCCCTGTTGAGAGGCAAGAAACATGTACACAATTTGTGCATGTGGTGTCAAATATGCACCAAAAGACGATTGAATGGGGAATCTGCTTTCTGGACATTCAACCAGATGACCCTACTGTAATCAACAAACATTTACCCACATTTCACGATTCAAATATATTATTCCACTGTGAAATTGATGAATATATGTGATGAGGGTAACAATCAAAACAAGGACTCAGCAAAAGAAAGAAGTCTTTCCTAATAACTCCAATTGTCAGAATGCTCGGAGTAGTGCTTCCCATCCAACAAAATCACACTCAAAAGTAGAACAAACATAGCAGGCATTAAACGGAATCTCCCTGTTGAGAGGGAAGAAACATGTACCACAATTTGTGCAGCACATTTATTATTTTTAGTGACCATTGCAATAATATTTTTAAAAATATAAAGCAAATGAAGGAGATACCTAAACAAGAAGATTTCTCAAATTCCGAACATTTGTTATTCAGTAAAGTGCATGTGGTGTCCAATCTGCACCAAAAGACCATTGAATAGAGAATCTGCTTTCTGGCCATACAACCAGATGACCCTGCTGTAAACAACAAACATTTACTCACATTTCACGAATCAAATACATTACTCCACTGTGAAATTGAGGAATATAAGTGATAAAGGTATCAATCAAAGGAAGTACCTAGCAAAAGAAAACAGTATTTCTTATAACACCAATCGTCAGAACGCTCAGAGTGGTGATTTCCATCCAAGATAATCACATTCGATGATTGAATAAACATAGCAGTCATGAAACGGAATGTCCCTGTTGAGAGAGAAGAAACATGTCCCACAATTTGTGCAGCACATTGATTATTTTTATTGACCATTGCAATAAGATTTTTCAAAATTTAAAGCAATTGAAGGAGATACGAAAACAGGAATATTTATCAAATTCTTAACATTTGTTATTCAGTAAAATGCAAGTGGTGTCCAATCTGCACTAAAAACCTATTGAATGGAGAATCTGCTTCCTGGTCATAAAACCAGATGACCCTGCTCTAAACAAAAAACATTTACACACATTTAACGATTCAAATACATTACTCCACTGCGAAACAGATGAATATATATTATAAGGGTAACAATCAAAAGAAGCACCTAGGAAGAGAAAGAGGTCTTTCCTAATAACTCCAATACTCAGGATGCTTGGAGTAGTAGTTCCCGTCCAACAAAATCACACGCCATGTTTGAACAAACATAGCAGTCATGAAACAGGATCTCCCTGTTGAGAGGCAAGAAACATGTACCACAATTTGTGCATGTGGTGTCAAATATACACCACAACACGATTGAATGGGGAATCTGCTTTCTGCCCATACAGCCAGATGACCCTGCTGTTATCAACAAACATTTACCCACATTTCACGATTGAAATATATTATTATACTGTGAAATTGATGAATATATGTGATGAGGGTAACAATCAAAACAAGGACACAGCAAAAGAAAGAAGTCTTTCCTAATAACTCCAATTGTCAGAATGCTCGGAGTAGTGCTTCCCATCCAACAAAATCACACTCAAAAGTATAACAAACATAGCAGGCATTAAATGAAATCTCCCTGTTGAGAGGGAAGAAACATCTACCACGATTTGTGCAGCCCTTAATATTTTTAGTGACCATTGCAATAATATTTTTAAAAATATAAAGCAAATGAAGGAGAGACCTAAACAACAAGATTTATCAAATTCCGAACATTCGTTATTCAGTAAAGTGGATGTGGTGATAAGACGAATATAAGTGATAAAGGTATCAATCAAAGGAAGCACCTAGCAAAAAAAAAAAAAAACAGTATTTCTAATAACTCAAATCGTCAGAATGCTCGGAGTGCTGATATCCATCCAACATAATCACACTCGATGTTTCCATAAATATAGCAGTCATGAAATGGAATCTCCCTGTTGAGAGAGAAGAAACATGTACCACAATTTCTGCATGTGGTGTCAAATATACACCACAAGACGATTGAGTGGGTAATCTGCTTTCTGGCCATACAGCCAGATGACCCTGCTGTAATCAAGAAACATTTACCCACATTTCACGATTCAAATATTTTACTCCACTGTGACATTTATGAATATATGTGATGAGGGTAACTATCAAAAGAAGGACTCAGCAAAAGAAAGAATTCTTTCCTAATAACTCCAAATGTCAGAATGCTCGAAGTAGTGCTTCCCATCCAACAAAATCACACTCAAAAGTGGAACAAACATAGCAGGCATTAAACGGAATCTCCATGTTGAGAGGGAAGAAACATGTTCCACAATTTGTGCAGACATTGATTATTTTTAGTGACCATTGCAATAAGATTTTTAAAAATAAAAAGCAAATGAAGGAGATACCTAAACAAGAAGATTTATCAATTTCCGAACATTAGTTATTCAGTAAAGTACATGTGGCGTCCAATCTGCACCAAAAGACCATTGAATAGGGAATCTGCTTTCTGGCCATACAACCAGATGACAGTGCTGTAAACAACAAACATTTACCCACATGTCACGAATCAAATACATTACTCCACTGTGAAATTGAGGAATATAAGTGATAAAGGTATCAATCAAAGGAAGCACCTAGCAAAAGAAAACAGTTTTTCTTATAACTCCAATCGTCAGAACGCTCGGAGTGGTGATTTCCATCCAACATAATCACATTCGATGATTGAATAAAAATAGCAGTCATGAAACGGAATGTCCCTGTTGAGAGAGAAGAAACATGTACCACAATTTGTGCAGCACATTGATTATTTTTAGTGACCATTGCAATAAGATTTTTAAAAATTTAAAGCAATTGAAGGAGATACGAAAAGAAGAATATTTATCAAATTCTTAACATTTGTTATTCAGTAAAATGCAAATGGAGTCCAATCGGCACTAAAAACCCATTGAATGGAGAATCTGCTTTCTGGTCATACAACCAGATGACCCTGCTCTAAACAAAAAACATTTACACACATTTAACGATTCAAATACATTACTCCACTGCGAAACAGATGAATTTAAGTTATAAGGGTATCAATCAAAAGAAGCACCTAGGAAAAGAAAGAGGTCTTTCCTAATAACTCCAATACTCAGGATGCTTGGAGTGGTAGTTGCCATCCAACAAAATCACACTCCATGTTTGAACAAACATAGCAGTCACGAAACAGAATCTCCCTGTTGAGAGGCAAGAAAAATGTACCACAATTTGTGCATGTGGTGTCAAATATGCACCAAAAGACGATCGAATGGGGAATCTGCTTTCTGGACATTCAACCAGATGACCCTGCTGTAATCAACAAACGATTACCCACATTTCACGATTCAAATATATTATTCCACTGTGAAATTGATGAATATATGTGATGAGGGTAACAATCAAAACAAGGACTCATCAAAAGAAAGAAGTGTTTCCTAATAACTCCAATTGTCAGAATGCTCGGAGTTGTGCATCCCATCAAACAAAATCACAACAAAAGTAGAACAAACACAGCAGGCATTAAACGGAATCTCCCTCTTGAGAGGGAAGAAACATGTACCACAATTTGTGCAGCACATTTATTATTTTTAGTGACCATTGCAATAATATTTTTAAAAATATAAAGAAAATGAAGGAGCTACCTAAACAAGAGGATTTAACAAATTCCGAACATTCGTTATTCAGTAAAGTGCATATGGTGTCCAATCTGCACCAAAAGACCATTGAATAGAGAATCTGCTTTCCGGGCATACAACCAGATGAACCCGCTGTAAACAACAAACATTTACCCACATTTCACGAATCAAATAAATTACTCCACTGTGAAATTGACAAATATAAGTGATAAAGGTATCAATCAAAGGAAGCACTTAGCAAAAGAAAACAGTATTTCTCATAACTCCAATCGTCAGAACGCTCGGAGTGGTGATTTCCATCCAACATAATCACACTCGATGTTTGAACAAACATAGCAGTCATGAAACAGAATCTACCTGTTGAGAGGCAAGAAACATGTACCACAATTTGTGCATGTGGTGTCAAATATGCACCAAAAGACGATTGAATGGGGAATCTGCTTTCTGGCCATACTACCAGATGACCTTGCTGTAATCAACAAACATTTACCCACATTTCACGATTCAAATATATTATTCCACTTTGAAATTGATGAATATATGTGATGAGGGTAACAATCAAAACAAGGACTCAGCAAAAGAAAGAAGTCTTTCCTAATAACTTCAATTGTCAGAATGCTCGGAGTCGTGCTTCCCATCCAACAAAATCACACTCAAGAGTAGAACAAACATAGCAGGTATTAAACGGAATCTCCCTCTTGAGAGGGAAGAAACATGTACCCCAATTTGTGCAAGGCATTTATTATTTTTAGTTACCATTGCAATAATATTATTAAAAATATAAAGCAAATGAAGGAGATACCTAAAACAACAAGATTTATCAAATTCCGAACATTCGTTATTTATTAAAGTGCATGTGGTGTCCAATCTGCTCCAAAAGACCATTGAAGAGAATCTGCTTTCTGGCCATACAACCAGATGACCCTGCTGTAAACAACAAACATTTACCCACATTTCACAAATCAAATACATTACTCCACTGTGAAATTGACGATTATAAGTGATAAAGGTATCAATCAAAGGAAACACCTAGCAAAAGGAAACAGTATTTCTAATAATTCCAATCGTCAGAACGCTCGGAGTGGTGATTTCCATCCAACATAATCACATTCGATGTTTGAATAAACATAGCAGTCATGAAACGGAATCTCCCTGTTGAGAGAGAAGAAACATGTACCACAATTTGTGCTGAAAAATTATTATTTTTAGTGACCATTGCAATAAGATTTTTCAAAATTTAAAGCAACTGAAGGAGATACGGAAACAAGAAAATTTATCAAATTCTTAACATTTGTTATTCAGTAAAATGCAAGTGGTGTCCAATCTGCACTAAAAACTCATTGAATCGAGAATCTGCTTTCTGGTCATACAACCAGATGACCCTGCTCTAAACAAAAGACATTTACACACATTTAACGATTCAAATACATTACTCCACTGCGAAACAGATGAATATAAGTTATATGGGTAACAATCAAAAGACGCACCTAGGAAAAGATAGTGGTCTTTTATAATAACTGCAATACTCAGGATGCTTGAAGTGGTAGTTCCCATCAAACAAAATCACACTCCATGTTTGAACAAACATAGCAGTCATGAAACAGAATCCACCTGTTGAGAGGCAAGAAACATGTACCACAATTTGTGCATGTGGTGTAAAATAAGCACCAAAAGACGATTGAATGGGGAATCTGCTTTCTGGCCATACAACCAGATGACCCTGCTGTAATCAACAAACATTTACCCACATTTCACGATTCAAATATATTATTCCACTTTGAAATTGATGAATATATGTGATGAGGGTAACAATCAAAACAAGGACTCAGCAAAAGAAAGAAGTCTTTTCTAATAACTCCAATTGTCAGAATGCTCGGAGTAGTGCTCCCATCCAACAAAATCACACTCAAAAGTCTAACAAACATAGCAGGCATTAAACGGAATCTCCCTGTTGAGAGGGAAGAAACATGTAGCACAATTTGTGCATATGGTGTCAAATATGCACCAAAAGACGATTGAATGGGGAATCTTCTTTCTGGCCATACAACCAGATGACCCTGCTGTAATCAACAAACATTTACCCACATTTCACGATTCAAATATATTACTCCACTGTGAAGTTGGTGAATATATGTGATGAGGGTAACAATCAAAACAAGGACTCAGCAAAAGAAAGAAGCCTTTCCTAATTAACTCCAATTGTCAGAATGCTCGGAGTAGTGCTTCCCATCCAACAAAATCACACTCAAAAGTATAACAAACAGAGCAGGCATTAAACGGAGTCTCCCTGTTGAGAGGGAAGAAACATGTACCACAATTTGTGCAGCACTTTTATTATTTTTAGTGACCATTGCAATAATGTTTTAAAAAATTTAAAGCAAATGAAGGAGAGACCTAAACAAGAAGATTTATCAAATTCTGAACATTCGTTATTCAGTAAAGTGCATGTGGTGTCCAATCTGCACCAAAAGACCATCGAATAGAGAATCTGCTTTCTTGCCATACAACCAGATGACCCTGCAGTAAACAACAAACATTTACCCACATTTCACGAATCAAATACATTACTCCACAGTGAAATTGACGAATATAAGTGATAAAGGTATCAATCAAAGGAAACACCTAGCAAAAGAAAACAGTATTTCTAATAATTCCAATCGTCAGAACGCTTGGAGTGGTGATTTCCATCCAACATTATTACACTCGATGTTTCGATAAACATAGCAGTCATGAAATGGAATCTCCCTGTTCAGAGAGAAGAAACATGTTCCACATTTTATGAAGGACATTGATTGTTTTTAGTGACCATTGCAATAAGATTTTTCAAAATTTAAAGCAATTGAACGAGATACGAAAACAAGAATATATATCAAATTCCTAACATTTGTTATTCAGTAAAATGCAAGTGGTGTCCAATCTGCATTAAAAACCCTTTGAATGGAGAGTCTGCTTTCTGGCCATACAACCAGATGACCCAGCTGTAAACAACAAGCATTTACCCACATTTCATGAATCAAATACATTACTCCACTGTGAAACTGACGAATATAAGTGATAAAGGTATCAATCAAAGGAAACACCTAGCAAAAGAAAACAGTATTTCTAATAATTCCAATCGTCAGAACGCTTGGAGTGGTGATTTCCATCCAACAATATTACACTCGATGTTTCGATAAACATAGCAGTCATGAAATGGAATCTCCCTGTTCAGAGAGAAGAAACATGTTCCACATTTTATGAAGGACATTGATTGTTTTTAGTGACCATTGCAATAAGATTTTTCAAAATTTAAAGCAATCGAACGAGATACGAAAACAAGAATATATATCAAATTACTAACATTTGTTATTCAGTAAAATGCAAGTGGGGTCCAATCTGCTCTAAAAACCCATTGAATGGTGAATCTGCTTGCAGGTCATACAACCAGATGACCCTGCTCTAAACAAAAAACATTTACACACATTTAACGATTCAAATACATTACTCCACTGCGAAACAGACGAATATAAGTTATAAGGGTAACAATCAAAAGACGCACCTAGGAAAAGAAAGAGGTCTTTCCTAATAACTCCAATACTCAGGATGCTTGGAGTGGTAGTTCCAATCCAACAAAATCACACTCCATGTTTGAACAAACATAGCAGTCATGAAACAGAATCTCCCTGTTGAGAGGCAAGACACATGTACCACAATTTGTGCATGTGGTGTCCAATCTGCACCAAAAGACCATTGAATAGAGAGTCTGCATTCTGGCCATACAACCAGATGACAGTACTGTAAACAACAAACATTTACCCACATGTCACGAATCAAATACATTACTCCACTGTGAAATTGAGGAATATAAGTGATAAAGGTATCAATCAAAGGAAGTACCTAGCAAAAGAAAACAGTATTTCTTATAATACCAATCGTCAGAACGCTCAGAGTGGTGATTTCCATCCAAGATAATCACATTCGATGATTGAATAAACATAGCAGTCATGAAACGGAATGTCCCTGTTGAGAGAGAAGAAACATGTCCCACAATTTGTGCAGCACATTGATTATTTTTAGTGACCATTGCAATAAGATTTTTCAAAATTTAAAGCAATTGAAGGAAATACGAAAACAAGAATATTTATCAAATTCTTAACATTTGTTATTCAGTAAAATGCAAGTGGTGTCCAATCTGCACTAAAAACCTATTGAATGGAGAATCTGCTTCCTGGTCATAAAACCAGATGACCCTGCTCTAAACAAAAAACATTTACACACATTTAACGATTCAAATACATTACTCCACTGCGAAACAGATGAATATATATTATAAGGGTAACAATCAAAAGAAGCACCTAGGAAGAGGAAGAGGTCTTTCCTAATAACTCCAATACTCAGGACGCTTGGAGTGGTAGTTCCCATCCAACAAAATCACACTCCATGTTTGAACAAACATAGCAGTCATGAAACAGGATCTCCCTGTTGAGAGGCAAGAAACATGTACCACAATTTGTGCATGTGGTGTCAAATATACACCACAAGACGATTGAATGGGGAATCTGCTTTCTGCCCATACAGCCAGATGACCCTGCTGTAATCAACAAACATTTACCCACATTTCACGATTCAAATATTTTACTCCTGTGTGAAATTTATGAATGTATGTGATGAGGGTAACAATCAAAAGAAGGACTCAGCAAAAGAAAGAAGTCTTTCCTAATAACTCCAATTGTCAGAATGCTCGGAGTAGTGCTTCCCATCCAACAAAATCACACTCAAAAGTATAACAAACATAGCAGGCACTAAACGGAATCTCCCTGTTGAGAGGGAAGAAACATGTACCACAATTTGTGCTGCACATTTTTTATTTTTAGTGACCATTGCAATAATAATATAAAAAATAAAAAGCAAACGAAGGAGAGACCTAAACAAGAAGATTTATCAAATTGCGAACATTAGTTATTCAGTAAAGTGCATGTTGTGTCCAATCTGCACCAAAAGACCATTGAATAGAGAATCTGCATTCTGGCCATACAACCAGATGACAGTGCTGTAAACAACAAACATTTACCCACATGTCACGAATCAAATACATTACTCCACTGTGAAATTGAGGAATATAAGTGATAAAGGTATTAATCAAAGGAAGTACCTAGCAAAAGAAAACAGTATTTCTTATTACACCAATCGTCAGAACGCTCAGAGTGGTGATTTCCATGCAAGATAATCACATTCGATGATTGAATAAACATAGCAGTCATGAAACGGAATCTCCCTGTTGAGAGAGAAGAAACATGTACCACAATTTGTGCTGCACATTGATTATTTTTAGTGACCATTGCAATAAGATTTTTAAAAATTTAAAGCAATTGAAGGAGATACGAAAACAAGAATATATATCAAATTCTTAACATTTGTTTTTCAGTAAAATGCAAGTGGTGTCCAATCTGCACTAAAAAACCATTGAATGGAGAATGTGCTTTCTGGTCATACAACCAGGTGACCCTGCTCTAAACAAAAAAACATTTACACACATTTAGCGATTCAAATACATTACTCCACTGCGAAACAGATGAATATAAGTTATAAGGGTAACAATCAAAAGAAGCACCTAGAAAAGAAAGAGGTCTTTCCTAACAACTCCAATACTCAGGATGCTTGGAGTGGTAGTTCCCATGCAACAAAATCACACTCGATGTTTTAACAAACATAGCAGTCATGAAACAGAATCTCCCTGCTGAGAGGCAAGAAACATGTACCACAATTTGTGCATGTGGTGTCAAATATGCACCAAAAGACGATAGAATGGGTAATCTGCTTTCTGGCCATACAACCAGATGACCCTGCTGTAATCAACAAACATTTACCCACATTTCACGATTCAAATATATTACTCCACTGTGAAATTGATGAATATATGTGATGAGGGTACCAATCAAAACAAGGACTCAGCAGAAGAAAGAAGTCTTTCCTAATAACTCCAATTGTCAGAATGCTCGGAGTAGTGCTTCCCATCCAACAAAATCACACTCAAAAGTAGAACAAACATAGCAGGCATTAAACGTAATCTCCCTGTTGAGAAGGAAGAAACATGTACCACAATTTGTGCAGCACATTTATTATTTTTAGTGACCATTGCAATAATATTTTTAAAAATATAAAGCAATACCTAAACAAGATTTATCAAATTCCGAAAATTCGTTATTCAGCAAAGTGCATGTGGTGTCCAATCTGCACCAAAAGACCATTGAATAGAGAATCTGCTTACTGGCCACACAACCAGATGACCCTGCTGCAAACATTTACCCACATTTCACGAATCAAATACATTACTCCACTGCGAAATTGACGAATATAAGTGATAAAGGTATCAATCAAAGGAAACACCTAGCAAAAGAAAACAGTATTTCTAATAATTCCAATCGTCAGAACGCATGGAGTGGTGATTTCCATCCAACATTATCAAACTCGATGTTTCGATAAACATAGCAGTCATGAAATGGAATCTCCCTGTTCAGAGAGAAGAAACATGTACCACAATTTGTGAAGCACATTGATTATTTTTAGTGACCATTGCAATAAGATTTTTCAAAATTTAAAGCAATTGAACGAGATACGAAAACAAGAATATTTATCAAATTCGTAACATTTGTTATTCAGTAAAATGCAAGTGGTGTCCAATCTGCACTAAAAACCCATTGAATGGAGAATCTGCTTTCTGGTCATACAACCAGATGACCCTGCTCCAAACAAAAAACATTTACACACTTTTAACGATTCAAATACATTACTCCACTGCGAAACAGATGAATATAAGTTATAAGGGTAACAATCAAAAGAAGCACCTAGAAAAGAAAGAGGTCTTTCCTAACAACTCCAATACTCAGGATGCTTGGAGTGGTAGTTCCCATCCAACAAAATCACACTCTATGTTTGAACAAACATAGCAGTCATGAAACAGAATCTCCCTGTTGAGAGGCAAGAAACATGTACCACAATTTGTGCATGTGGTGTCAAATATACACCACAAGACGATTGAATGGGGGATCTGCTTTCTGGCCATACAGCCAGATGACCCTGCTGTAATCAACAAACATTTACCCACATTTCACGATTCAAATATTTTAATCCACTGTGACATTTATGAATATATGTGATGAGGGTAACAATCAAAAGAAGGACTCAGCAAAAGAAAGAAGTCTTTCCTAATAACTCCAAATGTCAGAATGCTCGAAGTAGTGCTTCCCATCCAACAAAATCACACTCAAAAGTGGAACAAACATAGCAGGCATTAAACGGAATCTCCCTGTCGAGAGGGAAGAAACATGTACCACAATTGGTGAAGCACATTGATTATTTTTAGTGACCATTGCAATAAGATTTTTAAAAATTTAAAGCAATTGAAGGAGATACGAAAACAAGAATAATTATCAAATTCCTAACATTTGTTATTCAGTAAAATGCAACATGTGTCCAATCTGCATTATAAACCCTTTGAAGGGAGAGTCTGCTTTCTGGCCATACAACCAGATGACCCTGCTGTAAACAACAAACATTTACCCACATTTCACAATTGAAATATATTATTCCACTGTGAAATTGATGAATATACGTGATGATGGTAACAATCAAAACAAGGACTCAGCAAAAGAAAGAAGTCTTTCCTAATAACTCCAATTGTCATAATGCTCGGAGTAGTGCTTCAGATCCAACAAAATCACACTCAAAACTATAAGAAACATAGCAGGCATTAAACAAAATCTCCCTGTTGAGGGGGAAGAAACATGTACCACAATTTGTGCAGCCCTTAATATTTTTAGTGACCATTGCAATAATATTTTTAAAAATATAAAGCAAATGAAGGAGAGACCTAAACAAGAAGATTTATCAAATTCCGAACATTCGTTATTCAGTAAAGTGGATTTGGTGAATAGACGAATATAAGTGATAAAGGTATCAATCAAAGGAAGCACCTAGCAAAAGAAAACAGTATTTCTAATAATTCCAATCGTCAGAACACTCGGAGTGGTGATGTCCATCCAACATAATCACACTCGATGTTTCGATAAATATAGCAGTCATGAAATGGAATCTCCCTGTTGAGAGAGAAGAAACATGTACCACAATTTGTGCAGCACATTGATTATTTTTAGTGACCATTGCAATAAGATTTTTAAAAATTTAAAGCAATTGAAGGAGATAAGAAAACAAGAATATTTATCAAATTACTAACATTTGTTATTCAGTAAAATGCAAGTGGTGTCCAATCTGCTCTAAAAACGCATTGAATGGTGAATCTGCTTGCAGGTCATACAACCAGATGACACTGCTCTAAACAAAAAACATTTATACACAATTAACGATTGAAACACATTACTCCACTGCGAAACAGATGAATATAAGTTATAAGGGTAACAATCAAAAGAAGCACCTAAGAAAAGAGAGAGGTCTTTTCCTAATAACACAATACTCAGGATGCTTGGAGTGGTAGAGCCCATCCAACAAAATCACACTCGATGTTTGAACAATCATAGCAGTCATGAAACAGAATCTCCCCGTTGAGAGGGAAGAAACATGTACCACAATTTGTGCATGTGGTGTCAAATATGCACCAAAAGACGATTGAATGGGGAATCTGCTTTCTGGCCATACAAGCAGATGACCCTGCTGTAATCAACAAACATTTACCCACATTTTACAATTCAAATATATTACTCCATTGCGAAATTATTGAATATATGTGATGAGGGTAACAATCAAAACAAGGACACACAAAAAGAAAGAAGTCTTTCCTAATAACTCCAATTGTCAGAATGCTCGGAGTAGTACTTCCCATCCTACAAAATCACACTCATAAGTAGAACAAACATAGCAGCCATTAAACGGAATCTCCCTGTTGAGAGGGAAGAAACATGTACCACAATTTGTGCAGCACATTGATAATTTTTAGTGACCATTTAAATAAGATTTTTAAAAATATAAAGCAAATGAAGGAGATACCTAAACAAGAAGATTTATCAAATTCCAAACATTCGTTATTCATAAAGTGCATGTGGTGTCCAATCTGCACCAGAAGACCATTGAATAGAGAATCTGCTTTCCGGCCATACAACCAGATGACCCTGCTGTAAACGACAAACATATACCCACATTTCATGCACCAAATACATTACTACACTGTGAAATTGACGAATATAAATGATAAAGGTATCAATCAAAGGAAGCACCTAGCAAAAGAAAACAAAATTTCTAATAACTCCATTCGTCAGAACGCTCGAAGTGGTGATTTCCACCCAACATAATCACACTTGATGTTTGAATAAACATAGCAGTCATGAAACGGAGTCTCCCTGTTGAGAGAGAAGAAACATGTACCACAATTTGTGTAGCAGATTGATTATTTTTAGTGACCATTGCAATAAGATTTTTAAAAATTTAAAGTAATTGAAGGAGATACGAAAACAAGAATATTTATCAAATTCCTAACATTTGTTTTTCAGTAAAATGCAAGTGGTGTACAATCTGCACTCAAAACCCATTGAATGGAGAATCTGCTTTCTGGTCATACAACCAGATAACCCTGCTCTCAACAAAAAACATTTACACACATCTAACGATTCAAATACATTACTCCACTGCAAAACAGATGAATATAAGTTATAGGGGTAACAATCAAAAGACGCACCTAGGAAAAGAAAGAGGTCTTTCCTAATAACTCCAATACTCAGGATGCTTGGAGTGGTAGTTCCCATTAAACAAAATCACACTCTATGTTTGAACAAACATAGCAGTCATGAAACAGAATCTCCCTGTTGAGAGCCAAGAAACATGTACCACAATTTGTGCATGTGGTGTCAAATATACACCACAAGACGATTGAATGGGGAATCTGCTTTCTGCCCATACAGCCAGATGACCCTGCTGTAATCAACAAACATTTACCCACATTTCACGATTCAAATATTTTACTACACTGTGAAATCGATGAATATATGTGATGAGAGTAACTATCAAAAGAAGGACTCAGCAAAAGAAAGAAGTCTTTCCTAATAACTCCAATTGTCAGAATGCTCGAAGTAGTGCTTCCCATCCAACAAAATCACACTCAAAAGTAGAACAAACATAGCAGGCATTAAACGGAATCTCCCTGTTGAGAGGGAAGAAACATGTTCCACAATTTGTGCAGACATTGATTACTTTTAGTGACCATTGCAATAAGATTTTTAAAAATAAAAAGCAAATAAAGGAGATACCTAAACAAGAACATTTATCATATTCCGAACATTCGTTATTCAGTACAGTGCATGTGGTGTCCAATCTGCACCAAAAGACCATTGAATAGAGAATCTGCTTTCTGGCCATACAACCAGATGACCCTGCTGTAAACATTTACCCACATTTCACGAATCAAATACATTACTAAACTGTCAACTTGACGAATATAGGTGATAAAGAAATCAATCAAAGGAAACATCTAGCAAAAGAAAACAGTATTTCTAATAACTACAATCATCAGAACGCTTGGAGTGGTGAGTTCCATCCAACATAATAACACTCGATGTTTCGATAAACATAGCAGTCATGAAATAGAATCTCCCTGTTGAGGGAGTAGAAACATGTACCACAATTGGTGAAGCACCTTGATTATTTTTAGTGACCATTGCAATAAGATTTTTAAAAATTTAAAGCAATTGAAGGAGATACGAAAACAAGAATAATTATCAAATTCCTAACATTTGTTATTCAGTAAAATGCAAGTAATGTCCAATCTGCATTAAAAACCCTTTGAAGGGAGAGTCTGCTTGCTGGTCATACAACTACTCCACTGCGAAACAGATGAATATAAGTTATAGGGGTAACAATCAAAAGACGCACCTAGGAAAAGAAAGAGGTCTTTCCTAATAACTCCAATACTCAGGATACTTGGAGTGGTAGTTCCCATTAAACAAAATCACACTCCATGTTTGAACAAACATAGCAGTCATGAAACAGAATCTCCCTCTTGAGAGGCAAGAAACATGTACCACAATTTGTGCATGTGGTGTCAAATATGCACCAAAAGACGATTGAATGGGGAATCTGCTTTCTGGACATTCAACCAGAGGACCCTGCTGTAATCAACAAACTTTTACCCACATTTCACGTTTCAAATATATTATTCCACTGTGAAATTGATGAATATATGTGATGAGGGTAACAATCAAAACAAGGACTCAGCAAAAGTAAGAAGTCTTTCCTAATAACTCCAATTGTCATAATGCTCGGAGTAGTGCTTCCCATCCAACAAAATCACACTCAAAAGTATAAGAAACATAGCAGGCATTAAACAAAATCTCCCTGTTGAGAGGGAAGAAACATGTACCACAATTTGTGCAGCACATTTATTATTTTTAGTGACCATTGAAATAAGATTTTTAAAAATAAAAAGCAAATGAAGGAGATACCTAAACAACAAGATTTATCAAATTCCGAACATTCGTTATTCAGTACAGTGCATGTGGTGTACAATCTGCACCAAAAGACCATTGAATAGAGAATCTGCTTTCTGGCCATACAACCAGATGACCCTGCTCTAAACATTTACCCACATTGCACGAATCAAATACATTACTCCACTGTGAAATTGACGAATATAAGTGATAAAGGTATCAATCAAAGGAACCACTTAGCAAAAGAAAACAAAATTTCTAATAACTCCAATCGTCAGAACGCTCGAAGTGGTGATTTCCACCCAACATAATCACACTCGATGTTTGAATAAACATAGCAGTCATGAAACGGAGTCTCCCTGTTGAGAGAGAAGAAACATGTACCACAATTTGTGTAGCAGATTGATTATTTTTAGTGACCATTGCAATAAGATTTTTAAAAATTTAAAGTAATTGAAGGAGATACGAAAACAAGAATATTTATCAAATTCCTAACATTCGTTATTCAGTAAAATGCAAGTGGTGTACAATCTGCTCTAAAAACCCATTGAATGGAGAATCTGCTTCCTGGTCATACAACCGAAAGACCCTGCTCTAAACAAAAAACATTTACACACATTTAACTATTCAAATACATTACTCCACTGCGAAACAGATGATTATAAGATATAAGGGTAACAATCAAAAGAAGCACCTAGGAAAAGAAAGAGGTCTTTCCTAATAATTCCATTACTCAGGATGCTTGGAGTGGTAGTTCCCATCCAACAAAATCACACTCGATGTTTGAACAAACATAGCAGTCATGAAACAGAATCTCCCTGTTGAGAGGCAAGAAACATGTACCACAATTTGTGCAGCAGATTTATTATTTTTAGTGACCATTGCAATAATATTTTTGTAAATATAAAGCAAATGAAGGAGATACCTAAACAAGAAGATTTATAAAAATTCCGAACACTCGTTATTCAGTAAAGTGCATGTGGTGTCCTAGCTGCACCAAAAGACCATTGAATAGAGAATCTGCTTTCTGGCCATACAACCAGATGACCCTGCTGTAAACAACAAACATTTACCCACATTTCACGAATCAAATACTTTACTCCACTGTGAAATTGACCAATATAAGTGATAAAGGTATCAATCAAAGGAAGCACTTAGCAAAAGAAAACAGTATTTCTCATAACTCCAATCGTCAGAACGCTCGGAGTGGTGATTTCTATCCAACATAATCACACTCAATGTTTGAATAAACATAGCTGTCATGAAACGGAATCTCCCTGTTGAGAGAGAAGAAACATATACCACAATTTGTGCAGCACATTGATTATTTTCAGTGACCATTGCAATAAGATTTTTAAAAATTTAATGCAATTGAAGGAGCTACGAAAACAAGAATAATTATCAAATTCCTAACATTTGTTATTCAGTAAAATGCAAGTGGTGTCCAATCTGCACTAAAATCCCACTGAATGGAGAATCTGCTTTCTGGTCATACAACCAGATGACCCTGCTCTAAACAAAAAACATTTACACACATTTAACGATGCAAATACATTACTCCACTGTGAAACCGAGGAATATAAGTTATAAGGGTAACAATCAAAAGAAGCACCTAGGAAAAGAAAGAGGTCTTTCCTAATAACTCCAATACTCAGGATACTTGGAGTGGCTGTTCCCATCCAACAAAATCACACTCCATGTTTGAACAAACATAGCAGTCATGAAACAGAATCTTCCTGTTGAGAGGCATGAAACATGTACCACAATTTGTGCATGTGGTGTCAAATATGCACCAAAAGACGATTGAATGGGGAATCTGCTTTCTGGCCATACAACCAGATGACCCTGTTGTAATCAACAATCATTTACCCACATTTCACGATTCAAATATATTATTCCAATGTGAAATTGATGAATATATGTGATGAGGGTAACAATCAGAACAAGGACTCAGCAAAAGAAAGAAGTCTTTCCTAATTAACTCCAATTGTCAGAATTCTCGGAGTAGTGCTTCCCATCCAACAAAATCACACTCTAAAGTAGAACAAAGAAGGCATTAAACAGAATCTCCCGTTGAGAGGGAAGAAACATGTACCACAATTTGTGCAACACATTTATTATTTTTAGCGACCATTGCAATAATATTTTTAAAAATATAAAGCAAATGAAGGAGATGCCTAAACAAGAAGATTTATCAAATTCCGAATATTCGTTATTTAGTAAAGTGCATGTGGTGTCCAATCTGCACCAAATGACCATTCAATAGAGAATCTGCTTTCTGGCCATACAACCAGATGATCCTGCTGTAAACAACAAACATTTACCCACATTTCACGATTCAAATATACACTCCTGGAATTTGAAATAAGAACACCGTGAATTCATTGTCCCAGGAAGGGGAAACTTTATTGACACATTCCTGGGGTCAGATACATCACATGATCACACTGACACAACCACAGGCACAGAGACACAGGCAACAGAGCATGCACAATGTCGGCACTAGTACAGTGTATGTCCGCCTTTCGCAGCAATGGAGGCTGCTATTCTCCCATGGGGACGATCGTAGAGATGCTGGATGTAGTCCTGTGGAACGGCTTGCCATGCCATTTCCACCTGGCGCCTCAGTTGGACCAGCGATCGTGCTGTACGTGCAGACCGCGTGAGACGACGCTTCATCCAGTCCCAAACATGCTCAATGGGGGACAGATCCGGAGATCTTGCTGGTCAGGGTAGTTGACTTACACCTTCTAGAGCACGTTGGGTGGCACGGGATACATGCGGACGTGCACTGTCCTGTTGGAACAGCATGTTCCCTTGCCGGTCTAGGAATGGTAGAACGAAGGGTTCGATGTACCGTGCCCTATTCAGTGTCCCCTCGACGATCACCAGAGGTGTACGGCCAGTGTAGGAGATCGCTCCCCACACCATGATGCCGGGTGTTTGCCCTCTGTGCCACGGTCGTATGCAGTCCTGATTGTGGCGCTCACCTGCACGGCGCCAAACACGCGTACGACCATCATTGGCACCAAGGCAGAAGCGACTCTCATCGCTGAAGACAACACGTCTCCATTCGTCCCTCCATTCAGGCCTGTCGCGACACCACTGGAGGCGGGCTGTACGATGTTGGGGCGTGAGCGGAAGACGGCCTAACGGTGTGTGGGACCATAGCCCAGCTTCATGGAGACGGGTGCGAATGGTCCTCGCCGATACCCCAAGAGCAACAGTGTCCCTATTTTGCTGGGAAGTGGCAGTGCGATCCCCTACGGCACTGCGTAGAATCCTACGGTCTTGGTGTGCATCCGTGCGTCGCTGCGGTCCGGTCCCAGGTCGACGGGCACGTGCACCTTCCGCCGACCACTGGCGACAACATCGATGTACTGTGGAAACCTCACGCCCCACGTGTTGAGCAATTCGGCGGTACGTCCACCCGGCCTCCCGCATGCACACTATACGCCCTCGCTCAAAGTCCGTCAACTGCACATACGGTTCACGTCCACGCTGTCGCGGCATGCTACCAGTGTTAAAGACTGCGATGGAGCTCCGTATGCCACGGAAAACTGGCTGACACTGACGGCGGCGGTGCACAAATGCTGCGCAGCTAGCACCATTCGACGGCCAACACCTCGGTTCCTGGTGTGTCCGCTGTGCCGTGCGTGTGATCATTACTTGTACAGCCCTCTCGCAGTGTCGGGAGCAAGTATGGTGGAACTGACACACCGGTGTCAATGTGTTCTTTTTTCCATTTCCAGGAGTGTATTATTCCACTGTGAAGTTGGTGAATATATGTGATGAGGGTAACAATCAAAACAAGGACTCAGCAAAAGAAAGAAGTCTTTCCTAATAACTCCAACTGTCAGAATGCTCGGAGTAGTGCTTCCCATCCAACAAAATCACACTCAAAAGTAGAACAAACATAGCAGGAATTAAACGGAATCTCCCTGTTGAGAGGGAAGAAACATGTACCACAATTTGTGCAGCACATTTATTATATTTAGTGACCATTGCAATAATATTTTTAAAAATATAAAGCAAACGAAGGAGATACCTAAACAACAAGATTTATCAAATTCCGAACATTCGTTATTCAGTAAAGTGCATGTGGTGTCCAATCTGCACCAAAAGACCATTGAATAGAGAATCTGCTTTCTGGCCATACAACCAGATGACCCTGCTGTAAACAACAAACATATACCCACATTTCACGAAACAAATACATTACTCCACTGTGAAATTGACGAATATAAGTGATAAAGGTATCATTCAAAGGAAGCACCTAGCAAAAGAAAACAGTATTTCTAATAACTCCAATCGTCAGAACGCTCGGAGTGGTGATTTCCATCCAACATAATCACACTCGATGTTTGAATAAACATAGCAGTCATGAAACGGAATCTCCATGTTGAGAGAGAAGAACCATGTACCACAATTTGTGCAGCACATTGATTATTTTTAGTGACCATTGCAATAAGATTCTTAAAAATTTAAAGAAAGTGAAGGAGATACGAAAACAAGAATATTTATCAAATTCCTAACATTTGTTATTCAGTAAAATGCAAGTGGTGTCCAATCTGCACTAAATACCCTTTGAATGGAGAATCTGCTTTCTGGTCATACAACCAGATGACCCTGCTCTAAACAAAAAACATTTACACACATTTAAGGATTTAAATACATTACTCCACTGCGAAACAGATGAACATAAGTTAAAAGGGTAACAATCAAAAGACGCGCCTAGGAAAAGATAGAGGTCTTTCCTAATAACTCCAATACTCAGGATGCTTGAAGTGGTAGTTCCCATCAAACAAAATCACACTCCATGTTTGAACAAACATAGCAGTCATGAAACAGAATCTCCCTGTTGAGAGGCAAGAAACATGTACCACAATTTGTGCATGTGGTGTCAAATATGCACCAAAAGACGATTGAATGGGGAATCTGCTTTCTGGCCATACAACCAGATGACCCCGCTGTAATAAACAAACAATTACCCACATTTCACGATTCAAATATAATATTCCACTGTGACATTGATGAATATATGTAATGAGGGTAACAATCAAAACAAGGACTCAGCAAAAGAAAGACGTCTTTCCTAATAACTCCAATTGTCAGAATGCTCTGAGTAGTGCTTCCCATCCAACAAAATCACACTCAAGAGTAGAACAAACATAGCAGGTACTAAACGGAATCTCCCTCATGAGAGGGAAGAAACATGTACCACAATTTGTGCAAGGGATTTATTATTTTTAGTTACCATTGCAATAATATTATTAAAAATATAAAGCAAATGAAGGAGATACCTAAACAACAAGATTTATCAAATTCCGAAAATTCGTTGTTTAGTAAAGTGCATGTAGTGTCCAATCCGCACCAAAAGACCATTGAAGAGAATCTGCTTTCTGGCCATACAACCAGATGACCCTGCTGTAATCAACAAACATTTACCCACATTTCACGATTCAAATATATTACTCCACTGTGAAGTTGCGAATATGTGTGATGGGGGTAACAATCAAAACAAGGACTCAGCAAAAGAAAGAAGTCTTTCCTAATTAATTCCAATTGTCAGAATGCTCGGAGTAGTGCTTCCCATCCAACAAAATCACACTCAAAAGTATAACAAACATAGCAGGCATTAAACGGAGTCTCGCCGTTGAGAGGGAAGAAACATGTACCACAATTTGTGCAGCACTTTTATTATTTTTAGTGACCATTGCAATAATGTTTTAAAAAATTTAAAGCAAATGAAGGAGAGACCTAAACAAGAAGATTTATCAAATTCCGAACATTCGTTATTCAGTAAAGTGCATGTGGTGTACAATCTGCACCAAAAGACCATTGAATAGAGAATCTGCTTTCTGGCCATACAACCAGATGACCCTGCTCTAAACATTTACCCACATTGCACGAATCAAATACATTACTCCACTGTGAAATTGACGAATATAAGTGATAAAGGTATCAATCAAAGGAAACACCTAGCAAAAAAAACAGTATTTCTAATAATTCCAATCGTCAGAACGCTCGGAGTGGTGATTTCCATCCATCATAATCACACTCGATGTTTCGATAAACATAGCAGTCATGAAATGGAATCTCCCTGTTGAGAGAGAAGAAACATGTACCACAATTTGTGCAGCACATTGATTATTTTTAGTGACCATTGCAATAAGATTTTTAAAAATATTAAAGCAATTGAAGGAGATACGAAAACGAGAATATTTATCAAATTCCTAACATTTGTTATTCAGTAAAATGCATGTGGTGTCCAATCTGCATTAAAAACCCTTTGAATGGAGAGTCTTCTTTCTGGCCATACAACCAGATGACCCTGCTGTAAACAACAAACATTTACCCACATTTCACGAATCAAATACATTACTCCACTGTGAAATTGACGAATATAAGTGATAAAGGTATCAATCAAAGGAAACACCTACCAAAAGAAAACAGTATTTCTAATAATTCCAATCGTCAGAACGCTTGGAGTGGTGATTTCCATCCAACATAATCAAACTTGATGTTTCGATAAACATAGCAGTCATGAAATGGAATCTCCCTGTTGAGAGAGAAGAAACATGTACCACAATTTGTGAAGCACATTGATTATTTTTAGTCAACATTGCAATAAGATTTTTCAAAATTTAAAGCAATTGAACGAGATACGAAAACAAGAATATTTATCAAATTCTTAACATTTGTTATTAAGTAAAATGCAAGTGGTGTCCAATCTGCACTAAAAACCCATTGAATGGAGAATCTGCTTTCTGGTCATACAACCACATAACACCGCTCTAAATAAAAAACATTTACACACATTTAATGATTCAAATACATTACTCCACTGCAAAACAGATGAATATAAGTTATAGGGGTAACAATCAAAAGACGCACCTAGGAAAAGAAAGAGGTCTTTCCTAATAACTCCAATACTCAGGATGCTTGGAGTGGTAGTTCCCATCAAACAAAATCACACTCCATGTTTGAACGAACATAACAGTCATGAAACAGAATCTCCCTGTTGAGAGGCAAGAAACATGTACGACAATTTGTGCATGTGGTGTCAAATATGCACCAAAAGACGATTGAATGGGGAATCTGCTTTCTGGCCATACAGCCAGATGACCCTGCTGTAATGAACAAACATTTACCCACATTTCACGATTGAAATATATTATTCCACTGTGAAATTGATGAATATATGTGATGAGGGTAAAAATAAAAACAAGGACTCAGCAAAAGAAAGAACTCTTTCCTAATAACTCCAATTGTCAGAATGCTCGGAGTAGTGCTTCCCATCCAACAAAATCACACTCAAAAGTATAACAAACATAGCAGGCATTAAACGAAATCACCCTGTTGAGAAGGAAGAAACATGTACCACAATTTGTGCAGCACTTTTATTATTTTTAGTGACCATTGCAATAATATTTTTAAAAATAAAGAGCAAATGAAGGAGAGACCTAAACAAGAAGATTTATCAAATTCCGAACATTCCTTATTCAGTAAAGTGGATGTGGTGAATAGACGAATATAAGTGACAAAGGTATCAATCAAAGGAAGCACCTAGCAAAAGAAAACAGTATTTCTAATAACTCCAATCGTCAGAACGCTTGGAGTGGTGATTTCCATCCAACATAATCACACTCGATGTTTCGATAAACATAGCAGTCATGAAATGGAATCTCCCTGTTGAGAGAGAAGAAACATGTACCACAATTTGTGAAGGACATTGATTGTTTTTAGTGACCATTGCAATAAGATTTTTCAAAATTTAAAGCAATTGAACGAGATACGAAAACAAGAATATTTATCAAATTCTTAACATTTGTTATTCAGTAAAATGCAAGTAGTGTCCTATCTGCACTAAAAACCCATTGAATGGAGAATCTGCTTTCTGGTCAACAAACCAGATGACCCTGCTCTAAACAAAAAACATTTACACACATTTAACGATTCAAATACATTACTCCACTGCGAACAGATGAATATAAGTTATAAGGGTAACAATTAAAAGAAGCACCTAGGAAAAGAAAGAGGTCTTTCCTAATAACTCCAATACTCAGGATGCTTGGAGTGGTAGTTCCCATCCAACAAAATCACACTCCATGTTTGAACAAACATAGTAGTCATGAAACAGAATCTCCCTGTTAAGAGGCAAGAAACATGTGCCACAATTTGTGCATGTGGTGTCAAATATACACCACAAGACGATTGAATGGGGAATCTGCTTTCTGGCCATACAGCCAGATGACCCTGCTGTAATCAACAAACATTTACCCACATTTCACGATTCAAATATTTTCCTCCGCTGTGAAATTTATGAATATATGTGATGAGGGTAACTATCAAAAGAAGGACTCAGCAAAAGAAAGAAGTCTTTCCTAATAACTCCAATTGTCAGAATGCTCGGAGTAGTGCTTCCCATCCAACAAAATCACACTCAAAAGTATAACAAACATGGCAGGCACTAAACGGAATCTCCCTGTTGAGAGGGAAGAAACATGTTCCACAATTTGTGCAGCACATTGATTACTTTTAGTGACCCTTGCAAGAAAATTTTTAAAAATATAAAGCAAATGAAGGAGATACCTAAACAAGAAGATTTTTCAAATTCCGAACATTTGTTATTCAGTAAAGTGCATGTGGTGTCCAATCTGCACCATAAGACCATTGAATAGAGAATTTGCTTTCTGGCCATACAACCAGATGACCCTGCTGTAAACAACAAACATTTACTCACATTTCACGAATCAAATACATTAAACCACTGTGAAATTGACGAATATAAGTGATAAAGGTATCAATCAAACGAAGCACCTAGCAAGAGAAAACAGTATTTCTAATAACTGCAATCGTCAGAACGCTCGGAGTGGTGATTTCCATCCAACATAATCACACTCGATGTTTGAATAAACATAGCAGTCATTAAGCGGAATCTCCCTGTTGAGAGGGAAGAACCATGTACCACAATTTGTGCAGCCCTTAATATTTTTAGTGACCATTGCAATAAGATTTTTAAAAACTTAAAGCAATTGAAGGAGATACGAAAACAAGAATATTTATCAAATTCTTAACATTTGTTATTCAGTAAAATGCAAGTGGAGTCCAATCGGCATTAAAAACCCATTGAATGGAGCATCTGCTTTCTGGTCATACAACCAGATGACCCTGCTCTAAACAAAAAACATTTACACACATTTAACGATTCAAATACATTACTCCACTGCGAAACAGATGAATATAAGTTATAAGGGTATCAATCAAAAGAAGCACCTAGGAAAAGAAAGAGGTCTTTCCTAATAACTCCAATACTCAGGATGCTTGGAGTGGTAGTTCCCATCCAACAAAATCACACTCCATGTTTGAACAAACATAGCAGTCACGAAACAGAATCTCCCTGTTGAGAAGCAAGAAACATGTACCACAATTTGTGCATGTGGTGTCAAATATGCACCAAAAGACGATTGAATGGGGAATCAGCTTTCTGGCAATACACCCAGATGACCCTGCTGTAATCAACAAACATTTACCCACATTTCACGATTGAAATATATTATTCCACTGTGAAATTGATGAATATATGTGATGAGGGTAACAATCAAAACAAGGACTCAGCAAAAGAAAGAAGCCTTTCCTAATAACTCCAATTGTCATAATGCTCGGAGTAGTGCTTCCCATCCAACAAAATCACACTCAAAAGTATAAGAAACATAGCAGGCATTAAACAAAATCTCCCTGTTGAGAGCCAAGAAACATGTACCACAATTTGTGCACGTGGTGTCAAATATGCACCAAAAGACTATTGAATGGGGAATCTGCTTTCTGGCCATACAACCAGATGACCCTGCTGTAATCAAAAACCATTTACCCACGTTTCACGATTCAAACATATTATTCCACTGTGATGTTGGTGAATATATGTGATGAGGGTAACAATCAAAACAAGGACTCAGCAAAAGAAAGAAGTCTTCCTAACTAACTCCAATTGTCAGAATTCTCGGAGTAGTGCTTCCCATCCAACAAAATCACACTCAAAAGTAGAACAAACATAGCAGGCATTAAACGGAATCTCCCTGTTGAGAGGGAAGAAAAATGTTCCACAATATGTGCAGAAATTGATTATTTTAGTGACCATTGCAATAAGATTTTTAAAAATAAAAAGCATATGAAGGAGATACCTAAACAAGAAGATTTATCAAATTCCGAACATTCGTTATTCAGTAAAGTGCATGTGGTGTCCAATCTGCACCAAAAGACCATTGAATAGAGAATCTGCTTTCTGGCCATACAACCAGATGACCCTTCTGTAAACAACAAACATTTACCCACATTTCACGAATCTAATACATTACTCCACTGTGAAATTGACGAATATAAGTGATAAAGGTATCAATCAAAAGAAGCACCTAGCAAGAGAAAACAATATTTCTAATAACTCAATAATATTTATCCTTTGTTCATGGACATGTTTGGTATTCGGTGGAGTTTGATTACCGCAGTCCTGATTATTAGCATTTCCTAATAACTCCAATACTCAGGATGCTTGGAGTGGTAGTTCTCATCCAACAAAATCACACTCCATGTTTGAACAAACATAGCAGTCATGAAACAGAATCTCCCTGTTGAGAGGCAAGAAACATGTACCACAATTTGTGCATGTGGTGTCAAAAAGGCACCAAAAGACGATTGAATGGGGAATCTGCTTTCTGGCCATACAACCAGATGACCCTGCTGTAATCAACAAACATTTACCCACATTTCACGATTCAAATATATTACTCCACTGTGAAATTGATGAATATATGTGATGAGGGTAACACTCAAAACAAGGACTCAGCAGAAGAAAGTAGTCTTTCCTAATAACTCCAATTGTCAGAATGCTCGGAGTAGTGCTTCCCATCCAACAAAATCACACTCAAAAGTAGAACAAACATAGCAGACATTAAAGGTAATCTCCCTGTTGAGAAGGAAGAAACATGTACCACAATTTGTGCAGCACATTTATTATTTTTAGTGACCATTGCAATAATATTTTTAAAAATATAAAGCAAATAAAGGAGATACCTAAACAAGAAGATTTATCAAATCCCGAACATTCGATATTCAGTAAAGTGCATGTGGTGAATAGACGAATATAAGTGAAAAATGTATCAATCACAGGAAGCACCTAGCAAAAGAAAACAGTATTTCTAATAACTCCAATCGTCAGAACGCTCGGAGTGGTGATTTCCATTCAACATAATCACACTCCATGTTTGAATAAACATAGCAGTCATGAAACGGAATCTCCCTGTCGAGAGAGAGAAGAAACATGTACCACAATTAGTGCAGCACATTGATTATTTTTAGTTACCAGTGCAATAAGATTTTTAAAAATTTAAAGCAAATGAAGGAGATACCTAAACAAGAATATTTATCAAATACTTAACATTTGTTATTCAGTAAAATGCAAGTGGTGTCCAATCTGCACTAAAAACCCATTGAATGGAGAATCTGCTTTCTGGTCATAGAACCAGATGACCCTGCTCTAAACAAAAAACATTTACACACATTTAACAATTCAAATACATTACTCCACTGCGAAACAGATGAATATAAGTTATAAGGGTAACAATCAAAAGAAGCGTCTAGGAAAAGAAAGAGGTCTTTCCTAATAACTCCAATACTCAGGATGCTTGGACTGGTAGTTCCCATCCAACAAAATCACACTCCATGTTTGAACAAACATAGCAGTCATGAAACAGAATCTCCCTGTTGAAAGGCAAGAAACATGTACCACAATTTGTGCATGTGGTGTCAAATATATACCACAAGACGATTGAATGGGGAATCTGCTTTCTGCCCATACAGCCAGATGACCCTGCTGTAATCAACAAACATTTACCCACAATTCACGATTCAAATATTTTACTACACTGTGAAATTTATGAATATTTGTGATGAGGGTAACTATCAAAAGAAGGACTCAGCAAAAGAAAGAAGTCTTTCCTAATAACTCCAATTGTCAGAATGCCCGAAGTAGTGCTTCCCATCCAACAAAATCACACTCAAAAGTATAAGAAACATAGCAGGCATTAAACAAAATCTCCCTGTTGAGAGGGAAGAAACATGTACCACAATTTGTGCAGGCCTTAATATTTTTAGTGACCATTGCAATAATATTTTTAAAAATATAAAGCAAATGAAGGAGAGACCTAAACAAGAAGATTTATCAAATTCCGAACATTCGTTATTCAGTAAAGTGGATGTGGTGAATAGACGAATATAAGTGATAAAGGTATCAATCAAAGGAAGCACCTAGCAAAAGAAAACAGTATTTCTATTAATTCCAATCGTCAGAACGCTCGGAGTGGTGATGTCCATCCAACATAATCACACTCGATGTTTCGATAAATATAGCAGTCATGAAATGGAATCTCCCTGTTGAGAGAGAAGAAACATGTACCACAATTTGTGCAGCACATTTATTATTTTTAGGGACCATTGCAATAAGATTTTTAAAAATTTAAAGCAATTGAAGGAGATACGAAAACAAGAATATTTATCAAATTCTTAACATTTGTTATTCGGTAAAATGCAAGTGGTGTCCAATCTGCACTAAAAACCCATTGAATGGAGAATCTGCTTTCTGGTCATACAACCAGATAACCCTGCTCTAAACAAAAAACATTTACACACATTTAACGATTCAAATACATTACTCCACTGCGAAACAGATGAATATAAGTTATAAGGGTATCAATCAAAAGAAGCACCTAGGAAAAGAAAGAGGTCTTTCCTATTAACTCCAATACTCAGGATGCTTGGAGTGGTAGTTCCCATCAAACAAAATCACACTCCATGTTTGAACGAACATAGCAGTCATGAAACAGAATCTCCCTGTTGAGAAGCAAGAAACATGTACCACAATTTGTGCATGTGGTGTCAAATATGCACCAAAAGACGATTGAATGGGGAATCAGCTTTCTGGCAATACACCCAGATGACCCTGCTGTAATCAACAAACATTTACCCACATTTCACGATTGAAATATATTATTCCACTGTGAAATTGATGAATATATGTGATGAGGGTAACAATCAAAACAAGGACTCAGCAAAAGAAAGAAGCCTTTCCTAATAACTCCAATTGTCATAATGCTCGGAGTAGTGCTTCCCATCCAACAAAATCACACTCAAAAGTATAAGAAACATAGCAGGCATTAAACAAAATCTCCCTGTTGAGAGCCAAGAAACATGTACCACAATTTGTGCACGTGGTGTCAAATATGCACCAAAAGACTATTGAATGGGGAATCTGCTTTCTGGCCATACAACCAGATGACCCTGCTGTAATCAAAAAACATTTACCCACGTTTCACGATTCAAACATATTATTCCACTGTGATGTTGGTGAATATATGTGATGAGGGTAACAATCAAAACAAGGACTCAGCAAAAGAAAGAAGTCTTCCTAACTAACTCCAATTGTCAGAATTCTCGGAGTAGTGCTTCCCATCCAACAAAATCACACTCACAAGTAGAACAAACATAGCAGGCATTAAACGGAATCTCCCTGTTGAGAGGGAAGAAAAATGTTCCACAATATGTGCAGAAATTGATTATTTTAGTGACCATTGCAATAAGATTTTTAAAAATAAAAAGCATATGAAGGAGATACCTAAACAAGAAGATTTATCAAATTCCGAACATTCGTTATTCAGTAAAGTGCATGTGGTGTCCAATCTGCACCAAAAGACCATTGAATAGAGAATCTGCTTTCTGGCCATACAACCAGATGACCCTTCTGTAAACAACAAACATTTACCCACATTTCACGAATCTAATACATTACTCCACTGTGAAATTGACGAATATAAGTGATAAAGGTATCAATCAAAAGAAGCACCTAGCAAGAGAAAACAATATTTCTAATAACTCAATATTTTTTATCCTTTGTTCATGGACATGTTTGGTATTCGGTGGAGTTTGATTACCGCAGTCCTGATTATTAGCATTTCCTAATAACTCCAATACTCAGGATGCTTGGAGTGGTAGTTCTCATCCAACAAAATCACACTCCATGTTTGAACAAACATAGCAGTCATGAAACAGAATCTCCCTGTTGAGAGGCAAGAAACATGTACCACAATTTGTGCATGTGGTGTCAAAAAGGCACCAAAAGACGATTGAATGGGGAATCTGCTTTCTGGCCATACAACCAGATGACCCTGCTGTAATCAACAAACATTTACCCACATTTCACGATTCAAATATATTACTCCACTGTGAAATTGATGAATATATGTGATGAGGGTAACACTCAAAACAAGGACTCAGCAGAAGAAAGTAGTCTTTCCTAATAACTCCAATTGTCAGAATGCTCGGAGTAGTGCTTCCCATCCAACAAAATCACACTCAAAAGTAGAACAAACATAGCAGACATTAAAGGTAATCTCCCTGTTGAGAAGGAAGAAACATGTACCACAATTTGTGCAGCACATTTATTATTTTTAGTGACCATTGCAATAATATTTTTAAAAATATAAAGCAAATAAAGGAGATACCTAAACAAGAAGATTTATCAAATCCCGAACATTCGATATTCAGTAAAGTGCATGTGGTGAATAGACGAATATAAGTGAAAAATGTATCAATCACAGGAAGCACCTAGCAAAAGAAAACAGTATTTCTAATAACTCCAATCGTCAGAACGCTCGGAGTGGTGATTTCCATTCAACATAATCACACTCCATGTTTGAATAAACATAGCAGTCATGAAACGGAATCTCCCTGTCGAGAGAGAGAAGAAACATGTACCACAATTAGTGCAGCACATTGATTATTTTTAGTTACCAGTGCAATAAGATTTTTAAAAATTTAAAGCAAATGAAGGAGATACCTAAACAAGAATATTTATCAAATACTTAACATTTGTTATTCAGTAAAATGCAAGTGGTGTCCAATCTGCACTAAAAACCCATTGAATGGAGAATCTGCTTTCTGGTCATAGAACCAGATGACCCTGCTCTAAACAAAAAACATTTACACACATTTAACAATTCAAATACATTACTCCACTGCGAAACAGATGAATATAAGTTATAAGGGTAACAATCAAAAGAAGCGTCTAGGAAAAGAAAGAGGTCTTTCCTAATAACTCCAATACTCAGGATGCTTGGACTGGTAGTTCCCATCCAACAAAATCACACTCCATGTTTGAACAAACATAGCAGTCATGAAACAGAATCTCCCTGTTGAAAGGCAAGAAACATGTACCACAATTTGTGCATGTGGTGTCAAATATATACCACAAGACGATTGAATGGGGAATCTGCTTTCTGCCCATACAGCCAGATGACCCTGCTGTAATCAACAAACATTTACCCACATTTCACGATTCAAATATTTTACTCCACTGTGAAATTTATGAATATATGTGATGAGGGTAACTATCAAAAGAAGGACTCAGCAAAAGAAAGAAGTCTTTCCTAATAACTCCAATTGTCAGAATGCCCGAAGTAGTGCTTCCCATCCAACAAAATCACACTCAAAAGTATAAGAAACATAGCAGGCATTAAACAAAATCTCCCTGTTGAGAGGGAAGAAACATGTACCACAATTTGTGCAGCCCTTAATATTTTTAGTGACCATTGCAATAATATTTTTAAAAATATAAAGCAAATGAAGGAGAGACCTAAACAAGAAGATTTATCAAATTCCGAACATTCCTTATTCAGTAAAGTGGATGTGGTGAATAGACGAATATAAGTGATAAAGGTATCAATCAAAGGAAGCACCTAGCAAAAGAAAACAGTATTTCTATTAATTCCAATCGTCAGAACGCTCGGAGTGGTGATGTCCATCCAACATAATCACACTCGATGTTTCGATAAATATAGCAGTCATGAAATGGAATCTCCCTGTTGAGAGAGAAGAAACATGTACCACAATTTGTGCAGCACATTTATTATTTTTAGGGACCATTGCAATAAGATTTTTAAAAATTTAAAGCAATTGAAGGAGATACGAAAACAAGAATATTTATCAAATTCTTAACATTTGTTATTCGGTAAAATGCAAGTGGTGTCCAATCTGCACTAAAAACCCATTGAATGGAGAATCTGCTTTCTGGTCATACAACCAGATAACCCTGCTCTAAACAAAAAACATTTACACACATTTAACGATTCAAATACATTACTCCACTGCGAAACAGATGAATATAAGTTATAAGGGTATCAATCAAAAGAAGCACCTAGGAAAAGAAAGAGGTCTTTCCTATTAACTCCAATACTCAGGATGCTTGGAGTGGTAGTTCCCATCAAACAAAATCACACTCCATGTTTGAACGAACATAGCAGTCATGAAACAGAATCTCCCTGTTGAGAAGCAAGAAACATGTACCACAATTTGTGCATGTGGTGTCAAATATGCACCAAAAGACGATTGAATGGGGAATCAGCTTTCTGGCAATACACCCAGATGACCCTGCTGTAATCAACAAACATTTACCCACATTTCACGATTGAAATATATTATTCCACTGTGAAATTGATGAATATATGTGATGAGGGTAACAATCAAAACAAGGACTCAGCAAAAGAAAGAAGCCTTTCCTAATAACTCCAATTGTCATAATGCTCGGAGTAGTGCTTCCCATCCAACAAAATCACACTCAAAAGTATAAGAAACATAGCAGGCATTAAACAAAATCTCCCTGTTGAGAGCCAAGAAACATGTACCACAATTTGTGCACGTGGTGTCAAATATGCACCAAAAGACTATTGAATGGGGAATCTGCTTTCTGGCCATACAACCAGATGACCCTGCTGTAATCAAAAAACATTTACCCACGTTTCACGATTCAAACATATTATTCCACTGTGATGTTGGTGAATATATGTGATGAGGGTAACAATCAAAACAAGGACTCAGCAAAAGAAAGAAGTCTTCCTAACTAACTCCAATTGTCAGAATTCTCGGAGTAGTGCTTCCCATCCAACAAAATCACACTCAAAAGTAGAACAAACATAGCAGGCATTAAACGGAATCTCCCTGTTGAGAGGGAAGAAAAATGTTCCACAATATGTGCAGAAATTGATTATTTTAGTGACCATTGCAATAAGATTTTTAAAAATAAAAAGCATATGAAGGAGATACCTAAACAAGAAGATTTATCAAATTCCGAACATTCGTTATTCAGTAAAGTGCATGTGGTGTCCAATCTGCACCAAAAGACCATTGAATAGAGAATCTGCTTTCTGGCCATACAACCAGATGACCCTTCTGTAAACAACAAACATTTACCCACATTTCACGAATCTAATACATTACTCCACTGTGAAATTGACGAATATAAGTGATAAAGGTATCAATCAAAAGAAGTACCTAGCAAGAGAAAACAATATTTCTAATAACTCAATAATATTTATCCTTTGTTCATGGACATGTTTGGTATTCGGTGGAGTTTGATTACCGCAGTCCTGATTATTAGCATTTCCTAATAACTCCAATACTCAGGATGCTTGGAGTGGTAGTTCTCATCCAACAAAATCACACTCCATGTTTGAACAAACATAGCAGTCATGAAACAGAATCTCCCTGTTGAGAGGCAAGAAACATGTACCACAATTTGTGCATGTGGTGTCAAAAAGGCACCAAAAGACGATTGAATGGGGAATCTGCTTTCTGGCCATACAACCAGATGACCCTGCTGTAATCAACAAACATTTACCCACATTTCACGATTCAAATATATTACTCCACTGTGAAATTGATGAATATATGTGATGAGGGTAACACTCAAAACAAGGACTCAGCAGAAGAAAGTAGTCTTTCCTAATAACTCCAATTGTCAGAATGCTCGGAGTAGTGCTTCCCATCCAACAAAATCACACTCAAAAGTAGAACAAACATAGCAGACATTAAAGGTAATCTCCCTGTTGAGAAGGAAGAAACATGTACCACAATTTGTGCAGCACATTTATTATTTTTAGTGACCATTGCAATAATATTTTTAAAAATATAAAGCAAATAAAGGAGATACCTAAACAAGAAGATTTATCAAATCCCGAACATTCGATATTCAGTAAAGTGCATGTGGTGAATAGACGAATATAAGTGATAAATGTATCAATCACAGGAAGCACCTAGCAAAAGAAAACAGTATTTCTAATAACTCCAATCGTCAGAACGCTCGGAGTGGTGATTTCCATTCAACATAATCACACTCCATGTTTGAATAAACATAGCAGTCATGAAACGGAATCTCCCTGTCGAGAGAGAGAAGAAACATGTACCACAATTAGTGCAGCACATTGATTATTTTTAGTTACCAGTGCAATAAGATTTTTAAAAATTTAAAGCAAATGAAGGAGATACCTAAACACGAATATTTATCAAATACTTAACATTTGTTATTCAGTAAAATGCAAGTGGTGTCCAATCTGCACTAAAAACCCATTGAATGGAGAATCTGCTTTCTGGTCATAGAACCAGATGACCCTGCTCTAAACAAAAAACATTTACACACATTTAACAATTCAAATACATTACTCCACTGCGAAACAGATGAATATAAGTTATAAGGGTAACAATCAAAAGAAGCGTCTAGGAAAAGAAAGAGGTCTTTCCTAATAACTCCAATACTCAGGATGCTTGGACTGGTAGTTCCCATCCAACAAAATCACACTCCATGTTTGAACAAACATAGCAGTCATGAAACAGAATTTCCCTGTTGAAAGGCAAGAAACATGTACCACAATTTGTGCATGTGGTGTCAAATATATACCACAAGACGATTGAATGGGGAATCTGCTTTCTGCCCATACAGCCAGATGACCCTGCTGTAATCAACAAACATTTACCCACATTTCACGATTCAAATATTTTACTCCACTGTGAAATTTATGAATATATGTGATGAGGGTAACTATCAAAAGAAGGACTCAGCAAAAGAAAGAAGTCTTTCCTAATAACTCCAATTGTCAGAATGCCCGAAGTAGTGCTTCCCATCCAACAAAATCACACTCAAAAGTATAAGAAACATAGCAGGCATTAAACAAAATCTCCCTGTTGAGAGGGAAGAAACATGTACCACAATTTGTGCAGCCCTTAATATTTTTAGTGACCATTGCAATAATATTTTTAAAAATATAAAGCAAATGAAGGAGAGACCTAAACAAGAAGATTTATCAAATTCCGAACATTCGTTATTCAGTAAAGTGGATGTGGTGAATAGACGAATATAAGTGATAAAGGTATCAATCAAAGGAAGCACCTAGCAAAAGAAAACAGTATTTCTATTAATTCCAATCGTCAGAACGCTCGGAGTGGTGATGTCCATCCAACATAATCACACTCGATGTTTCGATAAATATAGCAGTCATGAAATGGAATCTCCCTGTTGAGAGAGAAGAAACATGTACCACAATTTGTGCAGCACATTGATTATTTTTAGTGACCATTGCAATAAGATTTTTAAAAATTTAAAGCAATTGAAGGAGATACGAAAACAAGAATATTTATCAAATTCTTAACATTTGCTATTCAGTAAAATGCAAGTGGTGTCCAATCTGCACTAAAAAACCATTGAATGGAGAATCTGCTTTCTGGTCATACAACCAGGTGACCCTGCTCTAAACAAAAAAACATTTACACACATTTAACAATTCAAATACATTACTCCACTGCGAAACAGATGAATATAAGTTATAAGGGTAACAATCAAAAGAAGCACCTAGAAAAGAAAGAGGTCTTTCCTAACAACTCCAATACTCAGGATGCTTGGAGTGGTTGTTCCTTTCCAACAAAATCACACTCCATGTTTGAACAAACATAGCAGTCATGAAACAGAATCTCCCTGTTGAGAGCTAAGAAACATGTACCACAATTTGTGCACGTGGTGTCAAATATGCACCAAAAGACTATTGAATGGGGAATCTGCTTTCTGGCCATACAACCAGATGACCCTGCTGTAATCAAAAAACATTTACCCACGTTTCACGATTCAAACATATTATTCCACTGTGATGTTGGTGAATATATGTGATGAGGGTAACAATCAAAACAAGGACTCAGCAAAAGAAAGAAGTCTTTCCTAACTAACTCCAATTGTCAGAATTCTCGGAGTAGTGCTTCCCATCCAACAAAATCACACTCAAAAGTAGAACAAACATAGCAGGCATTAAACGGAATCTCCCTGTTGAGAGGGAAGAAACATGTTCCACAATATGTGCAGAAATTGATTATTTTAGTGACCACTGCAACAAGATTTTTAAAAATAAAAAGCATATGAAGGAGATACCTAAACAAGAAGATTTATCAAATTCCGAACATTCGTTATTCAGTAAAGTGCATGTGGTGTCCAATCTGCACCAAAAGACCATTGAATAGAGAAACTGCTTTCTGGCCATACAACCAGACGACCCTTCTGTAAACAACAAACATTTACCCACATTTCACGAATCAAATACATTACTCCACTGTGAAATTGACGAATATAAGTGATAAAGGTATCAATCAAAAGAAGCACCTAGCAAGAGAAAACAATATTTCTAATAACTCAATAATATTTATCCTTTGTTCATGGACATGTTTGGTATTCGGTGGAGTTTGATTACCGCAGTCCTGATTATTAGCATTTCCTAATAACTCCATACTCAGGATGCTTGGAGTGGTAGTTCTCATCCAACAAAATCACACTCCATGTTTGAACAAACATAGCAGTCATGAAACAGAATCTCCCTGTTGAGAGGCAAGAAACATGTACCACAATTTGTGCATGTGGTGTCAAAAAGGCACCAAAAGACGAGTGAATGGGGAATCTGCTTTCTGGCCATACAACCAGATGACCCTGCTGTAATCAACAAACATTTACCCACATTTCACGATTCAAATATTTTACTCCATTGTGAAATTTATGAATATATGTGATGAGGGTAACTATCAAAAGAAGGACTCAGCAAAAGAAAGAAGTCTTTCCTAATAACTCCAATTGTCAGAATGCCCGAAGTAGTGCTTCCCATCCAACAAAATCACACTCAAAAGTAGAACAAACATAGCAGGCATTAAACGGAATCCCGCTGTTGAGAGGGAAGAAACATGTTCCACAATTTGTGCAGACATTGATTATTTTTAGTGACCATTGGATTAAGATTTTTAAAAATAAAAAGCAAATGAAGGAGATACCTAAACAAGAAGATTTATCAAATTCAGAACATTCGTTATTCAGTAAAGTGCATGTGGTGTCCCATCTGCACCAAAAGACCATTGAATAGAGAATCTGCTTTCTGGCCACACAACCAGATGACCCTGCTGCAAACATTTACCCACATTTCAGGAATCAAATACATTACTCCACTGTGAAATTGACGAATATAAGTGATAAAGGTATCAATCAAAGGAAACACCTAGCAAAAGAAAACAGTATTTCTAATAATTCCAATCGTCAGAACGCTTGGAGTGGTGATTTCCATCCAACATTATCACACTCAATGTTTCGATAAACATAGCAGTCATGAAATGGAATCTCCCTGTTCAGAGAGAAGAAACATGTACCACAATTTGTGAAGCACATTGATTATTTTTAGTGACCATTGCAATAAGATTTTTAAAAATTTAAAGCAATTGAAGGAGATACGAAAACAAGAATATTTATCAAATTCTTAACATTTGCTATTCAGTAAAATGCAAGTGGTGTCCAATCTGCACTAAAAAAACCATTGAATGGAGAATCCGCTTTCTGGTCATACAACCAGGTGACCCTGCTCTAAACAAAAAAACATTTACACACATTTAACAATTCAAATACATTACTCCACTGCGAAACAGATGAATATAAGTTATAAGGGTAACAATCAAAAGAAGCATCTAGAAAAGAAAGAGGTCTTTCCTAACAACTCCGATACTCAGGATGCTTGGAGTGGTTGTTCCCATCCAACAAAATCACACTCCATGTTTGAACAAACATAGCAGTCATGAAACAGAATCTCCCTGTTGAGAGCCAAGAAACATGTACCACAATTTGTGCACGTGGTGTCAAATATGCACCAAAAGACTATTGAATGGGGAATCTGCTTTCTGGCCATACAACCAGATGACCCTGCTGTAATCAAAAAACATTTACCCACGTTTCACGATTCAAACATATTATTCCACTGTGATGTTGGTGAATATATGTGATGAGGGTAACAATCAAAACAAGGACTCAGCAAAAGAAAGAAGTCTTTCCTAACTAACTCCAATTGTCAGAATTCTCGGAGTAGTGCTTCCCATCCAACAAAATCACACTCAAAAGTAGAACAAACATAGCAGGCATTAAACGGAATCTCCCTGTTGAGAGGGAAGAAACATGTTCCACAATATGTGCAGAAATTGATTATTTTAGTGACCACTGCAACAAGATTTTTAAAAATAAAAAGCATATGAAGGAGATACCTAAACAAGAAGATTTATCAAATTCCGAACATTCGTTATTCAGTAAAGTGCATGTGGTGTCCAATCTGCACCAAAAGACCATTGAATAGAGAAACTGCTTTCTGGCCATACAACCAGACGACCCTTCTGTAAACAACAAACATTTACCCACATTTCACGAATCAAATACATTACTCCACTGTGAAATTGACGAATATAAGTGATAAAGGTATCAATCAAAAGAAGCACCTAGCAAGAGAAAACAATATTTCTAATAACTCAATAATATTTATCCTTTGTTCATGGACATGTTTGGTATTCGGTGGAGTTTGATTACCGCAGTCCTGATTATTAGCATTTCCTAATAACTCCATACTCAGGATGCTTGGAGTGGTAGTTCTCATCCAACAAAATCACACTCCATGTTTGAACAAACATAGCAGTCATGAAACAGAATCTCCCTGTTGAGAGGCAAGAAACATGTACCACAATTTGTGCATGTGGTGTCAAAAAGGCACCAAAAGACGAGTGAATGGGGAATCTGCTTTCTGGCCATACAACCAGATGACCCTGCTGTAATCAACAAACATTTACCCACATTTCACGATTCAAATATTTTACTCCATTGTGAAATTTATGAATATATGTGATGAGGGTAACTATCAAAAGAAGGACTCAGCAAAAGAAAGAAGTCTTTCCTAATAACTCCAATTGTCAGAATGCCCGAAGTAGTGCTTCCCATCCAACAAAATCACACTCAAAAGTAGAACAAACATAGCAGGCATTAAACGGAATCCCGCTGTTGAGAGGGAAGAAACATGTTCCACAATTTGTGCAGACATTGATTATTTTTAGTGACCATTGGATTAAGATTTTTAAAAATAAAAAGCAAATGAAGGAGATACCTAAACAAGAAGATTTATCAAATTCAGAACATTCGTTATTCAGTAAAGTGCATGTGGTGTCCCATCTGCACCAAAAGACCATTGAATAGAGAATCTGCTTTCTGGCCACACAACCAGATGACCCTGCTGCAAACATTTACCCACATTTCAGGAATCAAATACATTACTCCACTGTGAAATTGACGAATATAAGTGATAAAGGTATCAATCAAAGGAAACACCTAGCAAAAGAAAACAGTATTTCTAATAATTCCAATCGTCAGAACGCTTGGAGTGGTGATTTCCATCCAACATTATCACACTCAATGTTTCGATAAACATAGCAGTCATGAAATGGAATCTCCCTGTTCAGAGAGAAGAAACATGTACCACAATTTGTGAAGCACATTGATTATTTTTAGTGACCATTGCAATAAGATTTTTAAAAATTTAAAGCAATTGAAGGAGATACGAAAACAAGAATATTTATCAAATTCTTAACATTTGCTATTCAGTAAAATGCAAGTGGTGTCCAATCTGCACTAAAAAAACCATTGAATGGAGAATCCGCTTTCTGGTCATACAACCAGGTGACCCTGCTCTAAACAAAAAAACATTTACACACATTTAACAATTCAAATACATTACTCCACTGCGAAACAGATGAATATAAGTTATAAGGGTAACAATCAAAAGAAGCATCTACAAAAGAAAGAGGTCTTTCCTAACAACTCCGATACTCAGGATGCTTGGAGTGGTTGTTCCCATCCAACAAAATCACACTCCATGTTTGAACAAACATAGCAGTCATGAAACAGAATCTCCCTGTTGAGAGCCAAGAAACATGTACCACAATTTGTGCACGTGGTGTCAAATATGCACCAAAAGACTATTGAATGGGGAATCTGCTTTCTGGCTATACAACCAGATGACCCTGCTGTAATCAAAAAACATTTACCCACGTTTCACGATTCAAACATATTATTCCACTGTGATGTTGGTGAATATATGTGATGAGGGTAACAATCAAAACAAGGACTCAGCAAAAGAAAGAAGTCTTTCCTAACTAACTCCAATTGTCAGAATTCTCGGAGTAGTGCTTCCCATCCAACAAAATCACACTCAAAAGTAGAACAAACATAGCAGGCATTAAACGGAATCTCCCTGTTGAGAGGGAAGAAACATGTTCCACAATATGTGCAGAAATTGATTATTTTAGTGACCATTGCAACAAGATTTTTAAAAATAAAAAGCATATGAAGGAGATACCTAAACAAGAAGATTTATCAAATTCCGAACATTCGTTATTCAGTAAAGTGCATGTGGTGTCCAATCTGCACCAAAAGACCATTGAATAGAGAATCTGCTTTCTGGCCATACAACCAGATGACCCTTCTGTAAACAACAAACATTTACCCACATTTCACGAATCAAATACATTACTCCACTGTGAAATTGACGAATATAAGTGATAAAGGTATCAATCAAAAGAAGCACCTAGCAAGAGAAATCAATATTTCTAATAACTCAAATATATTTATCCTTTGTTCATGGACATGTTTGGTATTCGGTGGAGTTTGATTACCGCAGTCCTGATTATTAGCATTTCCTAATAACTGCAATACTCAGGATGCTTGGAGTGGTAGTTCTCATCCAACAAAATCACACTCCATGTTTGAACAAACATAGCAGTCATGAAACAGAATCTCCCTGTTGAGAGGCAAGAAACATGTACCACAATTTGTGCATGTGGTGTCAAAAAGGCACCAAAAGACGACTGAATGGGGAATCTGCTTTCTGGCCATACAACCAGATGACCCTGCTGTAATCAACAAACATTTGACCACATTTCACGATTCAAATATATTACTCCACTGTGAAATTGATGAATATATGTGATGAGGGTAACACTCAAAACAAGGACTCAGCAGAAGAAAGTAGTCTTTCCAAATAACTCCAATTGTCAGAATGCTCGGAGTAGTGCTTCCCATCCAACAAAATCACACTCAAAAGTAGAACAAACATAGCAGACATTAAAGGTAATCTCCCTGTTGAGAAGGAAGAAACATGTACCACAATTTGTGCAGCACATTTATTATTTTTAGTGACCATTGCAATAATATTTTTAAAAATATAAAGCAAATAAAGGAGATACCTAAAGAAGAAGATTTATCAAATTCCGAACATTCGATATTCAGTAAAGTGCATGTGGTGAATAGACGAATATAAGTGATAAATGTATCAATCACAGGAAGCACCTAGCAAAAGAAAACAGTATTTCTAATAACTCCAATCGTCAGAACGCTCGGAGTGGTGATTTCCATTCAACATAATCACACTCCATGTTTGAAAAAACATAGCAGTCATGAAACGGAATCTCCCTGTCGAGAGAGAGAAGAAACATGTACCACAATGAGTGCAGCACATTGATTATTTTTAGTTACCATTGCAATAAGATTTTTAAAAATTTAAAGCAAATGAAGGAGATACCTAAACAAGAATATTTATCAAATACTTAACATTTGTTATTCAGTAAAATGCAAGTGGTGTCCAATCTGCACTAAAAACCCATTGAATGGAGAATCTGCTTTCTGGTCATAGAACCAGATGACCCTGCTCTAAACAAAAAACATTTACACACATTTAACAATTCACATACATTACTCCACTTCGAAACAGATGAATATAAGTTATAAGGGTAACAATCAAAAGAAGCACCTAGGAAAAGAAAGAGGTCTTTCCTAATAACTCCAATACTCAGGATGCTTGGACTGGTAGTTCCCATCCAACAAAATCACACTCCATGTTTGAACAAACATAGCAGTCATGAAACAGAATCTCCCTGTTGAGAGGCAAGAAACATGTACCACAATTTGTGCATGTGGTGTCAAGTATATACCACAAGACGATTGAATGGGGAATCTGCTTTCTGCCCATACAGCCAGATGACCCTGCTGTAATCAACAAACATTTACCCACATTTCACGATTCAAATATTTTACTCCACTGTGAAATTTATGAATATATGTGATGAGGGTAACTATAAAAAGAAGGACTCAGCAAAAGAAAGAAGTCTTTCCTAATAACTCCAATTGTCAGAATGCTCGAAGTAGTGCTTCCCATCCAACAAAATCACACTCAAAAGTAGAACAAACATAGCAGGCATTAAACGGAATCTCCCTGTTGAGAGGGAAGAAACATGTTCCACAATTTGTGCAGACATTTATTATTTTTAGTGACCAATGCAATAAGATTTTTAAAAATAAAAAGCAAATGAAGGAGATACCTAAACAAGAAGATTTATCAAATTCAGAACATTCGTTATTCAGTAAAGTGAATGTGGTGTCCCATCTGCACCAAAAGACCACTGAATAGAGAATCTGCTTTCTGGCCACACAACCAGATGACCCTGCTGCAAACATTTACCCACATTTCAGGAATCAAATACATTACTCCACTGTGAAATTGACGAATATAAGTGATAAAGGTATCAATCAAAGGAAACACCTAGCAAAAGAAAACAGTATTTCTAATAATTCCAATCGTCAGAGCGCTTGGAGTGGTGATTTCCATCCAACATTATCACACTCGATGTTTCGATAAACATAGCAGTCATGAAATGGAATCTCCCTGTTCAGAGAGAAGAAACATGTACCACAATTTCTGAAGCACATTGATTATGTTTAGTGACCATTGCAATAAGATTTTTCAAAATTTAAAGCAATTGAACGAGATACGAAAACAAGAATATTTATCAAATTCTTAACATTTGTTTTTCAGTAAAATGCAAGTGGTGTCCAATCTGCACTAAAAACCCATTGAATGGAGAATCTGCTTTCTGGTCATACAACCAGATGACCCTGCTCTAAACAAAAAACATTTACACACATTTTACGATTCAAATACATTACACCACTGCGAAACAGATGAATATAAGTTATAAGGGTAACAATCAAAAGACGCACCTAGGAAAAGAAAGACGTCTTTCCTAATAACTCCAATACTCAGGATGCTTGGAGTGGTAGTTCCCATCCAACAAAATCACACTCTATGTTTGAACAAACATAGCAGTCATGAAACAGAATCTCCCTGTTGAGAGGCAAGAAATATGTACCACAATTTGTGCATGTGGTGTCAAATATACACCACAAGACGATTGAATGGGGAATCTGCTTTCTGCCCATACAGCCAGATGACCCTGCTGTAATCAACAAACATTTACCCACATTTCACGATTGAAATATATTATTCCACTGTGAAATTGATGAATATATGTGATGAGGGTAACAATCAAAACAAGGACTCAGCAAAAGAAAGAAGCCTTTCCTAATAACTCCAATTGTCATAATGCTCGGAGTAGTGCTTCCCATCCAACAAAATCACTCTCAATAGTATAAGAAACATAGCAGGCATTAAACAAAATCTCCCTGTTGAGAGGGAAGAAACATGTACCACAATTTGTGCAGCCCTTAATATTTTTAGTGACCATTGCAATAATATTTTTAAAAATATAAAGCAAATGAAGGAGAGACCTAAACAAGAAGATTTATCAAATTCCGAACATTCGTTATTCAGTAAAGTGGATGTGGTGAATAGACGAATATAAGTGATAAAGGTATCAATCAAAGGAAGCACCTAGCAAAAGAAAACAGTATTTCTAATAATTCCAATCGTCAGAACGCTCGGAGTGGTGATGTCCATCCAACATAATCACACTCGATGTTTCAATAAATATAGCAGTCATGAAATGGAAACTCCCTGTTGAGAGAGAAGAAACATGTACCACAATTTGTGCAGCACATTGATTATTTTTAGTGACCATTGCAATAAGATTTTTAAAAATTTAAAGCAATTGAAGGAGATACGAAAACAAGAATATTTATCAAATTCTTAACATTTGCTATTCAGTAAAATGCAAGTGGTGTCCAATCTGCACTAAAAAAACCATTGAATGGAGAATCCGCTTTCTGGTCATACAACCAGGTGACCCTGCTCTAAACAAAAAAACATTTACACACATTTAACAATTCAAATACATTACTCCACTGCGAAACAGATGAATATAAGTTATAAGGGTAACAATCAAAAGAAGCATCTAGAAAAGAAAGAGGTCTTTCCTAACAACTCCAATACTCAGGATGCTTGGAGTGGTTGTTCCCATCCAACAAAATCACACTCCATGTTTGAACAAACATAGCAGTCATGTAACAGAATCTCCCTGTTGAGAGCCAAGAAACATGTACCACAATTTGTGCACGTGGTGTCAAATATGCACCAAAAGACTATTGAATGGGGAATCTGCTTTCTGGCCATACAACCAGATGACCCTGCTGTAATCAACAAACATTTACCCACATTTCACGATTCAAATATATTATTCCACTGTGAAATTGATGAATATATGTGATGAGGGTAACAATCAAAACAAGGACTCAGCAAAAGAAAGAAGTCTTTCCTAATAACTCCAAATGTCAGAATGCTCGAAGTAGTGCTTCCCATCCAACAAAATCACACTCAAAAGTGGAACAAACATAGCAGGCATTAAACGGAATCTCCCTGTTGAGAGGGAAGAAACATGTTCCACAATTTGTGCAGCACATTTATTATTTTTAGTGACCATTGCAATAATATTTTTAAAAATTTAAAGCAATTGAACGAGATACGAAAACAAGAATAATTATCAAATTCCTAACATTTGTTATTCAGTAAAATGCAAGTGGTGTCCAATCTGCATTAAAAACCCTTTGAAGGGAGAGTCTGCTTTCTGGCCATACAACAGGATGACCCTGCTGTAAACAACAAACATTTACCCACATTTCACGAATCAAATACATTACTCCACTGTGAAATTGACGAATATAAGTGATAAAGGTATCAATCAAAGGAAACACCTAGCAAAAGAAAACAGTATTTCTAATAATTCCAATCGTCAGAACGCTTGGAGTGGTGATTTCCATCCAACATAATCACACTCGATGATTCGATAAACATAGCAGTCATGAAATGGAATCTCCCTGTTGAGAGAGAAGAAACATCTACCACAATTTGTGAAGCACATTGATTATTTTTAGTGACCATTGCAATAAGATTTTTAAAAATTTAAAGCAATTAAACGAGATACGAAAACAAGAATATTTATCAAATTCTTATCATTTGTTATTCAGTAAAATGCAAGTGGTGTCCAATCGGCACTAAAAACCCATTGAATGGAGAATCTGCTTTCTGGTCATACAACCAGATGACCCTGCTCCAAACAAAAAACATTTACACACATTTAACGATTCAAATACATTACTCCACTGCGGAACAGATGAATATAAGTTATAAGGGTATCAATCAAAAGAAGCACCTAGGAAAAGAAAGAGGTCTATCCTAATAACTCCAATACTGAGGATGCTTGGAGTGGTAGTTCCCTTCCAACAAAACCACACTCCATGTTTGAACAAACATAGCAGTCATGAAACAGAATCTCCCTTTGAGGCAAGAAACATGTACCACAATTTGTGCATGTGGTGTCAAATATGCACCAAAAGACGATTGAATGGGGAATCTGCTTTCTGGACATTCAACCAGATGACCCTGCTGTAATCAACAAACATTTACCCACATTTCACGATTCAAATATATTATTCCACTGTGAAATTGATGAATATATGTGATGAGGGTAACAATCAAAACAAGGACTCAGCAAAAGAAAGAAGTCTTTCCTAATAACTCCAATTGTCAGAATGCCCGAAGTAGTGCTTCCCATCCAACAAAATCACACTCAAAAGTAGAACAAACATAGCAGGCATGAAACGGAATCTCCCTGTTGAGAGGGAAGAAACATGTACCACAATTTGTGCAGCACATTTATTATTTTTAGTGACCATTGAAATAATATTTTTAAAAATATAAAGCAAATGAAGGAGCTACCTAAACAAGAAGATTTATCAAATTCCGAACATTTGTTATTCAGTAAAGTGCATGTGGTGTCCAATCTGCACCAAAAGACCATTGAATAGAGAACCTGCTTTCTGGCCATACAACCAGATGACCCTGCTGTAAACAACAAACATTTACTCACATGTCACGAATCAAATACATTACTCCCCTGTGAAATTGATGAATATTAGTGATAAAGGTATCAATCAAACGAAGCACCTAGCAAGAGAAAACAATATTTATAATAACTCCAATCGTCAGAATGCTCGGAGTGGTGATTTCAATCCAACATAATCACACTTGATGTTTGGATAAACATAGCAGTCATGAAATGGAATCTCCCTGCTGAGAGAGAATAAACATGTAACACAATTTGTGAAGCACGTTGATTATTTTTAGTGACCATTGAAATAAGATTTTTAAAAATTTAAATCAATTGAAGGAAAAACGAAAACAAGAATATTTATCAAATTACTAAGATTTGTTATTCAGTAAAATGCAAGTGGTGTCCAAATCTGCACTAAAAACCCTTTGAATTGAGAATCTGTTTCTGGTCATACAACCAGATGACCCTGCTCTAAACAAAAAACATTTACACACATTTAACGATTCAAATACATTACTCAACTGCGAAACTGATGAATATAAGTTATAAGGGTAACAATCAAAAGAAGCACCTAAGAATAGAAAGAGGTCTTTCCTAATAACTCCAATACTCAGGATGCTTGGAGTGGTAGTTGCAATTTAACAAAATCACACTCCATGTTTGAACAAACATAGCAGTCATGAAACAGAAGATCCCTGTTGAGAGGCAAGAAACATGTACCACAATTTGTGCAGCACATTGATTATTTTTAGTGACCATTGCAAATAGATTTTTAAAAATATAAAGCAAATGACGGAGATACCTAAACAAGAAGATTTATCAAATTCCGAACATTCCTTATTCAGTAAAGTGGATGTGGTGAATAGACGAATATAAGTGATAAAGGTATCAATCAAAGGAAGCACCTAGCAAGAGAAAACAATACTTCTAATAACTCAATAATATTTATCCTTTGTTCATGGACATGTTTGGTATTCGGTGGAGTTTGATTACCGCAGTCCTGATTATTAGCATTTCCTAATAACTCCAATACTCAGGATGCTTGGAGTGGTAGTTCTCATCCAACAAAATCACACTCCATGTTTGAACAAACATAGCAGTCATGAAACAGAATCTCCCTGTTGAGAGGCAAGAAACATGTACCACAATTTGTGCATGTGGTGTCAAAAAGGCACCAAAAGACGACTGAATGGGGAATCTGCTTTCTGGCCATACAACCAGATCTCCCTGCTGTAATCAACAAACATTTACCCACATTTCACAATTCAAATATATTATTCCACTTTGAAATTGATGAATATATGTGATGAGGGTAACAATCAAAACAAGGACTCAGCAAAAGAAAGAAGTCTTTTCTAATAACTCCAATTGTCAGAATGCTCGGAGTAGTGCTTCCCATCCAACAAAATCACACTCAAAAGTCTAACAAACATAGTAGGCATTAAACGGAATCTCCCTGTTGAGAGGGAAGAAACTTGTAGCACAATTTGTGCATGTGGTGTCAAATATGCACAAAAAGACGATTGAATGGGGAATCTTCTTTCTGGCCATACAACCAGATGACCCTGCTGTAATCAACAAACATTTACCCACATTTCACGATTCAAATATATTACTCCACTGTGAAGTTGGTGAATATATGTGATGAGGGTAACAATCAAAACAAGGACTCAGCAAAAGAAAGAAGTCTTTAATAATTAATTCCAATTGTCAGAATGCTCGGAGTAGTACTTCCCAGCCAACAAAATCACACAGAAAAGTATAACAAACATAGCAGTCATGAAATGGAATCTCCCTGTTGAGAGAGAAGAAACATGTACCACAATTTGTGCAGCACATTGATTATTTTTAGTGACCATTGCAATAAGATTTTTAAAAATTTAAAGCAATTGAAGTAGATACGAAAACAAGAATAATTATCAAATTCCTAACATTTGTTATTCAGTAAAATGCAAGTGGTGTCCAATCTGCATTAAAAACCCTTTGAATGGAGAGTCTTCTTTCTGGCCATACAACCAGATGACCCTGCTGTAAACAACAAACATTTACCCACATTTCACGAATCAAATACATTACTCCACTATGTAATTGACGAATATAAGTGATAAAGGTATCAATCAAAGGAAACACCTAGCAAAAGAAAACAGTATTTCTAATAATTTCAATCGTCAGAACGCTTGGAGTGATGATTTTCATCCAACATAATCACACTCGATGTTTCGATAAACATAGCAGTCATGAAATGGAATCTCCCTGTTGAGAGAGAAGAAACATGTACCACAATTTGTGAAGCACATTGATTATTTTTAGTGAACATTGCAATAAGATTTTTAAAAATTTAAAGCAATTGAACGAGATACGAAAACAAGAATATTTATCAAATTCCTAACATTTGTTATTCAGTAAAATGCAAGTGGTGTCCAATCTGCACTAAAAACCCATTGAATGGAGAATCTGCTTTCTGGTCATACAACCACATAACACTGCTCTAAACAAAAAACATTTACACACATTTAATGATTCAAATACATTACTCCACTGCAAAACAGATGAATATAAGTTACAGGGGTAACAATCAAAAGACGCACCTAGGAAAAGAAAGAGGTCTTTCCTAATAAATCCAATACTCAGGATGCTTGGAGTGGTAGATCCCATCAAACAAAATCACACTCCATGTTTGAACGAACATAACAGTCATGAAACAGAATCTCCCTGTAGAGAGGCAAGAAACATGTAACACAATTTGTGCATGTGGTGTCAAATATGCACCAAAAGTCGATTGAATGGGGAATCTGCTTTCTGGCCATACAGCCAGATGACCCTGCTGTAATGAACAAACATTTACCCACATTTCACGATTGAAATATATTATTCCACTGTGAAATTGATGAATATTTGTGATGAGGGTAACAATCAAAACAAGGACTCAGAAAAAGAAAGATGTCTTTCCTAATAACTCCAATTGTCAGAATGCTCGGAGTAGTGCTTCCCATCCAACAAAATCACACTCAAAAGTATAACAAACATAGCAGGCATTAAACGAAATCTCCCTGTTGAGTGGGAAGAAACATGTGCCACAATTTGTGCAGCACTTTTATTATTTTTAGTGACCATTGCAATAATATTTTTAAAAATAAAGAGCAAATGAAGGAGAGACCTAAACAAGAAGATTTATCAAATTCCGAACATTCCTTATTCAGTTAAGTGGATGTGGCGAATAGACGAATATAAGTGATAAAGGTATCAATCAAAGGAAGCACCTAGCAAAAGAAAACAGTATTTCTAATAACTCCAATCGCCAGAACGCTTGGAGTGGTGATTTCCATCCAACCTAATTACACTCGATGTTTCGATAAACATAGCAGTCATGAAATTGAATCTCCCTGTTGAGAGGCAAGAAACATGTACCACAATTTGTGCATGTGGTGTCAAATATAGACCACAAGACGATTGAATGGGGAATCTGCTTTCTGGCCATACAGCCAGATGACCCTGCTGTAATCAACAAACATTTACCCACATTTCACGATTCAAATATTTTACTCCACTGTGAAATTGATGAATATATGTGATGAGTGTAACAATCAAAACAAGGACTCAGCAAAAGAAAGAAGTTTTTCCTAATAACACCAATTGTCAGAATGCTCGGAGTAGTGCTTCCCATCCAACAAAATCACACTCAAAAGTAGAACAAACATAGCAGGCATTAAATGGAATCTCCCTGTTGAGAGGAAAGAAACATGTTCCACAATTTGTGCAGACATTGATTATTTTTAGTGACCATTGCAATAAGATTTTTAAAAATAAAAAGCAAATGAAGGAGATACCTAAACAAAAAGATTTATCAAATTCCGAACATTCGTTATTCAGTAAAGTGCATGTGGTGTCCAATCTGCACCAAAAGACCATTGAATAGAGAATCTGCTTTCTGGCCACACAACCAGATGACCCTGCTGCAAACATTTACCCACATTTCACGAATCAAAAACATTACTCCACTGTGAAATTGACGAATATAAGTGATAAAGGTATCAATCAAACGTAGCACCTAGCAAGAGAAAACAATATTTCTAATAACTCCAATCGTCAGAATGCTCGGAGTGGTAGATTCCATCCAACATAATCACACTCGATGTTTGAATAAACATAGCAGTCATTAAGCGGAGGCTCCCTGTTGAGAGAGAAGAAACATGAACCACAATTTGTGCAGCACATTGATTATTTTTAGTGAACATTGCAATAAGATTTTTAAAAATTTAAAGCAATTGAACGAGATACGAAAACAAGAATATTTATCAAATTCTTAACATTTGTTATTCAGTAAAATGCAGGTGGTGTCCTATCTGCACTAAAAACCCATTGAATGGAGAATCTGCTTTCTGGTCATAGAACCAGATGACCCTGCTCTAAACAAAAAACATTTACACACATTTAACGATTCAAATACATTACTCCACTGCGAAACAGATGAATATAAGTTATAAGGGTAACAATCAAAAGAAGCACCTAGGAAAAGAAAGAGGTCTTTCCTAATAACTCCAATACTCAGGATGCTTGGAGTGGTAGTTCCCATCCGACAAAATCACACTCAAAAGTAGAACAAACATAGCAGGCATTAAATGGAATCTCCCTGTTGAGAGGGAAGAAACATGTTCCACAATTTGTGCAGACATTGATTATTTTTAGTGACCATTGCAATAAGATTTTTAAAAATAACAAGCAAATGAAGGAGATACCTAAACAAGAAGATTTATCAAATTCCGAACCTTCGTTATTCAGTAAAGTGCACGTGGTGTCCAATCTGCACCAAAAGACCATTGAATAGAGAATCTGCTTTCTGGCCACACAACCAGATGACCCTGCTGCAAACATTTACCCAAATTTCACGAATCAAATACATTAAGCCACTATGAAATTGACGAATATAAGTGATAAAGGTATCAATCAAAGGAAACACCTAGAAAAAGAAAACAGTATTTATAATAATTCCAATCGTCAGAACGCTTGGAGTGGTGATTTCCATACAACATTATCACACTCGAAGTTTCGATAAATATAGCAGTCATGAAATGGAATCTCCCTGTTGAGAGAGAAGAATCATGTACCACAATTTGTGCAGCACATTGATTATTTTTAGTGACCATTGCAATAAGATTTTTAAAAATTTAAAGCAATTGAAGCAGCTACGAAAACAAGAATAATTATCTAATTCCTAACATTTGTTATTCAGTAAGTTGCAACTGGTGTCCAATCTGCACTAAAAACCCTTTGAATGGAGAGTCTGCTTTCTGGCCATACAACCAGATGACCCTGCTGTAAACAACAAACATTTACTCACATTTCACGAATCAAATACATTACTCCACTGTGAAATTGACGAATATAAGTGATAAAGGTATCAATCAAACGAAGCACCTAGCAAGAGAAAACAGTATTTCTAATAACTGCAATCGTCAGAACGTTCGGAGTGGTGATTTCCATCCAACATAATCACACTCGATGTTTGAATAAACATAGCAGTCATTAAGCGGAATCTCCCTGTTGAGAGAGAAGAAACATGTACCACAATTTGTGCAGCACATTGATTATTTTTAGTGAACATTGCAATAAGATTTTTAAAAATTAAAAGCAATTGAAGGAGATACGAAAACAAGAATATTTATCAAATTCTTAACATTTGTTATTCGGTAAAATGCAAGTGGTGTCCAATCTGCACTAAAAACCCATAAATGGAGAATCTGCATTCTGGTCATACAACCAGATAACCCTGCTCTAAACAAAAAACATTTACACACATTTAACGATTCAAATACATTACTCCACTGCAAAACAGATGAATATAAGTTATAGGGGTAACAATCAAAAGACGCACCTAGGAAAAGAAAGAGGTCTTTCCTAACAACTCCAATACTCAGGATGCTTGGAGTGGTTGTTCCCATCCAACAAAATGACACTCCATGTTTGAACAAACATAGCAGTCATGAAACAGAATCTCCCTGTTGAGAGCCAAGAAACATGTACCACAATTTGTGCATGTGGTGTCAAATATGCACCTAAAGACGATTGAATGGGGAATCAGCTTTCTGGCAATACACCCAGATGACCCTGCTGTAATCAACAAACTTTTACCCACATTTCACGTTTCAAATATATTATTCCACTGTGAAATTGATGAATATATGTGATGAGGGTAACAATCAAAACAAGGACTCAGCAAAAGAAAGAAGTCTTTCCTAATATCTCCAATTGTCATAATGCTCGGAGTAGTGCTTCCCATCCAACAAAATCACACTCAAAAGTATAAGAGACATAGCAGGCATTAAACAAAATCTCCCTGTTGAGAGGGAAGAAACATGTACCACAATTTGTGCAGCCCTTAATATTTTTAGTGACCATTGCAATAATATTTTTAAAAATATAAAGCAAATGAAGGAGAGACCTAAACAAGAAGATTTATCAAATTCCGAACATTCGTTATTCAGTAAAGTGGATGTGGTGAATAGACGAATATAAGTGATAAAGGTATCAATCAAAGGAAGCACCTAGCAAAAGAAAACAGTATTTCTAATAATTCCAATCGTCAGAACGCTCGGAGTGGTGATGTCCATCCAACATAATCACACTCGATGTTTCGATAAATATAGCAGTCATGAAATGGAATCTCCCTGTTGAGAGAGAAGAAACATGTACCACAATTTGTGCAGCACATTGATTATTTTTAGTGACCATTGCAATAAGATTTTTAAAAATTTAAAGCAATTGAAGGAGATACGAAAACAAGAATATTTATCAAATTCTTAACATTTGCTATTCACTAAAATGCAAGTGGTGTCCAATCTGCACTAAAAAACCATTGAATGGAGAATCTGCTTTCTGGTCATACAACCAGGTGACCCTGCTCTAAACAAAAAAACATTTACACACATTTAACGATTCAAATATATTACTCCACTGCGAAACAGATGAATATAAGTTATAAGGGTAACAATCAAAAGAAGCACCTAGAAAAGAAAGAGGTCTTTCCTAACAACTCCAATACTCAGGATGCTTGGAGTGGTTGTTCCCATCCAACAAAATCACACTCCATGTTTGAACAAACATAGCAGTCATGAAACAGAATCTCCCTGTTGAGAGCCAAGAAACATGTACCACAATTTGTGCACGTGGTGTCAAATATGCACCAAAAGACGATTGAATTGGGAATCTGCTTTCTGGCCATACAACCAGATGACAGTGCTGTAAACAACAAACATTTACCCACATGTCACGAATCAAATACATTACTCTACTGTGAAATTGACGAATATAAGTGATAAAGGTATCAATCAAAGGAAACACCTAGCAAAAGAAAACAGTATTTCTAATAATTCCAACCGTCAGAACGCTGGGAGTGGTGATTTGCATCCAACATAATCACACTCGATGTTTCGATAAACATAGCAGTCATGAAATGGAATCTCCCTGTTGAGAGAGAAGAAACATGTACCACAATTTGTGCATGTGGTGTCAAATATGCACCAAAAGATGATTGAATGGGGAATCTGCTTTCTGGCCATACGACCAGATGACCCTGCTGTAATCAACAAACATTTACCCACATTTCACGATTGAAATATATTATTCCACTGTGAAATTAATGAATATATGTGATGAGGGTAACAATCAAAACAAGGACTCAGCAAAAGAAAGAAGTCTTTCCTAATAACTCCAATTGTCAGAATGCTCGGAATACTGCTTCCCATCCAAAAAATTACACTCAAAAGTAGAACAAACATAGCAGGCACTAAACGGAATCTCCCTGTTGAGAGGGAAGAAACATGTTCCACAATTTGTGCAGACATTGATTATTTTCAGTGACCATTGCAATAAGATTTTTAAAAATAAAAAGCTAATGAAGGAGATACCTAAACAAGAAGATTTATCAATTTCCGAACATTCGTTATTCAGTAAAGTGCATGTGGTGCCCAATCTGCACCAAAAGACCATTGAATAGGGAATCTGCTTTCTGGCCATACAACCAGATGACAGTGCTGTAAACAACAAACATTTACCCACATGTCACGAATGAAATACATTACTCCACTGTGAAATTGAGGAATATAAGTGATGAAGGTATCAATCAAACGAAGCACCTAGCAAGAGAAAACAATATTTATAATAACTCCAATCGTCAGAATGCTCGGAGTGGTGATTTCCATCCAACATAATCACATTCGATGATTGAATAAACATAGCAGTCATGAAACGGAATGTCCCTGTTGAGAGAGAAGAAACATGTACCACAATTTGTGCAGCACATTGATTATTTTTATTGACCATTGCAATAAGATTTTTAAAAATTTAAAGCAATTGAACGAGATACGAAAACAAGAATATTTATCAAATTCTTAACATTTGTTATTCAGTAAAATGCAAGTGGAGTCCAATCTGCACTAAAAACCCATTGAATGGAGAATCTGCTTTCTGGTCATACAACCAGATGACCCTGCTCTAAACAAAAAACATTTACACACATTTAAAGAATCTAATACATTACTCCACTGCGAAACAGATGAATATAAGTTATAAGGGTATCAATCAAAAGAAGCACCTAGGAAAAAAATGAGGTCTTTCCTAATAACTCCAATACTGAGCATGCTTGGAGTGGTAGTTCCCATCCAACAAAATCACACTCCATGTTTGAACAAACATAGCAGTCATGAAACAGAATCTCCCTCTTGAGAGGCAAGAAACATGTACCACAATTTGTGCAGCACATTTATTATTTTTAGTGACCATTGCAATAATATTTTTAAAAATATAAAGCAAATGAAGGAGCTACCTAAACAAGAAGATTTATCAAATTCCGAACATTTGTTATTCAGTAAAGTGCATGTGGTGTCCAATCTGCACCAAAAGACCATTGAATAGAGAATCTGCTTTCTGGCCATACAACCAGATGACCCTGCTGTAAACAACAAACATTTACTCACATTTCACGAATCAAATACATTACTCCCCTGTGAAATTGACGAATATTAGTGATAAAGGTATCAATCAAACGAAGCACCTAGCAAGAGAAAACAATATTTATAATAACTCCAATCGTCAGAATGCTCGGAGTGGTGATTTCCATCCAACATAATCACACTTGATGTTTGGATAAACATAGCAGTCATGAAATGGAATCTCCCTGCTGAGAGAGAATAAACATGTACCACAATTTGTGAAGCACGTTGATTATTTTTAGTGACCATTGAAATAAGATTTTTAAAAATTTAAATCAATTGAAGGAAAAACGAAAACAAGAATATTTATCAAATTACTAAGATTTGTTATTCAGTAAAATGCAAGTGGTGTCCAAATCTGCACTAAAAACCCTTTGAATTGAGAATCTGTTTCTGGTCATACAACCAGATGACCCTGCTCTAAACAAAGAACATTTACACACATTTAACGATTCAAATACATTACTCCACTGCGAAACTGATGAATATAAGTTATAAGGGTAACAATCAAAACAAGGACTCAGCAAAAGAAAGAAGTCTTTAATAATTAATTCCAATTGTCAGAATGCTCGGAGTAGTACTTCCCAGCCAACAAAATCACACAGAAAAGTATAACAAACATAGCAGTCATGAAATGGAATCTCCCTGTTGAGAGAGAAGAAACATGTACCACAATTTGTGCAGCACATTGATTATTTTTAGTGACCATTGCAATAAGATTTTTAAAAATTTAAAGCAATTGAAGTAGATACGAAAACAAGAATAATTATCAAATTCCTAACATTTGTTATTCAGTAAAATGCAAGTGGTGTCCAATCTGCATTAAAAACCCTTTGAATGGAGAGTCTTCTTTCTGGCCATACAACCAGATGACCCTGCTGTAAACAACAAACATTTACCCACATTTCACGAATCAAATACATTACTCCACTATGTAATTGACGAATATAAGTGATAAAGGTATCAATCAAAGGAAACACCTAGCAAAAGAAAACAGTATTTCTAATAATTTCAATCGTCAGAACGCTTGGAGTGATGATTTTCATCCAACATAATCACACTCGATGTTTCGATAAACATAGCAGTCATGAAATGGAATCTCCCTGTTGAGAGAGAAGAAACATGTACCACAATTTGTGAAGCACATTGATTATTTTTAGTGAACATTGCAATAAGATTTTTAAAAATTTAAAGCAATTGAACGAGATACGAAAACAAGAATATTTATCAAATTCCTAACATTTGTTATTCAGTAAAATGCAAGTGGTGTCCAATCTGCACTAAAAACCCATTGAATGGAGAATCTGCTTTCTGGTCATACAACCACATAACACTGCTCTAAACAAAAAACATTTACACACATTTAATGATTCAAATACATTACTCCACTGCAAAACAGATGAATATAAGTTACAGGGGTAACAATCAAAAGACGCACCTAGGAAAAGAAAGAGGTCTTTCCTAACAACTCCAATACTCAGGATGCTTGGAGTGGTAGATCCCATCAAACAAAATCACACTCCATGTTTGAACGAACATAACAGTCATGAAACAGAATCTCCCTGTTGAGAGGCAAGAAACATGTAACACAATTTGTGCATGTGGTGTCAAATATGCACCAAAAGTCGATTGAATGGGGAATCTGCTTTCTGGCCATACAGCCAGATGACCCTGCTGTAATGAACAAACATTTACCCACATTTCACGATTGAAATATATTATTCCACTGTGAAATTGATGAATATTTGTGATGAGGGTAACAATCAAAACAAGGACTCAGAAAAAGAAAGATGTCTTTCCTAATAACTCCAATTGTCAGAATGCTCGGAGTAGTGCTTCCCATCCAACAAAATCACACTCAAAAGTATAACAAACATAGCAGGCATTAAACGAAATCTCCCTGTTGAGTGGGAAGAAACATGTGCCACAATTTGTGCAGCACTTTTATTATTTTTAGTGACCATTGCAATAATATTTTTAAAAATAAAGAGCAAATGAAGGAGAGACCTAAACAAGAAGATTTATCAAATTCCGAACATTCCTTATTCAGTTAAGTGGATGTGGCGAATAGACGAATATAAGTGATAAAGGTATCAATCAAAGGAAGCACCTAGCAAAAGAAAACAGTATTTCTAATAACTCCAATCGCCAGAACGCTTGGAGTGGTGATTTCCATCCAACCTAATTACACTCGATGTTTCGATAAACATAGCAGTCATGAAATTGAATCTCCCTGTTGAGAGGCAAGAAACATGTACCACAATTTGTGCATGTGGTGTCAAATATAGACCACAAGACGATTGAATGGGGAATCTGCTTTCTGGCCATACAGCCAGATGACCCTGCTGTAATCAACAAACATTTACCCACATTTCACGATTCAAATATTTTACTCCACTGTGAAATTGATGAATATATGTGATGAGTGTAACAATCAAAACAAGGACTCAGCAAAAGAAAGAAGTTTTTCCTAATAACACCAATTGTCAGAATGCTCGGAGTAGTGCTTCCCATCCAACAAAATCACACTCAAAAGTAGAACAAACATAGCAGGCATTAAATGGAATCTCCCTGTTGAGAGGAAAGAAACATGTTCCACAATTTGTGCAGACATTGATTATTTTTAGTGACCATTGCAATAAGATTTTTAAAAATAAAAAGCAAATGAAGGAGATACCTAAACAAAAAGATTTATCAAATTCCGAACATTCGTTATTCAGTAAAGTGCATGTGGTGTCCAATCTGCACCAAAAGACCATTGAATAGAGAATCTGCTTTCTGGCCACACAACCAGATGACCCTGCTGCAAACATTTACCCACATTTCACGAATCAAATACATTACTCCACTGTGAAATTGACGAATATAAGTGATAAAGGTATCAATCAAACGTAGCACCTAGCAAGAGAAAACAATATTTCTAATAACTCCAATCGTCAGAATGCTCGGAGTGGTAGATTCCATCCAACATAATCACACTCGATGTTTGAATAAACATAGCAGTCATTAAGCGGAGGCTCCCTGTTGAGAGAGAAGAAACATGAACCACAATTTGTGCAGCACATTGATTATTTTTAGTGAACATTGCAATAAGATTTTTAAAAATTTAAAGCAATTGAACGAGATACGAAAACAAGAATATTTATCAAATTCTTAACATTTGTTATTCAGTAAAATGCAGGTGGTGTCCTATCTGCACTAAAAACCCATTGAATGGAGAATCTGCTTTCTGGTCATAGAACCAGATGACCCTGCTCTAAACAAAAAACATTTACACACATTTAACGATTCAAATACATTACTCCACTGCGAAACAGATGAATATAAGTTATAAGGGTAACAATCAAAAGAAGCACCTAGGAAAAGAAAGAGGTCTTTCCTAATAACTCCAATACTCAGGATGCTTGGAGTGGTAGTTCCCATCCGACAAAATCACACTCAAAAGTAGAACAAACATAGCAGGCATTAAATGGAATCTCCCTGTTGAGAGGGAAGAAACATGTTCCACAATTTGTGCAGACATTGATTATTTTTAGTGACCATTGCAATAAGATTTTTAAAAATAACAAGCAAATGAAGGAGATACCTAAACAAGAAGATTTATCAAATTCCGAACCTTCGTTATTCAGTAAAGTGCACGTGGTGTCCAATCTGCACCAAAAGACCATTGAATAGAGAATCTGCTTTCTGGCCACACAACCAGATGACCCTGCTGCAAACATTTACCCAAATTTCACGAATCAAATACATTAAGCCACTATGAAATTGACGAATATAAGTGATAAAGGTATCAATCAAAGGAAACACCTAGAAAAAGAAAACAGTATTTATAATAATTCCAATCGTCAGAACGCTTGGAGTGGTGATTTCCATACAACATTATCACACTCGAAGTTTCGATAAATATAGCAGTCATGAAATGGAATCTCCCTGTTGAGAGAGAAGAATCATGTACCACAATTTGTGCAGCACATTGATTATTTTTAGTGACCATTGCAATAAGATTTTTAAAAATTTAAAGCAATTGAAGCAGCTACGAAAACAAGAATAATTATCTAATTCCTAACATTTGTTATTCAGTAAGTTGCAACTGGTGTCCAATCTGCACTAAAAACCCTTTGAATGGAGAGTCTGCTTTCTGGCCATACAACCAGATGACCCTGCTGTAAACAACAAACATTTACTCACATTTCACGAATCAAATACATTACTCCACTGTGAAATTGACGAATATAAGTGATAAAGGTATCAATCAAACGAAGCACCTAGCAAGAGAAAACAGTATTTCTAATAACTGCAATCGTCAGAACGTTCGGAGTGGTGATTTCCATCCAACATAATCACACTCGATGTTTGAATAAACATAGCAGTCATTAAGCGGAATCTCCCTGTTGAGAGAGAAGAAACATGTACCACAATTTGTGCAGCACATTGATTATTTTTAGTGAACATTGCAATAAGATTTTTAAAAATTAAAAGCAATTGAAGGAGATACGAAAACAAGAATATTTATCAAATTCTTAACATTTGTTATTCGGTAAAATGCAAGTGGTGTCCAATCTGCACTAAAAACCCATAAATGGAGAATCTGCATTCTGGTCATACAACCAGATAACCCTGCTCTAAACAAAAAACATTTACACACATTTAACGATTCAAATACATTACTCCACTGCAAAACAGATGAATATAAGTTATAGGGGTAACAATCAAAAGACGCACCTAGGAAAAGAAAGAGGTCTTTCCTAACAACTCCAATACTCAGGATGCTTGGAGTGGTTGTTCCCATCCAACAAAATGACACTCCATGTTTGAACAAACATAGCAGTCATGAAACAGAATCTCCCTGTTGAGAGCCAAGAAACATGTACCACAATTTGTGCATGTGGTGTCAAATATGCACCTAAAGACGATTGAATGGGGAATCAGCTTTCTGGCAATACACCCAGATGACCCTGCTGTAATCAACAAACTTTTACCCACATTTCACGTTTCAAATATATTATTCCACTGTGAAATTGATGAATATATGTGATGAGGGTAACAATCAAAACAAGGACTCAGCAAAAGAAAGAAGTCTTTCCTAATATCTCCAATTGTCATAATGCTCGGAGTAGTGCTTCCCATCCAACAAAATCACACTCAAAAGTATAAGAGACATAGCAGGCATTAAACAAAATCTCCCTGTTGAGAGGGAAGAAACATGTACCACAATTTGTGCAGCCCTTAATATTTTTAGTGACCATTGCAATAATATTTTTAAAAATATAAAGCAAATGAAGGAGAGACCTAAACAAGAAGATTTATCAAATTCCGAACATTCGTTATTCAGTAAAGTGGATGTGGTGAATAGACGAATATAAGTGATAAAGGTATCAATCAAAGGAAGCACCTAGCAAAAGAAAACAGTATTTCTAATAATTCCAATCGTCAGAACGCTCGGAGTGGTGATGTCCATCCAACATAATCACACTCGATGTTTCGATAAATATAGCAGTCATGAAATGGAATCTCCCTGTTGAGAGAGAAGAAACATGTACCACAATTTGTGCAGCACATTGATTATTTTTAGTGACCATTGCAATAAGATTTTTAAAAATTTAAAGCAATTGAAGGAGATACGAAAACAAGAATATTTATCAAATTCTTAACATTTGCTATTCACTAAAATGCAAGTGGTGTCCAATCTGCACTAAAAAACCATTGAATGGAGAATCTGCTTTCTGGTCATACAACCAGGTGACCCTGCTCTAAACAAAAAAACATTTACACACATTTAACGACTCAAATATATTACTCCACTGCGAAACAGATGAATATAAGTTATAAGGGTAACAATCAAAAGAAGCACCTAGAAAAGAAAGAGGTCTTTCCTAACAACTCCAATACTCAGGATGCTTGGAGTGGTTGTTCCCATCCAACAAAATCACACTCCATGTTTGAACAAACATAGCAGTCATGAAACAGAATCTCCCTGTTGAGAGCCAAGAAACATGTACCACAATTTGTGCACGTGGTGTCAAATATGCACCAAAAGACGATTGAATTGGGAATCTGCTTTCTGGCCATACAACCAGATGACAGTGCTGTAAACAACAAACATTTACCCACATGTCACGAATCAAATACATTACTCTACTGTGAAATTGACGAATATAAGTGATAAAGGTATCAATCAAAGGAAACACCTAGCAAAAGAAAACAGTATTTCTAATAATTCCAACCGTCAGAACGCTGGGAGTGGTGATTTGCATCCAACATAATCACACTCGATGTTTCGATAAACATAGCAGTCATGAAATGGAATCTCCCTGTTGAGAGAGAAGAAACATGTACCACAATTTGTGCATGTGGTGTCAAATATGCACCAAAAGATGATTGAATGGGGAATCTGCTTTCTGGCCATACGACCAGATGACCCTGCTGTAATCAACAAACATTTACCCACATTTCACGATTGAAATATATTATTCCACTGTGAAATTAATGAATATATGTGATGAGGGTAACAATCAAAACAAGGACTCAGCAAAAGAAAGAAGTCTTTCCTAATAACTCCAATTGTCAGAATGCTCGGAATACTGCTTCCCATCCAAAAAATTACACTCAAAAGTAGAACAAACATAGCAGGCACTAAACGGAATCTCCCTGTTGAGAGGGAAGAAACATGTTCCACAATTTGTGCAGACATTGATTATTTTCAGTGACCATTGCAATAAGATTTTTAAAAATAAAAAGCTAATGAAGGAGATACCTAAACAAGAAGATTTATCAATTTCCGAACATTCGTTATTCAGTAAAGTGCATGTGGTGCCCAATCTGCACCAAAAGACCATTGAATAGGGAATCTGCTTTCTGGCCATACAACCAGATGACAGTGCTGTAAACAACAAACATTTACCCACATGTCACGAATGAAATACATTACTCCACTGTGAAATTGAGGAATATAAGTGATGAAGGTATCAATCAAACGAAGCACCTAGCAAGAGAAAACAATATTTATAATAACTCCAATCGTCAGAATGCTCGGAGTGGTGATTTCCATCCAACATAATCACATTCGATGATTGAATAAACATAGCAGTCATGAAACGGAATGTCCCTGTTGAGAGAGAAGAAACATGTACCACAATTTGTGCAGCACATTGATTATTTTTATTGACCATTGCAATAAGATTTTTAAAAATTTAAAGCAATTGAACGAGATACGAAAACAAGAATATTTATCAAATTCTTAACATTTGTTATTCAGTAAAATGCAAGTGGAGTCCAATCTGCACTAAAAACCCATTGAATGGAGAATCTGCTTTCTGGTCATACAACCAGATGACCCTGCTCTAAACAAAAAACATTTACACACATTTAAAGAATCTAATACATTACTCCACTGCGAAACAGATGAATATAAGTTATAAGGGTATCAATCAAAAGAAGCACCTAGGAAAAAAATGAGGTCTTTCCTAATAACTCCAATACTGAGCATGCTTGGAGTGGTAGTTCCCATCCAACAAAATCACACTCCATGTTTGAACAAACATAGCAGTCATGAAACAGAATCTCCCTCTTGAGAGGCAAGAAACATGTACCACAATTTGTGCAGCACATTTATTATTTTTAGTGACCATTGCAATAATATTTTTAAAAATATAAAGCAAATGAAGGAGCTACCTAAACAAGAAGATTTATCAAATTCCGAACATTTGTTATTCAGTAAAGTGCATGTGGTGTCCAATCTGCACCAAAAGACCATTGAATAGAGAATCTGCTTTCTGGCCATACAACCAGATGACCCTGCTGTAAACAACAAACATTTACTCACATTTCACGAATCAAATACATTACTCCCCTGTGAAATTGACGAATATTAGTGATAAAGGTATCAATCAAACGAAGCACCTAGCAAGAGAAAACAATATTTATAATAACTCCAATCGTCAGAATGCTCGGAGTGGTGATTTCCATCCAACATAATCACACTTGATGTTTGGATAAACATAGCAGTCATGAAATGGAATCTCCCTGCTGAGAGAGAATAAACATGTACCACAATTTGTGAAGCACGTTGATTATTTTTAGTGACCATTGAAATAAGATTTTTAAAAATTTAAATCAATTGAAGGAAAAACGAAAACAAGAATATTTATCAAATTACTAAGATTTGTTATTCAGTAAAATGCAAGTGGTGTCCAAATCTGCACTAAAAACCCTTTGAATTGAGAATCTGTTTCTGGTCATACAACCAGATGACCCTGCTCTAAACAAAGAACATTTACACACATTTAACGATTCAAATACATTACTCCACTGCGAAACTGATGAATATAAGTTATAAGGGTAACAATCAAAAGAAGCACCTAAGAATAGAAAGAGGTCTTTCCTAATAACTCCAATACTCAGGATGCTTGGAATGGTAGTTGCAATTTAACAAAATCACACTCCATGTTTGAACAAACATAGCAGTCATGAAACAGAAGATCCCTGTTGAGAGGCAAGAAACATGTACCACAATTTGTGCAGCACATTGATTATTTTTAGTGACCATTGCAAATAGATTTTTAAAAATATAAAGTAAATGAAGGAGATACCTAAAAACGAAGATATATTAAATTCCGAACATTCTTTATTCAGTAAAGTGAATGTGGTGTCAAATATGCACCAAAAGACGATTGAATGGGGAATCTGCTTTCTGGCCATACAGCCAGATTACCCTGCTGTAATCAACAAACATTTACCAACATTTCACTATTCAAATATATTATTCCACTGTGAAAATGATGAATATATGTGATGAGGGTAACTGTTGTGATAGTGCTACGACATTTAACAGTGCCGCCACGACAGTACGCACAAACGGTGATAGAGGCGCTCCGCAAATCAGATGAGCGCGGGAGCGCCACCTAGCTACGAACGGCACCGGCCGCATGTCACGGCACAGCAGTCGAATACGAGAGACTGAGTTGTAATCATGTGATCAGCTATTGTTTCTAAGAGAGAGTGTGAAAATCCACGCAATTATTGTGATTAAAGGTTATAACACTTTTTGGCGACGAGGATGGGATATTTTCACCGCGTTGTGGATTTGCGTGTTCGTGACGGGGCAGACATGGAACAGCTTATGCAAGCGCTCATTGAACAACAAACACAGCTGACGGCAGCGATTCAGGCGTTGTCGACGTCGCTTACTCATCGTCTGTCTTCCTCTTCTCCGCCTCCATTCCCTCCTTACGACGAGGCCGCTGAAGACTGGGAGAATTATGAGAAGCGTTTGCGGCAACACTTCTTGGCTTTCGGCGTTGTCGACGCTCCTATGTGTAAGTCGTTATTTCTATCTTGGATTTCCCCTCGGGTCTATCAGCTGCTATCTCAGTTAGCCCCTCTGCGGGAACCAGCCTCCCTGTCCTTCCAAGAAATGTGTGACTTATTGTCTGCCTATTATCGAACGAACACCCACGTCGTTGCCGCCCGCGTGGCGTTCTACCGGTGTCGTAAACAGCCCCATCAATCTTACCGGGCTTGGGCTGCGGAACTACATGGCCTGAGTAGGAAATGTCAGTTTGTCACGGACACTCATCACGAGTCTTATGCGGATTCAATGGTTAGGGATGCTATTCTACGGCTTGCTCCTGATAAAGAAGTTCGGCAACGTGCCCTACAACTGCCAAACCCGTCGTTGTCGGAAGTTCTAAGCATCGCTCAATCCTTTGAAGTGTCTCACGCTGCTGGCGCGCAAATAGACGCGTGGTGTGATGTAGGCGCTGTACAGTCAACTCTCGACAAGGACAATTTGCCTGTTGCACAGGAGAACGAAGATGTGGCGGCGGTTCACTCGCGTAAACAACGTCGCGTTGGGCCGCAACGCTCGCAGCGAAACCAGCAACCACAGAAGCCGGTTCGTTCCGCGCTTCCTTCTTGCCCCCGTTGTTTCGTACAGCACGACAGGGCAGCGTGTCCAAAACGTTGGGCCACGTGTAATTCATGTAGGAAAAAAGGCCACATTGCTTCTGTGTGTCAGTCCCATAAAGCTCCTGTCGACGAGGACGAGGCGTCGGACATGGATGTTCACTGTGTGCTTTCTCAAACAAATAAGTTGTTTGTTACTGTTCGTGTTCTGAATAAAGACATCCGCATGCAAGTAGACACTGGCTCTGCAGTAACTCTCATTAATTCTCGCACGTATTTGGCGTTGGGCTCCCCTCCTTTGTCTCCAGTTACGCGCAATCTGAGGACTTATAATCAGCAGAAAATTCCTATCATGGGCCAGTTTGATGCTTCCACTGCCTACAAGTCTGTTGTTCGGCCCCTCACGTTTTATGTGGTGGATCATGCGGGCACTGAAAACCTGTTCGGTTATGATGCTTTCCAGTTGTTTGGATTCTCCATTGATGATGATGTGCACCTCATATCTGAGGACATTCCGTATCAACAGCTTGATGGATTGTGTTGTGAATTTTCGTCCGTGTTCTCTGCTGGTCTGGGTTGTGCCAAGGATTTTGCAGCCCACATTACTCTTAAACCTACGGCTCGCCCTAAGTTTTTCCGGGCACGCCCTATTCCAGTGGCGTTGCGTGCACCTGTCAAGGCTGAGCTAGACAGGTTAACAGCTTCAGGGATTCTCCTTCCGGTTACCTCCAGCGAATGGGCATCGCCGATCGTGGTGGTTTCTAAACCAAACGGGAGTCTGCGATTGTGTGGTGACTTTAAAGCCACTGTCAACGCTCAGAGCGTCATTGACACTTATCCTCTTCCTCGTCCTGAGGAGTTGTTTACCAAGCTCGCTGGGGGCCAGTTCTTTTCCAAACTTGACTTATCGGAGGCGTACCATCAGTTGCCGTTGGACGCTCCTTCCAAGGAATTTCTCGTTATCAACACTCCTTGTGGGTTGTATCAGTACCAGCGATTACCATTTGGCGTCGCTAGCGCACCGGCCATTTTTCAGCGGTTTTTGGAACAGCTCACGGCTTCCGTTCCCGGCTGCATAAACTATCTGGATGACATTGTTGTCACGGGAGCCTCCACTGCGGAGCACCTTCGTAATTTACGTTCACTGTTTCGGGTTTTGCATTCGGCTGGGTTGAGGTGCAATCTGGACAAGTCACAGTTCTTCCAACCCTCCATTGAGTATCTTGGTTTCCAGTTGTCCCGTGAGGGCATACGCCCTCTCCGTGAGCACGTTGCGGCCATTAACGCTCTACCCCAGCCGTCTACGGTCAAAGAACTTCAGGCGTTTCTAGGCAAGATTGCTTATTATCACAAATTCATTCCATCCGCAGCAGCGGTAGCTTATCCTCTGCACCAGCTGTTACGCAAAAACGTCCCCTTCTGTTGGTCCGACGGGTGTGAGCAGGCTTTTGTCCGCCTGAAGGCTCATTTGCAGTCGGCACCTTGTCTTGCCACATTCCGTCCGGGTCAGCACTTGGTTCTGGCGACTGACGCGTCACAGTATGGCCTAGGGGCTGTTCTCGCCCATCGGTATGAGGATGGGTCGGAACGACCCATTGCCTATGCTTCCAAGACCCTCAACGAGGCGCAACGGCGTTACTCTCAAATCGAAAAGGAGGCGCTCGCTATCATTTATGCTCTAAAAAAGTTCAGCGTTTTTTTGTATGGTTCTAAGTTTCACCTCATCACCGACCACAAACCGCTGGTCTCTCTGTTCAGCCCCTCGGCGTCACTTCCGGATAAGGCAGCTCACCGCCTGCAACGTTGGGCCTTATACTTGTCTCGTTTTCATTATGAGATTCACTATCGCCCCACGGCCCAGCACGCAAACGCGGATGCATTGTCGCGATTGCCGATGGGCCCCGACCCTGTTTTCGATCGCGATGAACTCCTCTGTTTCCACATTGATGAGGAAGAACGTCGTGCAGTCGAGGGCTTTCCACTTACAGGTTCGCAGGTCGCGTCAGCTACTGCGCGGGACCCGGTCCTGCGTCGGGTGATCGGTTTTGTTCAACGAGGTTGGCCAGACAGGACCGGGGGCCGGGCATCGGATCCCCTTCGCAACTACCATGCCTTGCGCCTTCGTCTGTCTGTTCGTGATGGTGTTGTTCTTCTGGCCACGGATGGCGCATCTCCACGGGTCGTGGTGCCAGCCTCTCTTCGCAAAGATGTTCTCAAACTGTTGCACGGAGGCCATTGGGGTATTTCTCGGACTAAGTCCCTGGCCCGCAGGCACGTTTATTGGCCCGGCATTGATTCGGACATCGCCCATATGGTTGCTGCATGTGGCCAGTGTGCTCAACAACTGGCGGCACCTCGTACAATGCCCTCTCCGTGGCCTGATCCAGCTCAGCCATGGGAACGGGTGCACGCCGACTTTGCTGGCCCCTTCCTCGGTACTTATTGGCTACTGTTGATTGACGCCTTCTCGAAGTTTCCATTTGTTGTTAGATGTCCGTCGCCCACCACTGCGGCGACGACGCTGGCTTTGTCCAAAATCTTTGCGCTAGAAGGTCTTCCATCCACGATCGTCACGGACAATGGCCCTCAGTTCTCTTCGCAGGCCTTCCGTGATTTTTGTACTGGACAAGGGATTCATCATGTTACCGCACCTCCCTTCCATCCGCAATCGAATGGGGAGGTCGAGCGCCTTGTCCGCACTTTCAAATGCCAGATGAAAAAATTCCTTAGTGATTTTTCCACAGATGACGCCTTGCTGCAATTTCTGAGTTCTTATCGCTTCACGCCTCTGGGTGATCGCAGCCCTGCTGAACTCTTGCATGGCCGCCAACCGCGCACTCTACTGCACCTGCTTCACCCTGTCAGGCCTTGTACTGTGTCCCCTAGTGCGGGAAAATACTCGGTGGGCGCCGACGTGTGGGCACGAGGGTATGGATCTCGCCCTAAATGGATTCCAGGGGTGGTCAAGGCTCTTCGCGGCCGCCGGCTTTGTGAAATCCGTACGGGCGACGGCACGGTTGTTCGCCATTACGACCAGATGCGCCCACGAGTGGTGGCCACGCCTGTGCCACCGCCCCATCCTTCGCCTCCACCAGCCCGAGACGCCAGTCCTGTCGCTGCTGCCGATCTACCGTCCGTGTTCATGCAGCTGCCGTCGCTGCCGCTTCCAAGTACTCCGAAACCGGCCCCAGTCGCGACGCCGCCTTCTCCGGGACCCATCTCACTGGAGCACACTCCCAGGTCAATGACACCTATGGATGCTGCTCCGGAGTTTTCACCCATCATCTCATCCAGGAGGCACGTTCCTCGCACGAGCTTCCGTCCTGGACATTTTCGACCATACTCCCGTGTCTCTGCGCGGGATCTCCTCGGGGCCTCACAAGAGGCCATGGATGTCTCTGCACTGTCCATGTCTCCAAGGAAGTGAGTGTTTATTTTTTTCAAGGGGGGAAAAGTGTTGTGATAGTGCCACGACATTTAACAGTGCCGCCACGACAGTACGCACAAACGGTGATAGAGGCGCTCCGCAAATCAGATGAGCGCGGGAGCGCCACCTAGCTACGAACGGCACCGGCCGCATGTCACGGCACAGCAGTCGAATACGAGAGACTGAGTTGTGATCATGTGATCAGCTATTGTTTCTAAGAGAGAGTGTGAAAATCCACGCAATTATTGTGATTAAAGGTTATAACAGTAACAATCAAAACAAGGACTCAACAAAAAAAAAAGAAGTCTTTCCTAATAACACCAACTGTCAGAATGCTCGGAGTAGTGCTTCCCATCCAACAAAATCACACTCAAAAGTAGAACAAACATAGCAGGCATTAAACGGAATCTCCCTGTTGAGAGGGAAGAAACATGTTCCATAATTTGTGCAGCACATTGATTATTTTCAGTGACCATTGCAATAAGATTTTTAAAAATATAAAGCAAATGACGGAGATACCTAAACAAGATTATTTATCACATTCCGAACATTCGTTATTCAGTAAAGTGCATGTGGTGTCCAATCTGCACTAAAAGACCATTGAATAGAGAATCCGTTTTCTGGCCACACAACCAGATGACCCTGCTGTAAACAACAAACATTTACCCACACTTCACGAATCAAATACATAACTCCACTGAGAAATTGATGAATATAAGTGATAAAGGTATCAATCAAAGGAAGCACCTAGCAAGAGAAAACAGTATTTCTAATAACTCAATAATATTTATCCTTTGTTCATGGACATGTTTGGTATTCGGTGGAGTTTGATTACCGCAGTCCTGATTATTAGCATTTCCTAATAACTCCAATACTCAGGATGCTTGGAGTGGTAGTTCTCATCCAACAAAATCACACTCCATGTTTGAACAAACATAGCAATCATGAAACAGAATCTCCCTGTTGAGAGGCAAGAAACATGTACCACAATTTGTGCATGTGGTGTCAAAAAGGCACCAAAAGACGATTGAATGGGGAATCTGCTTTCTGGCCATACAACCAGATCTCCCTGCTGTAATCAACAAACATTTACCCACATTTCACGATTCAAATATATTATTCCACTTTGAAATTGATGAATATATGTGATGAGGGTAACAATCAAAACAAGGACTCAGCAAAAGAAAGAAGTCTTTTTTAATAACTCCAATTGTCAGAATGCTCGGAGTAGTGCTTCCCATCCAACAAAATCACACTCAAAAGTATAAGAGACATAGCAGGCATTAAACAAAATCTCCCTGTTGAGAGGGAAGAAACATGTAGCACAATTTGTGCATGTGGTGTCAAATATGCACAAAAAGACGATTGAATGGGGAATCTTCTTTCTGGCCATACAACCAGATGACCCTGCTGTAATCAACAAACATTTACCCACATTTCACGATTCAAATATATTACTCCACTGTGAAGTTGGTGAATATATGTGATGAGGGTAACAATCAAAACAAGGACTCAGTAAAAGAAAGAAGTCTTTAATAATTAATTCCAATTGTCAGAATGCTCGGAGTAGTGCTTCCCATCCAACAAAATCACACAGAAAAGTATAACAAACATAGCAGGCATTAAACGGAGTCTCCCTGTTGAGAGGGAAGAAACATGTACCACAATTTGTGCAGCACTTTTATTATTTTTAGTGACCATTGCAATAATGTTTTAAAAAATTTAAAGCAAATGAAGGAGAGACCTAAACAAGAAGATTTATCAAATTTCGAACATTCGTTATTCAGTAAAGTGCATGTGGCGTACAATCTGCACCAAAAGACCATTGAATAGAGAATCTGCTTTCTGGCCATACAACCAAATGACCCTGCTGTAAACATTTACCCACATTTCACGAATCAAATACATTACTCCACTGTGAAATTGACGAATATAAGTGATAAAGGTATCAATCAAAGGAAACACCTAGCAAAGGAAAACAGTATTTCTAATAATTCTAATCGTCAGAACGCTCGGACTGGTGATTTCCATCCATCATAATCACACTCGATGTTTCGATAAACATAGCAGTCATGAAATGGAATCTCCCTGTTGAGAGAGAAGAAACATGTACCACAATTTGTGCAGCACATTGATTATTTTTAGTGAACATTGCAATAAGATTTTTAAAAATTTAAAGCAATTGAACGAGATACGAAAACAAGAATATTTATCAAATTCTTAACATTTGTTATTCAGTAAAATGCAAGTGGTGTCCAATCTGCACTAAAAACCCATTGAATGGAGAATCTGCTTTCTGGTCATACAACCACATAACACTGCTCTAAACAAAAAACATTTACACACATTTAATGATTCAAATACATTACTCCACTGCAAAACAGATGAATATAAGTTACAGGGGTAACAATCAAAAGACGCACCTAGGAAAAGAAAGAGGTCTTTCCTAATAACTCCAATACTCAGGATGCTTGGAGTGGTAGTTCCCATCAAACAAAATCACACTCCATGTTTGAACGAACATTTCAGTCATGAAACAGAATCTCCCTGTTGAGAGGCAAGAAACATGTACCACAATTTGTGCATGTGGTGTCAAATATGCACCAAAAGTCGATTGAATGGGGAATCTGCTTTCTGGCCATACAGCCAGATGACCCTGCTGTAATGAACAAACATTTACCCACATTTCACGATTGAAATATATTATTCCACTGTGAAATTGATGAATATTTGTGATGAGGGTAACAATCAAAACAAGGACTCAGAAAAAGAAAGATGTCTTTCCTAATAACTCCAATTGTCAGAATGCTCGGAGTAGTGCTTCCCATCCAACAAAATCACACTCAAAAGTATAACAAACATAGCAGGCATTAAACGAAATCTCCCTGTTGAGTGGGAAGAAACATGTACCACAATTTGTGCAGCACTTTTATTATTTTTAGTGACCATTGCAATAATATTTTTAAAAATAAAGAGCAAATGAAGGAGAGACCTAAACAAGAAGATTTATCAAATTCCGAACATTCCTTATTCAGTAAAGTGGATGTGGTGAATAGACGAATATAAGTGATAAAGGTATCAATCAAAGGAAGCACCTAGCAAAAGGAAACAGTATTTCTAATAACTCCAATCGCCAGAACGCTTGGAGTGGTGATTTCCATCCAACCTAATTACACTCGATGTTTCGATAAACATAGCAGTCATGAAATTGAATCTCCCTGTTGAGAGGCAAGAAACATGTACCACAATTTGTGCATGTGGTGTCAAATATAGACCACAAGACGATTGAATGGGGAATCTGCTTTCTGGCCATACAGCCAGATGACCCTGCTGTAATCAACAAACATTTACCCACATTTCACGATTCAAATATTTTACTCCACTCTGAAATTGATGAATATATGTGATGAGTGTAACAATCAAAACAAGGACTCAGCAAAAGAAAGAAGTTTTGCCTAATAACACAAATTGTCAGAATGCTCGGAGTAGTGCTTCCCATCCAACAAAATCACACTCAAAAGTAGAACAAACATAGCAGGCATTAAATGGAATCTCCCTGTTGAGAGGAAAGAAACATGTTCCACAATTTGTGCAGACATTGATTATTTTTAGTGACCATTGCAATAAGATTTTTAAAAATAAAAAGCAAATGAAGGAGATACCTAAACAAGAAGATTTATCAAATTCCGAACATTCGTTATTCAGTAAAGTGCATGTGGTGTCCAATCTGCACAAAAAGACCATTGAATAGAGAATCTGCTTTCTGGCCACACAACCAGATGACCCTGCTGCAAACATTTACCCACATTTCACGAATCAAATACATTACTCCACTGTGAAATTGACGAATATAAGTGATAAAGGTATCAATCAAACGAAGCACCTAGCAAGAGAAAACAATATTTCTAATAACTCCAATCGTCAGAATGCTCGGAGTGGTGGATTCCATCCAACATAATCACACTTGATGTTTGAATAAACATAGCAGTCATTAAGCGGAGGCTCCCTGTTGAGAGAGAAGAAACATGAACCACAATTTGTGCAGCACATTGATTATTTTTAGTGAACATTGCAATAAGATTTTTAAAAATTTAAAGCAATTGAACGAGATACGAAAACAAGAATAATTATCAAATTCCTAACATTTGTTATTCAGTAAAATGCAAGTGGTGTCCAATCTGCATTAAAAACCCTTTGAAGGGAGAGTCTGCTTTCTGGCCATACAACAGGATGACCCTGCTGTAAACAACAAACATTTACCCACATTTCACGAATCAAATACATTACTCCACTGTGAAATTGACGAATATAAGTGATAAAGGTATCAATCAAAGGAAACACCTAGCAAAAGAAAACAGTATTTCTAATAATTCCAATCGTCAGAACGCTTGGAGTGGTGATTTCCATCCAACATAATCACACTCGATGTTTCGATAAACATAGCAGTCATTAAGCGGAGGCTCCCTGTTGAGAGAGAAGAAACATGAACCACAATTTGTGCAGCACATTGATTATTTTTAGTGAACATTGCAATAAGATTTTTAAAAATTTAAAGCAATTGAAGGAGATCCGAAAACAAGAATATTTATCAAATTCTTAACATTTGTTATTCGGTAAAATGCAAGTGGTGTCCAATCTGCACTAAAAACCCATAAATGGAGAATCTGCTTTCTGGTCATACAACCAGATAACCCTGCTCTAAACAAAAAACATTTACACACATTTAACGATTCAAATACATTACTCCACTGCAAAACAGATGAATATAAGTTATAGGGGTAACAATCAAAAGACGCACCTAGGAAAAGAAAGAGGTATTTCCTAATAACTCCAATACTCAGGATGCTTGGAGTGGTAGTTCCCATCAAACAAAATCACACTCCATGTTTGAACGAACATACCAGTCATGAAACAGAATCTCCCTGTTGAGAAGCAAGAAACATGTACCACAATTTGTGCATGTGGTGTCAAATATGCACCTAAAGACGATTGAATGGGGAATCAGCTTTCTGGCAATACACCCAGATGACCCTGCTGTAATCAACAAACTTTTACCCACATTTCACGATTCAAATATATTATTCCACTGTGAAACTGATGAATATATGTGATGAGGGTAACAATCAAAACAAGGACTCAGCAAAAGAAAGAAGTCTTTCCTAATATCTCCAATTGTCATAATGCTCGGAGTAGTGCTTCCCATCCAACAAAATCACACTCAAAAGTATAAGAGACATAGCAGGCATTAAACAAAATCTCCCTGTTGAGAGGGAAGAAACATGTACCACAATTTGTGCAGCCCTTAATATTTTTAGTGACCATTGCAATAATATTTTTAAAAATATAAAGCAAATGAAGGAGAGACCTAAACAAGAAGATTTATCAAATTCCGAACATTCGTTATTCAGTAAAGTGGATGTGGTGAATAGACGAATATAAGTGATAAAGGTATCAATCAAAGGAAGCACCTAGCAAAAGAAAACAGTATTTCTAATAATTCCAATCGTCAGAACGCTCGGAGTGGTGATGTCCATCCAACATAATCACACTCGATGTTTCGATAAATATAGCAGTCATGAAATGGAATCTCCCTGTTGAGAGAGAAGAAACATGTACCACAATTTGTGCAGCACATTGATTATTTTTAGTGACCATTGCAATAAGATTTTTAAAAATTTATTGCAATTGAAGGAGATACGAAAACAAGAATATTTATCAAATTACTAACATTTGTTATTTAGTAAAATGCAAGTGGTGTCCAATCTGCTCTAAAAACCCATTGAATGGTGAATCTGCTTGCAGGTCATACAACCAGATCACCCTGCTCTAAACAAAAAACATTTATACACAATTAACGATTGAAATACATTACTCCACTGCGAAACAGATGAATATAAGTTATAAGGGTAACAATCAAAAGAAGCACCTAGGAAAAGAAAGAGGTCTTTCCTAATAACTCCAATACTCAGGATGTTTGGAGAGGTAGTTCCCATCCAACAAAATCACACTCGATGTTTGAACAAACATAGCACTCATCAAACAGAATCTCCCTGTTGAGAGGCAAGAAACATGTACCACAATTTGTGCATGTGGTGTCAAAAAGGCACCAAAAGACGATTGAATGGGGAATCTGCTTTCTGGCCATACAACCAGATGACCCTGCATTAAACAAAAAACATTTACACACATTTAACGATTCAAATACACAGATGAATATAAGTTATAAGGGTAACAATCAAAAGAACCACCTAGGAAAAGAAAGAGGTCTTTCCTAATAACTCCAATACTCAGGATGCTTGGAGTGGTAGTTCCCATCCAACATAAACACACTCGATGTTTGAATAAACATAGCAGTCATGAAACAGAATCTCCCTGTTGAGAGGCAAGAAACATGTACCACAATTTGTGCATGTGGTGTCAAATATGCACCAAAAGACGATTGAATGGGGAATCTGCTTTCTGGCCATACAACCAGATGACCCTGCAGTAATCAACAAACATTTACCCACATTTCACGATTCAAATATATTATTCCACTGTGAAGTTTGTGAATATATGTGATGAGGGTAACAATCAAAACAAGGACTCTGCAAAAGAAAAAAGTCTCTCCTAATTAACTCCAATTGTCAGAATTATCGGAGTAGTGCTTCCCATCCAACAAAATCACACTCAAAAGTAGAACAAACATAGCAGGCATTAAACGGAATCTCCCTGTTCAGAGGGAAGAAACATGTACCACAATTTGTGCAGCACATTTATTATTTTTAGTGACCATTGCAATAATATTTTTAAAAATATAAAGCAAATGAAGGAGATACCTAAACAAGAAGATTTATCAAATTCCGAACATTTGTTATTCAGTAAAGTGCATGTGGTGTCCAATCTGCACCAAAAGACCATTGAATAGAGATTCTGCTTTCTGGCCATACAACCAGATGACCCTGCTGTAAACAACAAACATTTACTCACATTTCACGAATCAAATACATTACTCCACTGTGAAATTGACGAATATAAGTGATAAAGGTATCAATCAAACGAAGCACCTAGCAAGAGAAAACAGTATTTCTAATAACTGCAATCGTCAGAACGCTCGGAGTGGTGATTTCCATCCAACATAATCACACTCGATGTTTGAATAAACATAGCAGTCATTAAGCGGAATCTCCCTGTTGAGAGAGAAGAAACATGTACCACAATTTGTGCAGCACATTGATTATTTTTAGTTACCATTGCAATAAGATTTTTAAAAATGTAAAGCAATTGAAGGAGATACGAAAACAAGAATATTTATCAAATTCTTAACATTTGTTATTCAGTAAAATGCAAGTGGTGTCCAATCGGCACTAAAAACCCATTCAATGGAGAATCTGCTTTCTGGTCATACAACCAGATCACCCTGCACTAAACAAAATACATTTACACACATTTTACGATTCAAATACATTACTCCACAGCGAAACAGATGAATATAAGTTATAAGGGTAACAATCAAAAGAAGCACCTAAGAAAAGAAAGAGGTCTTTCCTAATAACTCCAATAAACAGGATGCTTGGAGTGGTAGTTACCATCCACCAAAATCACACTCCTTGTTTGAACAAACATAGCAGTCATGAAACAGAATCTCCCTGTTGAGAGGCAAGAAACATGTACCACAATTTGTGCATGTGGTGTCAAATATGCACCAAAAGACGATTGAATGGGGAATCTGCTTTCTGGACATTCAACCAGATGACCCTGCTGTAATCAACAAACATTTACCCACATTTCACGATTGAAATATATTATTCCACTGTGAATTTGATGAATATATGGGATGAGGGTAACAATCAAAACAAGGACTCAGCAAAAGAAAGAAGTCTTTCCTAATATCTCCAATTGTCATAATGCTCGGAGTAGTGCTTCCAATCCAACAAAATCACACTCAAAAGTATAAGAAACATAGCAGGCATTAAACAAAATCTCCCTGTTGAGAGGGAAGAAACATGTACCACAATTTGTGCAGCCCTTAATATTTTTAGTGACCATTGCAATAATATTTGTAAAAATATAAAGCAAATGAAGGAGAGACCTAAACAAGAAGATTTATCAAATTCCGAACATTCGTTATTCAGTAAAGTGGGTGTGGTGAATAGACGAATATAAGTGATAAAGGTATCAATCAAAGGAAGCACCTAGCAAAAGAAAACAGTATTTCTAATAATTCCAATCGTCAGAACGCTCGGAGTGGTGATGTCCATCCAACATAATCACACTCGATGTTTCGATAAATATAGCAGTCATGAAATGGAATCTCCCTGTTGAGAGAGAAGAAACATGTACCACAATTTGTGCAGCACATTGATTATTTTTAGTGACCATTGAAATAAGATTTTTAAAAATTTAAAGCAATTGAAGGAGATACGAAAACAAGAATATTTATCAAATTCCTAACATTTGTTATTCAGTAAAATGCAAGTGGTGTCAAATCTGCACTAAAAATCCATTGAATGGAGAATCTGCTTTCTGGTCATACAACCAGATCACCCTGCACTAAACAAAATACATTTACACACATTTTACGATTCAAATACATTACTCCACAGCGAAACAGATGAATATAAGTTATAAGGGTAACAATCAAAAGAAGCACCTAAGAAAAGAAAGAGGTCTTTCCTAATAACTCCAATACTCAGGATGCTTGGAATGGTAGTTGCCATCCAACAAAATCACACTCTATGTTTGAAAAAACATAGCAGTCATGAAACAGAATCTCCCTGTTGAGAGGCAAGAAACATGTACCACAATTTGTGCAGCACAGTGATTATTTTTAGTGACCATTGCAAATAGATTTTTAAAAATGTAAATGAAGGAGATACCTAAAACCAAAGATATATTAAATTCCGAACATTCCTTATTCAGTAAAGTGGATGTGGTGTCAAATATGCACCAAAAGACGATTGAATGGGGAAGCCGCTTTCTGGCCATACAGCCAGATTACCCTGCTGTAATCAACAAACATTTACCAACATTTCACGATTCAAATATATTACTCCACTGTGAAACTGATGAATATATGTGATCAGGGTAACAATCAAAACAAGGACTCAGCAAAAGAAAGAACTCTTTCCTAATAACTCCAATTGTCAGAATGCTCGGAGTAGTGCCTCCCATCCGACAAAATCACACTCAAAAGTAGAACAAACATAGCAGGCATTAAACGGAATCTCCCTGTTGAGAGGGAAGAAACATGTACCACAAATTGTGCATGTGGTGTCAAATATGCACCAAAAGACGATTGAATGGGGAATCTGCTTTCTGGACATTCAACCAGATGACCCTGCTGTAATCAACAAACATTTACCCACATTTCACGATTGAAATATATTATTCCACTGTGAATTTGATGAATATATGTGATGAGGGTAACAATCAAAACAAGGACTCAGCAAAAGAAAGAAGTCTTTCCTAATATCTCCAATTGTCATAATGCTCGGAGTAGTGCTTCCAATCCAACAAAATAACACTCAAAAGTATAAGAAACATAGCAGGAATTAAACAAAATCTCCCTGTTGAGAGGGAAGAAACATGTACCACAATTTGTGCAGCACTTAATATTTTTAGTGACCATTGAATTAATATTTGTAAAAATATAAAGCAAATGAAGGAGAGACCTAAACAAGAAGATTTATCAAATTCCGAACATTCGTTATTCAGTAAAGTGGATGTGGTGAATAGACGAATATAAGTGATAAAGGTATCAATCAAAGGAAGCACCTAGCAAAAGAAAACAGTATTTCTAATAATTCCAATCGTCAGAACGCTCGGAGTGGAGATGTCCATCCAACATAATCACACTCGATGTTTCGATAAATATAGCAGTCATGAAATGGAATCTCCCTGTTGAGAGAGAAGAAACATGTACCACAATTTGTGCAGCACATTGATTATTTTTAGTGACCATTGAAATAAGATTTTTAAAAATTTAAAGCAATTGAAGGAGATACGAAAACAAGAATATTTATCAAATTCCTAACATTTGTTATTCAGTAAAATGCAAGTGGTGTCAAATCTGCACTAAAAATCCATTGAATGGAGAATCTGCTTTCTGGTCATACAACCAGATGTCCCTGCTATAAACAAAAAACATTTACACACATTTAACGATGCAAATACATTCCTCCACTGCGAAACAGATGAATATAAGTTAAAAGGGAAACAATTAAAAGAAGCACCTAGGAAAAGAAAGTGGTCTTTCCTAATAACTCCAATACTCAGGATGCTTGGAGTGATAGTTCCCATCCAACAAAATCACACTCCATGTTTGAACAAACATAGCAGTCATGAAACAGAATCTCCCTGTTGAGAGGCAAGAAACATGTACCACAATTTGTGCATGTGGTGTCAAAAAGGCACCAAAAGACGATTGAATGGGGAATCTGCTTTCTGGCCATACAACCAGATGACCCTGCATTAAACAAAAAACATTTACACACATTTAACGATTCAAATACACAGATGAATATAAGTTATAAGGGTAACAATCAAAAGAACCACCTAGGAAAAGAAAGAGGTCTTTCCTAATAACTCCAATACTCAGGATGCTTGGAGTGGTAGTTCCCATCCAACATAAACACACTCGATGTTTGAATAAAGATAGCAGTCATGAAACAGAATCTCCCTGTTGAGAGGCAAGAAACATGTACCACAATTTGTGCATGTGGTGTCAAATATGCACCAAAAGACGATTGAATGGGGAATCTGCTTTCTGGCCATACAACCAGATGACCCTGCTGTAATCAACAAACATTTACCCACATTTCACGATTCAAATATATTATTCCACTGTGAATTTTTTGAATATATGTGATGAGGGTAACAATCAAAACAAGGACTCTGCAAAAGAAAATAGTCTCTCCTAATTAACTCCAATTGTCAGAATTATCGGAGTAGTTCTTCCCATACAACAAAATCACACTCAAAAGTAGAACAAACATAGCAGGCATTAAACGGAATCTCCCTGTTGAGAGGGAAGAAACATGTACCACAATTTGTGCAGCACATTTATTATTTTTAGTGACCATTGCAATAATATTTTTAAAAATATAAAGCAAATGAAGGAGATACCTAAACAAGAAGATTTATCAAATTCCGAACATTTGTTATTCAGTAAAGTGCATGTGGTGTCCAATCTGCACCAAAAGACCATTGAATAGAGATTCTGCTTTCTGGCCATACAACCAGATGACCCTGCTGTAAACAACAAACATTTACTCACATTTCACGAATCAAATACATTACTCCACTGTGAAATTGACGAATATAAGTGATAAAGGTATCAATCAAACGAAGCACCTAGCAAGAGAAAACAGTATTTCTAATAACTGCAATCGTCAGAACGCTCGGAGTGGTGATTTCCATCCAACATAATCACACTCGATGTTTGAATAAACATAGCAGTCATTAAGCGGAATCTCCCTGTTGAGAGAGAAGAAACATGTACCACAATTTGTGCAGCACATTGATTATTTTTAGTTACCATTGCAATAAGATTTTTAAAAATTTAAAGCAATTGAACGAGATACGAAACCAAGAATATTTATCAAATTCTTAACATTTGTTATTCAGTAAAATGCAAGTGGTGTCCAATCGGCACTAAAAACCCATTGAATGGAGAATCTGCTTTCTGGTCATACAACCAGATCACCCTGCTCTAAACAAAAAACATTTACACACATTTAACGATTCAAATACATTACTTCACTGCAAAACAAATGAATATTAGTTGTAGGGGTAACAATCAAAAGACGGACCTAGGAAAAGAAAGAGGTCTTTCATAATAACTCCAATACTCAGGATGCTTGGAGTGGTAGTTCACATCAAACAAAATCACACTCCATGTTTGAACGAACATAGCAGTCATGAAACAGAATCTCCCTGTTGAGAGGCAAGAAACATGTACCACAATTTGTGCATGTGATGTCAAATATGCACCAAAAGACGATGGAATGAGGTATCTGCTTTCTGGCCATAGAACCAGATGACCCTGCTGTAATCAAAAAACAATTACCCACATTTCACGAAACAAAAATATTATTCCACTGTGAAGTTGGTAAATATATGTGATGAGGGTAACAATCAAAACAAGGTTTCAGCAAAAGAAAGAAGTCTTTCCTAATAACTCCAATTGTCAGAATGCTCGGAGTAGTGCTTCCCATCCAACAAAATCACACTCAAAAGTAGAACAAAGATAGCAGGCATTAAAAGGAATCTCCCTGTTGAGAGGGAAGAAACATGTACCACAATTTGTGCAGCACATTTATTATTTTTAGTGACCACTGCAATAATATTTTTAAAAATATAAAGCAAATAAAGGAGATACCTAAACAAGAAGATTTATCAAATTCCGAACATTCGATACTCAGTAAAGTGCATGTGGTGAATAGACGAATATAAGTGATAAATGTATCAATGAAAGGAAGCACCTAGCAAAAGAAAACAGTATTTCTAATAACTCCAATCGTCAGAACGCTCGGAGTGGTGATTTCCATTCAACATAATCACACTACATGTTTGAATAAACATAGCAGTCATGAAACAGAATCTCCCTGTTGAGAGAGAAGAAACATGTACCACAATTTGTGCAGCACATTGATTCTTTTTAGTGACCATTGCAATAAGATTTTTAAAAATTTAAAGCAATTGAAGCAGCTACGAAAACAAGAATATTGATCAAATTCCAAACATTTGTTATTCAGTAAAATGCAAGTGGTGTCCAATCTGCACCAAAAGACCATTGAATAGAGAATCTGCTTTCTGGCCATACAACCAGATGACAGTGCTGTAAACAACATACATTTACCCACATTTCACGAATCAAATACATTACTCCACTGTGAAATTTACGAATATAAGTGATAAAGGTATCAACCAAAGGAAGCACCTAGCAAAAGAAAACAGTATTTCTAATAACTCCAACCGTCAGAACGCTCGGAGTGGTGATTTCCATCCAACATAATCACACTCGATGTTTGAATAAACATAGCAGTCATGAAACAGAATCTCCCTGTTGAGAGGCAAGAAACATGTACCACAATTTGTGCACGTGGTGTCAAATATGCACCATAAGACGATTGAATAGGGAATCTGCTTTCTGGCCATACAACCAGATGACCCTGCTGTAATCAACAAACATTTAAACACATTTCACGAATCAAATACAATACTCCACTGTGAAATTGACGAATATAAGTGATAAAGGTATCAATCAAAGGAAACACCTAGCAAAAGAAAACAGTATTTCTAATAATTCCAATCGTCAGAACGCTCAGAGTGGATATTTCCATCCAACATAATCACTCTCGATGTTTGAATAAACATAGCAGTCATGAAACAGAATCTCCCTGTTGAGAGAGAAGAAACATGTACCACAATTTGTGCAGCACATTGATTATTTTTAGTGACCATTGCAATAAGATTTTTAAAAATTTAAAGCAATTGAAGGAGATACGAAAACAAGAATATTCATCAAATTCTTAACATTTGTTATTCAGTAAAATGCAAGTGGTGTCCAATCTGCAATAAAAAACCCATTGAATGGAGAATCTGCTTTCTGGTCATACAACCAGATAACCCTGCTCTGGACAAAAAACATTTACACACATTTAAAGATTCAAATACATTACTCCACTGCAAAACAGATGAATATAAGTTATAGTGGTAACAATCAAAAGACGCACCTAGGAAAAGAAAGAAGTCTTTCCTAACTAACTCCAATTGTCAGAATTCTCGGAGTAGTGCTTCCCATCCAACAAAATCACACTCAAAAGTAGAACAAACATAGCAGGCATTAAACGGAATCTCCTTGTTGAGAGGGAAGAAACATGTTCCACAATATGTGCAGAAATTGATTATTTTAGTGACCATTGCAATAAGATTTTTAAAAATAAAAAGCATACGAAGGAGATACCTAAACAAGAAGATTTATCAAATTCCGAACATTCGTTATTCAGTAAAGTGCATGTGGTGTCCAATCTGCACCAAAAGACCATTGAATAGAGAATCTGCTTTCTGGCAATACAACCAGATGACCCTGCTGTAAACAACAAACATATACCCACATTTCACGAATCTAATACATTACTCCACTGTGAAATTTACGAATATAAGTGATAATGGTATCAATCAAAGGAAACACCTAGCAAAGGAAAACAGTATTTCTAATAATTCCAATCGTCAGAACGCTCGGAGTGGTGATTTCCATCCAACATAATCACACTCGATGTTTGGATAAACATAGCAGTCATGAAATGGGATCTCCCTGTTGAGAGAGAAGAAACATGTACCACAATTTGTGAAGCACATTGATTAATTTTAGTGCCCATTGCAATAAGATTTTTAAAAATTTAAAGCAATTGAGGGAGATACGAAAACAAGAAAAGTTATCAAATTCTTAACATTTGTTATTCAGTAAAATGCAAGTGGAGTCCAATCTGCACTAAAATTCCATTGAATGGAGAATCTGCTTTCTGGTCATACAACCAGATGACCCTGCTCTAAACAAAAAACATTTACACACATTTAACTATTCAAATACATTACTCCACTGCGAAACAGATGAATATAAGTTATAAGGGTATCAATCCAAAGAAGCACCTAGGAAAAGAAAGAGGTCTTTCCTAATAACTCCAACACTCAGGGTGCTTGGAGTGGTAGTTCCCATTAAACAAAATCACACTCCATGTTTGAACAAACATAGCAGTCATGAAACAGAATCTCCCTCTTGAGAGGCAAGAAACATGTACCACAATTTGTGCATGTGGTGTCAAATATGCACCAAAAGACGATTGAATGGGGAATCTGCTTTCTGGACATACAACCAGATGACCCTGCTGTAATCAACAAACTTTTACCCACATTTCACGTTTCAAATATATTATTCCACTGTGAAATTGATGAATATATGTGATGAGGCTAACAATCAAAACAAGGACTTAGCAAAAGAAAGAAGTCTTTCCTAATAACTCCAATTGTCAGAATGCTTGGAGTAGTGCTTCCCATACAACAAAATCACACTCAAAAGTAGAACAAACATAGCAGGCATTAAACGGAATCTCCCTGTTGAGAGGGAAGAAACATGTACCACAATTTGTGCAGCTCATTTATTATTTTTAGTGACCATTGCAATAATATTTTTAAAAATATAAAGCAAATGAAGGACCTACATAAACAAGAAGATTTATCAAATTCCGAACATTTGTTATTCAGTAAAGTGCATGTGGTGTCCAATCTGCACCAAAAGACCATTGAATAGAGAATCTGCTTTCTGGCCATACAACCAGATGACCCTGCTGTAAACAACAAACATTTACTCACATTTCACGAATCAAATTCATTACTCCCCTGTGAAAGTGACGAACATAAGTGATAAAGGTATCAATCAAACGAAGCACCTAGCAACAGAAAACAATATTTATAATAACTCCAATCGTCAGAATGCTCGGAGTGGTGATTTCCATCCAACATAATCACACTTGATGTTTGGATAAACATAGCAGTCATGAAATGGAATCTCCCTGCTGAGAGAGAAGAAACATGTACCACAATTTGTGAAGCACGTTGATTATTTTTAGTGACCATTGAAATAAGATTTTTAAAAATTTAAATCAATTGAAGGAAAAACGAAAACAAGAATATTTATCAAATTACTAAGATTTGTTATTCAGTAAAATGCAAGTGGTGTCCAAATCTGCACTAAAAACCCTTTGAATGGAGAATCTGTTTCTGGTCATACAACCAGATGACCCTGCTCTAAACAAAAAACATTTACACACATTTAACGATTCAAATACATTACTCCACTGCGAAACTGATGAATATAAGTTATAAGGGTAACAATCAAAAGAAGCACCTAAGAATAGAAAGAGGTCTTTCCTAATAAGTCCAATACTCAGGATGCTTGGAGTGGTAGTTGCAATTTAACAAAATCACACTCCATGTTTGAACAAACATAGCAGTCATGAAACAGAATCTCCCTGTTGAGAGGCAAGAAACATGTACCACAATTTGTGCAGCACATTGATTATTTTTAGTGACCATTGCAAATAGATTTTTAAAAATATAAAGTAAATGAAGGAGATACCTAAAAACGAAGATATATTATATTCCGAACATTCCTTATTCAGTAAAGTGAATGTGGTGTCAAATATGCACCAAAAGACGATTGAATGGGGAATCCGCTTTCTGGCCATACAGCCAGATTACCCTGCTATAATCAACAAACATTTACCAACATTTCACTATTCAAATATATTATTCCACTGTGAAAAAGATGAATATATGTGATGAGGGTAACAATCAAAACAAGGACTCAACAAAAAAAAAAGAAGTCTTTCCTAATAACACCAATTGTCAGAATGCTCGGAGTAGTGCTTCCCATCCAACAAAATCACACTCAAAAGTAGAACAAACATAGCAAGCATTAAACGGAATCTCCCTGTTGAGAGGGAAGAAACATGGTCCACAATTTGTGCAGCACATTGATTATTTTCAGTGACCACTGCAATAAGATTTTTAAAAATATAAAGCAAATGACGGATATACCTAAACAAGAATATTTATCACATTCCGAACATTCGTTATTCAGTAAAGTGCATGTGGTGTCCAATCTGCACTAAAAGACCATTGAATAGAGAATCCGTTTTCTGGCCACACAACCAGATGACCCTGCTGTAAACAACAAACATTTACCCAAATTTCACGATTCAAATACATTACTCCACTGCTAAATTGACGAATATAAGTGATAAAAGTATCAATCACAGGAAGCACCTAGCAAAAAAAAAAAAACAGTATTTCTAGTAACTCCAATCGTCAGAACGCTTGGAGTGGTGATTTCCATCCAACATAATCACACTCGATGTTTCGATAAACATAGCAGCCATTAAACGGAATCTCCCTGTTGAGAGGGAAGAAACATGTACCACAATTTGTGCAGCACATTGATTATATTTAGTGACCATTGCAATAAGATTTTTAAAAATTTAAAGCAATTGAAGCAGCTACGAAAACAAGAATATTGATCAAATTCCTAACACTTGTTATTCAGTAAAATGCAAGTGGTGTCAAATCTGCACTAAAAATCCATTGAATGGAGAATCTGCTTTCTGGTCATACAACCAGATCACCCTGCTCTAAACAAAATACATTTACACACATTTTACGATTCAAATACATTACTCCACAGCGAAACGGATGAATATAAGTTATAAGGGTAACAATCAAAAGAAGCACCTAAGAAAAGAAAGAGGTCTTTCCTAATAACTCCAATACTCAGGATGCTTGGAGTGGTAGTTGCCATCCAACAAAATCACACTCCATGTTTGAAAAAACATAGCAGTCATGAAACAGAATCTACCTTTTGAGAGGCAAGAAACATGTACCACAATTTGTGCAACACTTTGATTATTTTTAGTGACCATTGCAAATAGATTTTTAAAAATATAAAGTAAATGAAGGAGATACCTAAAACCAAAGATATATTAAATTCCGAACATTCCTTATTCAGTAAAGTGAATGTGGTGTCGAATATGCACCAAAAGACGATTGAATGGGGAATCCGCTTTTTGGCCATACAGCCAGATTACCCTGCTGTAATCAACAAACATTTACCCACATTGCACGATTCAAATATATTACTCCACTGTGAAACTGATGAATATATGTGATGAGGGTAACAATCAAAACAAGGACTCAGCAAAAGAAAGAACTTTTTCGTAATAACTCCAATTGTCAGAATGCTCGGAGTAGTGACTCCCATCCGACAAAATCACACTCAAAAGTAGAACAAACATAGCAGGCATTAAACGGAATCTCCCTGTTGAGAGGGAAGAAACATGTTCCACAATTTGTGCAGCACATTGATTACTTTTAGTGACCCTTGCAAGAAAATTTTTAAGAATAAAATGCAAATGAAGGAGATACCTCAACAAGGAGATTTATCAAATTCCGAACATTCCTTATTCAGGAAAGTGCAAGTGGTGTCCAATCTGCACCAAAAGACCATTGAATAGAGAAGCTGCTTTCTGGCCATACAACCAGATGACCCTGCTGTAATCAACAAACATTTACCCACATTTCACTATTCAAATATTTTACTCCACTGTGACACTTATGAATATATGTGATGAAGGTAAAAATCAAAAGAAGGACTCAGCAAAAGAAAGAACTCTTTCCTAATAACTACAATTGTCAGAATGCTAGGAGTAGTGCCTCCCATCCGACAAAATCACACTCAAAAGTAGAACAAACATAGCAGGCATTAAACGGAATCTCCCTGTTGAGAGGGAAGAAACATGTACCACAATTTGTGCAGCACATTGATTATTTTTAGTGACCATTGCAATAAGATTTTTAAAAATTTAAAGCAATTGAAGCAGCTACGAAAACAAGAATATTGATCAAATTCCTAACACTTGTTATTCAGTAAAATGCAAGTGGTGTCAAATCTGCACTAAAAATCCATTGAATGGAGAATATGCTTTCTGGTCATACAACCAGATCACCCTGCTCTAAACAAAAAATATTTACACACATTAACGATTCAAATGAATTACCTGCGTAACAGATGAATATAAGTTATAAGGGTAACAATCAAAAGAAGCACCTAGGAAAAGAAAGAGGTCTTTCCTAATAACTCCAATACTCAGGATGCTTGGAGTGGTAGTTGCCATCCAACAAATTCACACTCCATGTTTGAACAAACATAGCAGTCATGAAACAGAATCTCCCTGTTGAGAGGCAAGAAACATGTACCACAATTTGTGCATGTGGTGTCAAATATGCACCAAAAGACGATAGAATGGGTAATCTGCTTTCTGGCCATACAACCAGATGACCCTGCTGTAAACAACAAACATTTACCCACATTTCACGAATCAAATACATTACTCCACTGTAAAATTGACGAATATAAGTGATAAAGGTATCAATCAAAGGAAGCACCTAGCAAGAGAAAACAGTATTTCTAATAACTCAATAATATTTATCCTTTGTTCATGGACATGTTTGGTATTCGGTGGAGTTTGATTACCGCAGTCCTGATTATTAGCATTTCCTAATAACTCCAATACTCAGGATGCTTGGAGTGGTAGTTCTCATCCAACAAAATCACACTCCATGTTTGAACAAACATAGCAGCCATGAAACAGAATCTCCCTGTTGAGAGGCAAGAAACATGTACCACAATTTGTGCATGTGGTGTCAAAAAGGCACCAAAAGACGATTGAATGGGGAATCTGCTTTCTGGCCATACAACCAGATGTCCCTGCTGTAATCAACAAACATTTACCCACATTTCACGATTCAAATATATTACTCCACTGTGAAACTGATGAATATATGTGATGAGGGTAACAATCAAAACAAGGACTCAGCAGAAGAAAGTAGGCTTTCCTAATAACTCCAATTGTCAGAATGCTCGGAGTAGTGCTTCCCATCCAAAAAAATCACACTCAAAAGTAGAACAAACATAGCAGGCATTAAACGGAACCTCCCTGTTGAGAAGGAAGAAACATGTACCACAATTTGTGCAGCACATTTATTATTTTTAGTGACCATTGCAATGATATTTTTAAAAATATAAAGCAAATGAAGGAGATACCTAAACAAGAAGATTTATCAAATTCCGAACATTCGTTATTCAGTAAACTGCATGTGGTGTACAATCTGCACCAAAAGACCATTGAATAGAGAATCTGCTTTCTGGCCATACAACCAGATGACCCAGCTATCCACAACAAACATTTACCCATATATCACGAATCAAATACATTACTCCAATGTGAAATTGACGAATATAAGTGATAAAAGGTATCAATCAAAGGAAACACCTAGCAAAAGAAAACAGTATTTCTAATAATTCCAATCGTCAGAAAACTCGGAGTGGTGATGTCCATCCAACATAATCACACTCGATATTTCGATAAACATACCAGGCATTAAACGGAATCTCCCTGTTGAGAGGGAAGAAACATGTACCACAATTTGTACAGCACATTTATTATTTTTAGTGACCATTGCAATAATATAAAGCAAATAAAGGAGATACCTAAACAAGAAGATTTATCAAATTGCGAACATTCGATATTCAGTAAAGTGCATGTGGTGAATAGACGAATACAAATGATAAATGTATCAATCACAGGAAGCACCTAGCAAAAGAAAACAGTATTTCTAATAACTCCAATTGTCAGAACGCTCGGAGTGGTGATTTCCATTCAACATAATCACACTCCATGTTTGACTAAACATAGCAGTCATGAAACGGAATCTCCCTGTTGAGAGAGAAGAAACATGTACCACAATTTTTGCAGCACATTGATTATTTTTAGTGACCATTGCAATAAGATTTTTAAAAATTTAAAGCAAATGAAGGAGATACCTAAACAAGAATATTTATCAAATACTTAACATTTGTTATTCAGTAAAATGCAAGTGGTGTCCAATCTGCACTAAAAACCCATTGAATGGAAAATCTGCTTTCTGGTCATACAACCAGATGACCCTGCATTAAACAAAAAACATTTACACACATTTAACGATTCAAATACATTACTCCACTGCGAAACAGATGAATATAAGTTATAAGGGTAACAATCAAAAGAACCACCTAGGAAAAGAAAGAGGTCTTTCCTAATAACTCCAATACTCAGGATGCTAGGACTGGTAGTTCCCATCCAAAATAATCACACTCGATGTTTGAATAAACATAGCAGTCATGAAACAGAATCTCCCTGTTGAGAGGCAAGAAACATGTACCACAATTTGTGCATGTGGTGTCAAATATGCAACAAAAGACGATTGAATGGGGAATCTGCTTTATGGACATACAACCAGATGACCCTGCTGTAATCAACAAACATTTACCCACATTTCACGATTCAAATATATTAATCCACTGTGAAGTTGGTGAATATATGTGATGAGAATAACAATCAAAACAAGGACTCTGAAAAGAAAAAAGTCTCTCCTAATTAACTCCAATTGTCAGAATTATCGGAGTAGTGCTTCCCATCCAACAAAATCACACTCAAAAGTAGAACAAACATAGCAGGCATTAAACGGAATCTCCCTGTTGAGAGGGAAGAAACATGTTCCACAATTTGTGCGGACATTGATTATTTTTAGTGACCATTGCAATAAGATTTTTAAAAATAAAAAGCAAATGAAGGAGATAACTAAACAAGAAGATTTATCAAATTCCGAACATTCGTTATTCTATAAAGTGCATGTGGTGTCCAATCTGCACCAAAAGACCATTGAATAGAGAATCTGCTTTCTGGCCATACAACCAGAAAACACTGCTGTTAACATTTACCCACATTTCACGAATCAAATACATTACTCCACTGTGAAATTGACGAATATAAGTGATAAATGTATCAATCACAGGAAGCACCTAGCAAAAGAAAACAGTATTTCTAATAACTCCAGTCATCAGAAGGCTCGGAGTGGTGATTTCCATTCAACATAATCACACTACATGTTTGAATAAACATAGCAGTCATGAAATGGAATCTCCCTGATGAGAGAGAAGAAACATGTACCACAATTTGTGCAGCACACTGATTATTTTTAGTGACCATTGCAATAAGATTTTTAAAAATTTAAAGCAATTGAAGGAGATACGAAAACAAGAATATTTATCAAATTACTAACATTTGTTATTCAGTAAAATGCAAAGGGTGTCCAAACTGCTCTAAAAACCCAATGAATGGTGAATCTGCTTGCAGGTCATACAACCAGATGACCCTGCTCTAAACAAAAAACATTTATACACAATTAACGATTGAAATACATTACTCCACTGCGAAACAGATGAATATAAGTTATAAGGATAACAATCAAAAGAAGCACCTAGGAAAAGAAAGAGGTCTTTCCTAATAACTCCAATACTCAGGATGCTTGGAGTGGTAGTTCCCATTAAACAAAATCACACTCGATGTTTGAACAAACATAGCAGTCATGAAACAGAATCTCCCTGTTGAGAGGCAAGAAACATGTACCACAATTTGTGCATGTGGTGTCAAATATGCACCAAAAGACGATAGAATGGGGAATCTGCTTTCTGGACATTAAACCAGATGACCCTGCTGTAATCAACAAACTCTTACCCACATTTCACGTTTCAAATATATTATTCCACTGTGAAATTGATGAATATATGTGATGAGGGTAACAATCAAAACAAGGACTCAGCAAAAGAAAGAAGTCTCTCCTATTTAACTCCAATTGTCAGAATCATTCGGAGTAGTGCTTCCCATACAACAAAATCACACTCAAAAGTAGAACAAACATAGCAGGCATTAAACGGAATCTCCCTGTTGAGAGGAAAGAAACATGTACCACAATTTGTGCAGCACATTTATTATTTTTAGTGACCATTGCAATAATATTTTTAAAAATATAAAGCAAATAAAGGAGATACCGAAACAAGAAGATTTATCAAATTCCGAACATTCGATATTCAGTAAAGTGCATGTGGTGAATAGACGAATATAAGTGATAAATGTATCAATCACAGGAAGCACCTAGCAAAAGAAAACAGTATTTCTAATAACTCCAATCGTCAGAACGCTCGGAGTGGTGATTTCCATTCAACATAATCACACTACATGTTTGAATAAACATAGCAGTCATGAAACGGAATCTCCCTGTTGAGAGAGAAGAAACATGTACCACAATTTGTGCAGCACATTGATTATTTTTAGTGACCATTGCAATAAGATTTTTAAAAATTTAAAGCAATTGAAGCAGCTACGAAAACAAGAATATTGATCAAATTCCAAACATTTGTTATTCAGTGAAATGCAAGTGGTGTCCAATCTGCACCAAAAGACCATTGAATAGAGAATCTGCTTTCTGGCCATACAACCAGATGACAGTGCTGTAAACAATAAACATTTACCCACATTTCACGAATCAAATACATTACTCCACTGTGAAATTTACGAATATAAGTGATAAAGGTATCAATCAAAGGAAGCACCTAGCAGAAGAAAACAGTATTTCTAATAACTCCAACCGTCAGACCGCTCGGAGTGGTGATTTCCATCCAACATAATCACACTCGATGTTTGAATAAACATAGCAGTCATGAAACAGAATCTCCCTGTTGAGAGGCAAGAAACATAAACCACAATTTGTGCATGTGGTGTCAAATATGCACCAAAAGACGATTGAATGGGGAATCTGCTTTCTGGCCATACAACCAGATGACCCTGCTGTAATCAACAAACATTTACCCACATTTCACGAATCAAATACATTACTCCACTGTGAAATTGACGAATATAAGTGATAAAGGTATCAATCAAAGGAAACACCTAGCAAAAGAAAACAGTATTTCTAATAATTCCAATCGTCAGAACGCTCGGAGTGGTGATTTCCATCCAACATAATCACTCTCGTTGTTTGAATAAACATAGCAGTCATGAAACGGAATCTCCCTGTTGAGAGAGAAGAAACATGTACCACAATTTGTGCACCACATTGATTATTTTTAGTGAACATTGCAATAAGATTTTTAAAAATTTAAAGCAATTGAAGGAGATACGAAAACAAGAATATTCATCAAATTCTTAACATTTGTTATTCAGTAAAATGCAAGTGGTGTCCAATCTGCACTAAAAACCCATTGAATGGAGAATCTGCTTTCTGGTCATACAACCAGATAACCCTGCTCTAAACAAAAACCACATTTACACACATTTAACGATTCAAATACATTACTCCACTGCAAAACAGATGAATATAAGTTATAGGGGTAACAATCAAAAGACGCACCTAGGAATAGAAAGAGGTCTTTCCTAATAACTCCATTACTCAGGATGCTTGGAGTGGTTGTTCCCATCCATCAAAATCACACTCGATGTTTGAACAAACATAGCAGTCATGAAACAGAATCTCCCTGTTGAGAGCCAAGAAACATGTACCACAATTTGTGCACGTGGTGTCAAATATGCACCAAAAGACGATTCAATGGGGAATCTGCTTTCTGGCCATACAACCAGATGACCCTGCTGTAATCAAAAAACATTTACCCACGTTTCACGATTCAAACATATTATTCCACTGTGATGTTGGTGAATATATGTGATGAGGGTAACAACCAAAACAAGGACTCAGCAAAAGAAAGAAAGAAGTCTTTCCCAACAACTCCAATTGTCAGAATGCTCGGAGTAGTGCATGACATCCAACAAAATCACACTCAAAAGAAGAACAAACATAGCAGGCATTAAATGGAATCTCCCTGTTCAGAGGGAAGAAACATGTTCCACAATATGTGCAGAAATTGATTATTTTAGTGACCATTGCAATAAGATTTTTAAAAATTTAAAGCAATTGAAGGAGATACGAAAACAAGAATATTTATCAAATTCCTAACATTTGTTATTCAGTAAAATGCAAGCGGTGTCCAATCTGCACTAAAAACCCATTGAATGGAGAATCTGCTTTCTGGTCATACAACCAGATGACCCTGCTCTAAACAAACACATTTACACACATTTAACGATTCAGATACATTACTCCACTGCGAATCAGACGAATATAAGTCATAAGGGTAACAATCAAAAGAAGCACCTAAGAAAAGAAAGAGGTCTTTCCTAATAACTCCAATACTCAGGATGCTTGGAGTGGTAGTTCCCATCCAACAAAATCACACTTCATGTTTGAACAAACATAGCAGTCATGAAACAGAATCTCCCTGTTGAGAGGCAAGAAACATGTACCACAATTTGTGCATGTGGTGTCAAATATGCACCAAAAGACGATTGAATGGGGAATCTGCTTTCTGGACATTAAACCAGATGACCCTGCTGTAATCAACAAACTCTTACCCACATTTCACGTTTCAAATATATTATTCCACTGTGAAATTGATGAATATATGTGATGAGGGTAACAATCAAAACAAGGACTCAGCAAAAGAAAGAAGACTTTCCTAATAACTCCAATTGTCAGAATGCTCGGAGTAGTGCTTCCCATACAACAAAATCACACTCAAAAGTAGAACAAACATAGCAGGCATTAAACGGAATCTCCTGTTGAGAGGGAAGAAACATGTACCACAATTTGTGCAGCACATTTATTATTTTTAGTGACCACTGCAAAAATATTTTTAAAAATATAAAGCAAATGAAGGAGCTACCTAAACAAGAAGATTTATCAAATTCCGAACATTTGTTATTCAGTAAAGTGCATGTGGTGTCCAATCTGCACCAAAAGACCATTGAATAGAGAATCTGCTTTCTGGCCATACAACCAGATGACCCTGCTGTAATCAACAAACATTTACACACATTTCACGATTCAAATATATTATTCCACTGCGAAATTATTGAATATATGTGATGAGGGTAACAACAAAAACAAGGACTCAGCAAAAGAAAGAAAGAAGTCTTTCCGAACAACTCCAATTGTCAGAATGCTCGGAGTAGTGCATCCCATCCAACAAAATCACACTCAAAAGTAGAACAAACATAGCAGGCATTAAATGGAATCTCCCTGTTCAGAGGGAACAAAGATGTTCCACATTTTGTGCAGCACATTTATTATTTTTAGTGACCATTGCAAAAAGGTTTTTAAAAATAAAAAGCAAATGAACGAGATACCTAAACAAGAAGGTATATCAAACTCCGAACATTCGTAATTAAGTAAAGAGCATGTGGTGTCCAATCTGCACCAAAAAACCATTGAATAGGAAAACTGCTTTCTGGCCATACAACCAGATGACCATGGTGTAAACAACAAACATTTACCCACTTTTCACGAATCAAATACATTACTCCACTGTGTAATTGACGAATATAAGTGATAAACGTATCAATCACAGGAAGCACCTAGCAAAAGAAAACAATATTTCTAAAAACTCCAATAGTCAGAACGCTCAGAGTGGTGATTTCCTTCCAACATAATCACACTCGATGTTTGAATAAACATAGCAGTCATAAAACGGAATCTCCCTTTTGAGAGAGAAGAAACATGTACCACAATTTGTGCAGCACATTGATTATTTTTAGTGACCATTGCAATAATATTTTTAAAAATTTAAGCAATTGAAGCAGCTACGAAAACAAGAATATTGATCAAATTCCTAACACTTGTTATTCAGTAAAATGCAAGTGGTGTCAAATCTGCACTAAAAATCCATTGAATGGAGAATATGCTTTCTGGTCATACAACCAGATCACCCTGTTCTAAACAAAAAATATTTACACACATTAACGATTCAAATACATTACCTGCGTAACAGATGAATATAAGTTATAAGGGTAACAATCAAAAGAAGCACCTAGGAAAAGAAAGAGGTCTTTCCTAATAACTCCAATACTCAGGATGCTTGGAGTGGTAGTTGCCATCCAACAAAATCACACTCCATGTTTGAACAAACATAGCAGTCATGAAACAGAATCTCCCTGTTGAGAGGCAAGAAACATGTACCATAATTTGTGCATGTGGTGTCAAATATGCACCAAAAGACGATAGAATGGGTAATCTGCTTTCTGGCCATACAACCAGATGACCCTGCCGTAAACAACAAACATTTACCCACATTTCACGAATCAAATACATTACTCGACTGTGAAATTGACGAATATAAGTGATAAAGGTATCAATCAAAGGAAGCACCTAGCAAGAGAAAACAGTATTTCTAATAACTCAATAATATTTATCCTTTGTTCATGGACATGTTTGGTATTTGGTGGAGTTTGATTACCGCAGTCCTGATTATTAGCATTTCCTAATAACTCCAATACTCAGGATGCTTGGAGTGGTAGTTCTCATCCAACAAAATCACACTCCATGTTTGAACAAACATAGCAGCCATGAAACAGAATCTCCCTGTTGAGAGGAGAGAAACATGTACCACAATTTGTGCATGTGGTGTCAAAAAGGCACCAAAAGACGATTGAATGGGGAATCTGCTTTCTGGCCATACAACCAGATGTCCCTGCTGTAATCAACAAACATTTACCCACATTTCACGATTCAAATATATTACTCCACTGTGAAACTGATGAATATATGTGATGAGGGTAACAATCAAAACAAGGACTCAGCAGAAGAAAGTAGGCTTTCCTAATAACTCCAATTGTCAGAATGCTCGGAGTAGTGCTTCCCATCCAACAAAATCACACTCAAAAGTAGAACAAACATAGCAGGCATTAAACGGAACCTCCCTGTTGAGAAGGAAGAAACATGTACCACAATTTGTGCAGCACATTTATTATTTTTAGTGACCATTGCAATGATATTTTTAAAAATATAAAGCAAATGAAGGAGATACCTAAACAAGAAGATTTATCAAATTCCGAACATTCGTTATTCAGTAAACTGCATGTGGTGTACAATCTGCACCAAAAGACCATTGAATAGAGAATCTGCTTTCTGGCCATACAACCAGATGACCCAGCTATCCACAACAAACATTTACCCATATATCACGAATCAAATACATTACTCCAATGTGAAATTGACGAATATAAGTGATAAAAGGTATCAATCAAAAGAAACACCTAGCAAAAGAAAACAGTATTTCTAATAATTCCAATCGTCAGAACACTCGGAGTGGTGATGTCCATCCAACATAATCACACTCGATATTTCGATAAACATAGCAGGCATTAAACGGAATCTCCCTGTTGAGAGGGAAGAAACATGTACCACAATTTGTGCAGCACATTTATTATTTTTCGTGACCATTGCAATAATATTTTTAAAAATATAAAGCAAATAAAGGAGATTCCTAAACAAGAAGATTTATCAAATTCCGAACATTCGATATTCAGTAAAGTGCATGTGGTGAATAGACGAATATAAATGATAAATGTATCAATCACAGGAAGCACCTAGCAAAAGAAAACAGTATTTCTAATAACTCCAATTGTCAGAACGCTCGGAGTGGTGATTTCCATTCAACATAATCACACTCCATGTTTGACTAAACATAGCAGTCATGAAACGGAATCTCCCTGTTGAGAGAGAAGAAACATGTACCACAATTTGTGCAGCACATTGATTATTTTTAGTGACCATTGCAATAAGATTTTTAAAAATTTAAAGCATATGAAGGAGATACCTAAACAAGAATATTTATCAAATACTTAACATTTGTTATTCAGTAAAATGCAAGTGGTGTCCAATCTGCACTAAAAACCCATTGAATGGAGAATCTGCTTTCTGGTCATACAACCAGATGACCCTGCATTAAACAAAAAACATTTACACACATTTAACGATTCAAATACATTACTCCACTGCGAAACAGATGAATATAAGTTATAAGGGTAACAATCAAAAGAACCACCTAGGAAAAGAAAGAGGTCTTTCCTAATAACTCCAATACTCAGGATGCTAGGACTGGTAGTTCCCATCCAACATAATCACACTCGATGTTTGAATAAACATAGCAGTCATGAAACAGAATCTCCCTGTTGAGAGGCAAGAAACATGTACCACAATTTGTGCATGTGGTGTCAAATATGCACCAAAAGACGATTGAATGGGGAATCTGCTTTCTGGAGATACAACCAGATGACCCTGCTGTAATCAACAAACATTTACCCACATTTCACGATTCAAATATATTATTCCACTGTGAAGTTGGTGAATATATGTGATGAGGGTAACAATCAAAACAAGGACTCTGAAAAGAAAAAAGTCTCTCCTAATTAACTCCAATTGTCAGAATTATCGGAGTAGTGCTTCCCATCCAACAAAATCACACTCAAAAGTAGAACAAACATAGCAGGCATTAAACGGAATCTCCCTGTTGAGAGGGAAGAAACATGTTCCACAATTTGTGCGGACATTGATTATTTTTAGTGACCATTGCAATAAGATTTTTAAAAATAAAAAGCAAATGAAGGAGATAACTAAACAAGAAGATTTATCAAATTCCGAACATTCGTTATTCTATAAAGTGCATGTGGTGTCCAATCTGCACCAAAAGACCATTGAATAGAGAATCTGCTTTCTGGCCATACAACCAGAAAACCCTGCTGTTAACATTTACCCACATTTCACGAATCAAATACATTACTCCACTGTGAAATTGACGAATATAAGTGATAAATGTATCAATCACAGGAAGCACCTAGCAAAAGAAAACAGTATTTCTAATAACTCCAGTCATCAGAAGGCTCGGAGTGGTGATTTCCATTCAACATAATCACACTACATGTTTGAATAAACATAGCAGTCATGAAATGGAATCTCCCTGATGACAGAGAAGAAACATGTACCACAATTTGTGCAGCACACTGATTATTTTTAGTGACCATTGCAATAAGATTTTTAAAAATTTAGGCAATTGAAGGAGATACGAAAACAAGAATATTCATCAAATTCTTAACATTTGTTATTCAGTAAAATGCAAGTGGTGTCCAATCTGCACTAAAAACCCATTGAATGGAGAATCTGCTTTCTGGTCATACAACCAGATAACCCTGCTCTAAACAAAAAACATTTACACACATTTAACGATTCAAATACATTACTCCACTGCAAAACAGATGAATATAAGTTATAGTGGTAACAATCAAAAGACGCACCTAGGAAAAGAAAGAGGTCTTTCCTAATAACTCCAATACTCAGGATGCTTGGAGTGGTTGTTCCCATCCAACAAAATCACACTCGATGTTTGAACAAACATAGCAGTCATGAAACAGAATCTCCCTGTTGAGAGCCAAGAAACATGTACCACAATTTGTGCACGTGGTGTCAAATATGCACCAAAAGACGATTGAATGGGGAATCTGCTTTCTGGCCATACAACCAGATGACCCTGCTGTAATCAAAAAACATTTACCCACGTTTCACGATTCAAACATATTATTCCACTGTGATGTTGGTGAATATATGTGATGAGGGTAACAACCAAAACAAGGACTCAGCAAAAGAAAGAAAGAAGTCTTTCCCAACAACTCCAATTGTCAGAATGCTCGGAGTAGTGCATGACATCCAACAAAATCACACTCAAAAGAAGAACAAACATAGCAGGCATTAAATGGAATCTCCCTGTTCAGAGGGAAGAAAGATGTTCCACAATTTGTGCAGCACATTTATTATTTTTAGTGACCATTGCAAAAAGGTTTTTAAAAATAAAAAGCAAATGAAGGAGATACCTAAACAAGAAGGATTATCAAATTCCGAACATTCGTAATTCAGGAAAGAGCATGTGGTGTCCGATCTGCACCAAAAGACCATTGAATAGAAAATCTGCTTTCTGGCCATACAACCAGATGACCCTGCTGTAAACAACAAACATTTACCCACTTTTCACGAATCAAATACATTACTCCACTGTGTAATTGACGAATATAAGTGATAAAGGTATCAATCACAGGAAGCACCTAGCAAAAGAAAACAATATTTCTAAAAACTCCAATTGTCAGAACGCTCAGAGTGGTGATTTCCTTCCAACATAATCACACTCGATGTTTGAATAAACATAGCAGTCATAAAACGGAATCTCCCTGTTGTGAGAGAAGAAACATGTACCAAAATTGGTGAAGCACATTGATTATTTTTAGTGACCATTGCAATAAGATTTTTAAAAATTTAAAGCAATTGAAGGAGATACGAAAACAAGAATATTTATCAAATTCCTAACATTTGTTATTCAGTAAAATGCAAGTGGTGTCCAATCTGCACTAAAAACCCATTGAATGGAGAATCTGCTTTCTGGTCATACAACCAGATGACCCTGCTCTAAACAAACACATTTACACACATTTAACGATTCAGATACATTACTCCACTGCGAATCAGACGAATATAAGTTATAAGGGTAACAATCAAAAGAAGCACCTAAGAAAAGAAAGAGGTCTTTCCTAATAACTCCAATACTCAGGATGCTTGGAGTGGTAGTTCCCATTAAACAAAATCACACTCCATGTTTGAACAAACATAGCAGTCATGAAACAGAATCTCCCTGTTGAGAGGCAAGAAACATGTACCACAATTTGTGCATGTGGTGTCAAATATGCACCAAAAGACGATTGAATGGGGAATCTGCTTTCTGGACATTAAACCAGATGACCCTGCTGTAATCAACAAACTCTTACCCACATTTCACGTTTCAAATATATTATTCCACTGTGAAATTGATGAATATATGTGATGAGGGTAACAATCAAAACAAGGACTCAGCAAAAGAAAGAAGTCTTTCCTAATAACTCCAATTGTCAGAATGCTCGGAGTAGTGCTTCCCATACAACAAAATCACACTCAAAAGTAGAACAAACATAGCAGGCATTAAACGGAATCTCCTGTTGAGAGGGAAGAAACATGTACCACAATTTGTGCAGCACATTTATTATTTTTAGTGACCACTGCAAAAATATTTTTAAAAATATAAAGCAAATGAAGGAGCTACCTAAACAAGAAGATTTATCAAATTCCGAACATTTGTTATTCAGTAAAGTGCATGTGGTGTCCAATCTGCACCAAAAGACCATTGAATAGAGAATCTGCTTTCTGGCCATACAACCAGATGACCCTGCTGTAAACAACAAACATTTACTCACATTTCACGAATCAAATACATTACTGCCCTGTGAAATTGACGAATATAAGTGATAAAGGTATCAATCAAACGAAGCACCTATAGCAAGAGAAAACAATATTTCTAATAACTCCAATCGTCAGAATGCTCGGAGTGGTGATTTCCATCCAACATAATCACACTTGATGTTTCGATAAACATAGCAGTCATGAAATGGAATCTCCCTGCTGAGAGAGAAGAAACATCTACCACAATTTGTGAAGCACGTTGATTATTTTTAGTGACCATTGAAATAAGATTTTTAAAAATTTAAATCAATTGAAGGAAAAACGAAAACAAGAATATTTATCAAATTACTAACATTTGTTATTCAGTAAAATGCAAGTGGTGTCCAAATCTGCACTAAAAACCCTTTGAATGGAGAATCTGTTTCTGGTCATACAACCAGATGACCCTGCTCTAAACAAAAAACATTTACACACATTTAACGATTCAAATACATTACTCCACTGCGAAACTGATGAATATAAGTTATAAGGGTAACAATCAAAAGAAGCATCTAAGAATAGGAAGAGGTCTTTCCTAATAACTCCAATAATCAGGATGCTTGGAGTGGTAGTTCCCATCCAACAAAATCACACTCTATGTTTGAACAAACATAGCAGTCATGAAACAGAATCTCCCTGTTGAGAGGCAAGAAACATGTACCACAATTTGTGCATGTAGTGTGAAATATGCAACAAAAGACGATTGAATGGGGAATCTGCTTTCTGGCCATACAACCAGATGACCCTGCTGTAATCAACAAACATTTACACACATTTCACGATTCAAATATATTATTCCACTGCGAAATTATTGAATATATGTGATGAGGGTAACAACAAAAACAAGGACTCAGCAAAAGAAAGAAAGAAGTCTTTCCGAACAACTCCAATTGTCAGAATGCTCGGAGTAGTGCATCCCATCCAACAAAATCACACTCAAAAGTACAACAAACATAGCAGGCATTAAATGGAATCTCCCTGTTCAGAGGGAACAAAGATGTTCCACAATTTGTGCAGCACATTTATTATTTTTAGTGACCATTGCAAAAAGGTTTTTAAAAATAAAAAGCAAATGAAGGAGATACCTAAACAAGAAGGATTATCAAACTCCGAACATTCGTAATTAAGTAAAGAGCATGTGGTGTCCAATCTGCACCAAAAGACCATTGAATAGAGAATCTGCTTTCTGGCCATACAAACAGATGACCCTGCTGTAAACAACAAACATTTACCCACATTTCACAAATCAAATACATTACTCCACTGTGAAATTGACGAATATAAGTGATAAACGTATCAATCACAGGAAGCACCTAGCAAAAGAAAACAATATTTCTAAAAACTCCAATAGTCAGAACGCTCAGAGTGGTGATTTCCTTCCAACATAATCACACTCGATGTTTGAATAAACATAGCAGTCATAAAACGGAATCTCCCTTTTGAGAGAGAAGAAACATGTACCACAATTTGTGCAGCACATTGATTATTTTTAGTGACCATTGCAAATAGATTTTTAAAAATATAAAGTAAATGAAGGAGATACCTAAAAACGAAGATATATTAAATTCCGAACACTCCTTATTCAGTAAAGTGCATGTGGTGTCAAATACGCACTAAAAGACGATTGAATGAGGAATCTGCTTTCTGGCCATACAACCAGATGACCCTGCTGTAATCAACAAACATTTACCCACATTTCACGAATCAAATACATTACTGCACTGTGAAACTGACGAATATAAATGATAAAGGTATCAATCACAGGAAGCACCTAGCAAAAGAAAACAGTATTTCTAATAACTCCAATTGTCAGAACGCTAGGAGTGGTGATTTCCATTCAACATAATCACACTCGATGTTTGAATAAACATAGCAGCTATTAAACGGAATCTCCCTGTTGAGAGAGAAGAAACATGTACCACAATTTGTGCATGTGGTGTCAAATATGCACCAAAAGACGATTGAATGGGGAATCTGCTTTCTGGCCATACAAGCAGATGACCCTGCTGTAATCAACAAACATTTACCCACATTTCACAATTCAAATATATTATTCCACTGCGAAATTATTGAATATATGTGATGAGGGTAACTATCAAAACAAGGGCTCACAAAAAGAAAGAAGTCTTTCCTAATAACTCCAATTGTCAGAATGCTCGGAGTAGTATTTCCCATCCTACAAAATCACACTCATAAGTAGAACAAACATAGCAGCCATTAAACGGAATCTCCCTGTTGAGAGGGAAGAAACATGTACCACAATTTGTGCAGCACATTGATTATTTTTAGTGACCATTGCAATAAGATTTTTAAAAATTTAAAGCAACTGAAGCAGCTACGAAAACAAGAATATTGATCAAATTCCTAACACTTGTTATTCAGTAAAATGCAAGTGGTGTCCAATCTGCAATAAAAACCCATTGAATGGAGAATCTGCTTTCTGGTCATACAACCAGATGACCCTGCTCTAAACAAACACATTTACACACATTTCACGATTCAGATACATTACTCCACTGCGAATCAGATGAATATAAGTTATAAGGGTAACAATCAAAAGAAGCACCTAAGAAAAGAAAGAGGTCTTTCCTAATAACTCCAATACTCAGGATGCTTGGAGTGGTAGTTGCCATCCAACAAAATCACACTCCATGTCTGAACAAACATAGCAGTCATGAAACAGAATCTCCCTGTTGAGAGGCAAGAAACATGTACCACAATTTGTGCATGTGGTGTCAAATATGCACCAAAAGACGATTGAATGGGGAATCTGCTTTCTGGACATTCAACCAGATGACCCTGCTGTAATCAATAAACATTTACCCACATTTCACGAATCAAATACAATACTCCACTGTGAAATTGACGAATATAAGTGATAAAGGTATCAATCAAAGGAAACACCTAGCAAAAGAAAACAGTATTTCAAATAACTCCAATCGTCAGAACGCTCGGAGTGGTGATTTCCATCGAACATAATCACACTCGATGTCTGAATAAACATAGCAGTCTTGAAACGGAATCTTCCTGTTGAGAGAGAACAAACATGTACCACAATTTGTGCAGCACACTGATTATTTTTAGCGACCATTGAAATAAGATTTTTAAAAATTTAAAGCAATTGAAGGAGATACGAAAACAAGAATATTTATCAAATTCCTAACATTTGTTATTCAGTAAAATGCAAGTGGCGTCCAATCTGCACTAAAAACCCATTGAATGGAAAATATGCTTTCTGGTCATAAAACCAGTTGACCCTGCTCTAAACAAAATACATTTAAACACATTTAACGATTCAGATACATTACTCCACTGCGAAACAGATGAATATAAGTTATAAGGGTAACAATCAAAAGAAGCACCTAGGAAAAGAAAGAGGTCTTTCCTAATAACTCCAATACTCAGGATGCTTGGAGTGGTAGTTGCCATCCAACAAAATCACACTCCATGTTTGAACTAACATAGCAGTCATGAAACAGAATCTCCCTGTTGAGAGGCAAGAAACATGTACCACAATTTGTGCAGCACATTGATTATTTTTAGTGACCATTGCAAATAGATTTTTAAAAATATAAAGTAAATGAAGGAGATACCTAAAAACGAAGATATATTAAATTCCGAACATTCCTTATTCAGTAAAGTGAATGTGGTGTCAAATATGCACCAAAAGACGATTGAATGGGGAATCCGCATTCTGGCCATACAGCCAGATTACCCTGCTGTAATCAACAAACATTTACCAACATTTCACTATTCAAATATATTATTCCACTGCGAAATTGATGAATATATGTGATGAGGGTAACTATCAAAAGAAGGACTCAGCAAAAGAAAGAAGTCTTTCCTAATAACTCCAATTGTCAGAATGCTCGAAGTAGTGCTTCCCATCCAACAAAATCACACTCAAAAGTAGAACAAACATAGCAGGCATTAAACGGAATCTCCCTGTTGAGAGGGAAGAAACATGTTCCACAATTTGTGCAGACATTGATTATTTTTAGTGACCATTGCAATAAGATTTTTAAAAATAAAAAGCAAATAAAGGAGATACCTAAACAGGAACATTTATCAAATTCCGAACATTCGTTATTCAGTACAGTGCATGTGGTGTACAAGCTGCACCAAAAGACCATTGAATAGAGAATCTGCTTTCTGGCCATACCACCAGATGACCCTGCTGTAAACATTTACCCACATTTCACGAATCAAATACATTACTCCACTGTGAAATTGACGAATATAAGTGATAAAGAAATCAATCAAAGGAAACATCTAGCAAAAGAAAACAGTATTTCTAAAAACTACAATCATCAGAACGCTTGGAGTGGTGATTTCCATCCAACATAATCACACTCGATGTTTCGATAAACATAGCAGTCATGAAATGGAATCTCCCTGTTGAGAGAGAAGAAACATGTACCACAATTGGTGAAGCACATTGATTATTTTTAGTGACCATTGCAATAAGATTTTTAAAAATTTAAAGCAATTGAAGGAGATACGAAAACAAGAATATTTATCAAATTCCTAACATTTGTTATTCAGTAAAATGCAAGTGGTGTCCAATCTGCACTAAAAACCCATTGAATGGAAAATCTGCTTTCTGGTCATACAACCAGTTGACCCTGCTCTAAACAAAAAACATTTAAACACATTTAACTATTCAGATACATTACTCCACTGCGAAACAGATGAATATAAGTTATAAGGGTAACAATCAAAAGAAGCACCTAAGAAAAGAGAGAGGTCTTTTCCTAATAACACCAATACTCAGGATGCTTGGAGTGGTAGACCCCATCCAACAAAATCACACTCGATGTTTGAACAATCATAGCAGTCATGAAACAGAATCTCCCCGTTGAGAGGGAAGAAACATGTACCACAATTTGTGCATGTGGTGTCAAATATGCACCAAAAGACGATTGAATGGGGAACCTGCTTTCTGGCCATACAAGCAGATGACCCTGCTGTAATCAACAAACATTTACCCACATTTCACAATTCAAATATATTATTCCACTGCGAAATTATTGAATATATGTGATGAGGGTAACTATCAAAACAAGGGCTCACAAAAAGAAAGAAGTCTTTCCTAATAACTCCAATTGTCAGAATGCTCGGAGCAGTACTTCCCATCCTACAAAATCACACTCATAAGTAGAACATACATAGCAGCCATTAAACGGAATCTCCCTGTTGAGAGGGAAGAAACATGTACCACAATTTGTGCAGCACATTGATTATTTTTAGTGACCATTGCAATAAGATTTTTAAAAATTTAAAGCAATTGAAGCAGCTACGAAAACAAGAATATTGATCAAATTCCTAACACTTGTTATTCAGTAAAATGCAAGTGGTGTCCAATCTGCACTAAAAACCCATTGAATGGAGAATCTGCTTTCTGGTCATACAACTAGATGACCCTGCTCTAAACAAACACAATTACACACATTTAACGATTCAGATACATTACTCCACTGCGAATCAGATGAATATAAGTTATAAGGGTAACAATCAAAAGAAGCACCTAAGAAAAGAAAGAGGTCTTTCCTAATAACTCCAATACTCAGGATGCTTGGAGTGGTAGTTGCCATCCAACAAAATCACACTCCATGTTTCAACAAACATAGCAGTCATGAAACAGAATCTCCCTGTTGAGAGGCAAGAAACATGTACCACAATTTGTGCAGCACATTGATTATTTTTAGTGACCATTACAAATAGATTTTTAAAAATATAAAGTAAATGAAGGAGATACCTAAAAACGAAGTTATATAAAATTCCGAACATTCCTTATTCAGTAAAGTGAATGTGGTGTCAAATATGCACCAAAAGACGACTGAATGGGGAATCTGCTTTCTGGCCATACAACCAGATGACCCTGCTGTAATCAACAAACATTTACCCACATTTCACGATTCAAATATATTATTCCACTGTGAAATTGATGAATATATGTGATGAGGGTAAGAATCAAAACAAGGACTCAGCAAAAAAAAGAAGTCTTTCCTAATAACGCGAATTGTCAGAATGCTCGGAGTAATGCTTACCATCCAACAAAATCACACTCAAAAGTAGAACAAACATAGCAGACATTAAACGGAATCTCCCTGTTGAGAGGGAAGAAACATGTTCCACAATTTGTGCAGCACATTGATTATTTTTAGTGACCATTGCAATAAGATTTTTACAAATATAAAGCAAATGACGGAGATACCTAAACAAGAAGATTTATCAAATTCCGAACATTCGTTATTCAGTAAAGTGCATGTGGTGTCCAATCTGCACCAAAAGACCATTGAACAGAGAATCTGCTTTCTGGCCATACGACCAGATGACCCTGCTGTAAACAACAAACATTTACCCACATTTCAAGAATCAAATACACTACTCCACTGTGAAATTGACGAATATAAGTGATAAAGGTATCAATCACAGGAAGCAACTAGCAAAAAAAAACAGTATTTCTAATAACTCCAACTGTCAGAACGCTCGAAGTGTTGATTTCCATCCAACATAATCACACTCAATGTCTGAATAAACATAGCAGTCATGAAACGGAATCTTCCTGTAGAGAGAGAACAAACATGTACCACAATTTGTGCAGCACACTGATTATTTTTAGTGACCATTGAAATAAGATTTTTAAAAATTTAAAGCAATTGAAGGAGATACGAAAACAAGAATATTTATCAAATTCCTAACATTTGTTATTCAGTAAAATGCAAGTGGTGTCCAATCTGCACTAAAAACCCATTAAATGGAGAATCTGCTTTCTGGTCATACAACCAGATGACCCTGCTCTAAACAAAAAACATTTACATACATTTAACGATTCAAATACATTACTCCACTGCGAAACTGATGAATATAAGTTATAAGGGTATCAATCAAAAGAAGCACCTAGGAAAAGAAAGAGGTCTTTCCTAATAACTCCAATTGTCAGAATGCTCGGAGTAGTGCTTCCCATACAACAAAATCACACTCAAAAGTAGAACAAACATAGCAGGCATTAAACGGAATCTCCCTGTTGAGAGGGAAGAAACATGTTCCACAATTTGTGCAGACATTGATTATTTTTAGTGACCATTGCAATAAGATTTTTAAAAATAAAAAGCAAATCAAGGAGATACCTAAACAAGAACATTTATCAAATTCCGAACATTCGTTATTCAGTACAGTGCATGTGGTGTACAAGCTGACCCAAAAGACCATTGAATAGAGAATCTGCTTTCTGGCCATACCACCAGATGACCCTGCTGTAAACATTTACCCACATTTCACGAATCAAATACATTACTCCACTGTGAAATTGACGAATATAAGTGATAAAGAAATCAATCAAAGGAAACATCTAGCAAAAGAAAACAGTATTTCTAAAAACTACAATCATCAGAACGCTTGGAGTGGTGATTTCCATCCAACATAATCACACTCGATGTTTCGATAAACATAGCAGTCATGAAATGGAATCTCCCTGTTGAGAGAGAAGAAACATGTACCACAATTGGTGAAGCACATTGATTATTTTTAGTGACCATTGCAATAAGATTTTTAAAAATTTAAAGCAATTGAAGGAGATACGAAAACAAGAATATTTATCAAATTCCTAACATTTGTTATTCAGTAAAATGCAAGTGGTGTCCAATCTGCACTAAAAACCCATTGAATGGAAAATCTGCTTTCTGGTCATACAACCAGTTGACCCTGCTCTAAACAAAAAACATTTAAACACATTTAACTATTCAGATACATTACTCCACTGCGAAACAGATGAATATAAGTTATAAGGGTAACAATCAAAAGAAGCACCTAAGAAAAGAGAGAGGTCTTTTCCTAATAACACCAATACTCAGGATGCTTGGAGTGGTAGACCCCATCCAACAAAATCACACTCGATGTTTGAACAATCATAGCAGTCATGAAACAGAATCTCCCCGTTGAGAGGGAAGAAACATGTACCACAATTTGTGCATGTGGTGTCAAATATGCACCAAAAGACGATTGAATGGGGAACCTGCTTTCTGGCCATACAAGCAGATGACCCTGCTGTAATCAACAAACATTTACCCACATTTCACAATTCAAATATATTATTCCACTGCGAAATTATTGAATATATGTGATGAGGGTAACTATCAAAACAAGGGCTCACAAAAAGAAAGAAGTCTTTCCTAATAACTCCAATTGTCAGAATGCTCGGAGCAGTACTTCCCATCCTACAAAATCACACTCATAAGTAGAACATACATAGCAGCCATTAAACGGAATCTCCCTGTTGAGAGGGAAGAAACATGTACCACAATTTGTGCAGCACATTGATTATTTTTAGTGACCATAGCAATAAGATTTTTAAAAATTTAAAGCAATTGAAGCAGCTACGAAAACAAGAATATTGATCAAATTCCTAACACTTGTTATTCAGTAAAATGCAAGTGGTGTCCAATCTGCACTAAAAACCCATTGAATGGAGAATCTGCTTTCTGGTCATACAACTAGATGACCCTGCTCTAAACAAACACAATTACACACATTTAACGATTCAGATACATTACTCCACTGCGAATCAGATGAATATAAGTTATAAGGGTAACAATCAAAAGAAGCACCTAAGAAAAGAAAGAGGTCTTTCCTAATAACTCCAATACTCAGGATGCTTGGAGTGGTAGTTGCCATCCAACAAAATCACACTCCATGTTTCAACAAACATAGCAGTCATGAAACAGAATCTCCCTGTTGAGAGGCAAGAAACATGTACCACAATTTGTGCAGCACATTGATTATTTTTAGTGACCATTACAAATAGATTTTTAAAAATATAAAGTAAATGAAGGAGATACCTAAAAACGAAGTTATATAAAATTCCGAACATTCCTTATTCAGTAAAGTGAATGTGGTGTCAAATATGCACCAAAAGACGACTGAATGGGGAATCTGCTTTCTGGCCATACAACCAGATGACCCTGCTGTAATCAACAAACATTTACCCACATTTCACGATTCAAATATATTATTCCACTGTGAAATTGATGAATATATGTGATGAGGGTAAGAATCAAAACAAGGACTCAGCAAAAAAAAGAAGTCTTTCCTAATAACGCGAATTGTCAGAATGCTCGGAGTAATGCTTACCATCCAACAAAATCACACTCAAAAGTAGAACAAACATAGCAGACATTAAACGGAATCTCCCTGTTGAGAGGGAAGAAACATGTTCCACAATTTGTGCAGCACATTGATTATTTTTAGTGACCATTGGAATAATATTTTTAAAAATATAAAGCAAATGACGGAGATACCTAAACAAGAAGATTTATCAAATTCCGAACATTCGTTATTCAGTAAAGTGCATGTGGTGTCCAATCTGCACCAAAAGACCATTGAACAGAGAATCTGCTTTCTGGCCATACGACCAGATGACCCTGCTGTAAACAACAAACATTTACCCACATTTCAAGAATCAAATACACTACTCCACTGTGAAATTGACGAATATAAGTGATAAAGGTATCAATCACAGGAAGCAACTAGCAAAAAAAAAACAGTATTTCTAATAACTCCAACTGTCAGAACGCTCGAAGTGTTGATTTCCATCCAACATAATCACACTCAATGTCTGAATAAACATAGCAGTCATGAAACGGAATCTTCCTGTAGAGAGAGAACAAACATGTACCACAATTTGTGCAGCACACTGATTATTTTTAGTGACCATTGAAATAAGATTTTTAAAAATTTAAAGCAATTGAAGGAGATACGAAAACAAGAATATTTATCAAATTCCTAACATTTGTTATTCAGTAAAATGCAAGTGGTGTCCAATCTGCACTAAAAACCCATTAAATGGAGAATCTGCTTTTTGGTCATACAACCAGATGACCCTGCTCTAAACAAAAAACATTTACATACATTTAACGATTCAAATACATTACTCCACTGCGAAACTGATGAATATAAGTTATAAGGGTATCAATCAAAAGAAGCACCTAGGAAAAGAAAGAGGTCTTTCCTAATAACTCCAATTGTCAGAATGCTCGGAGTAGTGCTTCCCATACAACAAAATCACACTCAAAAGTAGAACAAACATAGCAGGCATTAAACGGAATCTCCCTGTTGAGAGGGAAGAAACATGTTCCACAATTTGTGCAGACATTGATTATTTTTAGTGACCATTGCAATAAGATTTTTAAAAATAAAAAGCAAATCAAGGAGATACCTAAACAAGAACATTTATCAAATTCCGAACATTCGTTATTCAGTACAGTGCATGTGGTGTACAAGCTGACCCAAAAGACCATTGAATAGAGAATCTGCTTTCTGGCCATACCACCAGATGACCCTGCTGTAAACATTTACCCACATTTCACGAATCAAATACATTACTCCACTGTGAAATTGACGAATATAAGTGATAAAGAAATCAATCAAAGGAAACATCTAGCAAAAGAAAACAGTATTTCTAAAAACTACAATCATCAGAACGCTTGGAGTGGTGATTTCCATCCAACATAATCACACTCGATGTTTCGATAAACATAGCAGTCATGAAATGGAATCTCCCTGTTGAGAGAGAAGAAACATGTACCACAGTTGGTGAAGCACATTGATTATTTTTAGTGACCATTGCAATAAGATTTTTAAAAATTTAAAGCAATTGAAGGAGATACGAAAACAAGAATATTTATCAAATTCCTAACATTTGTTATTCAGTAAAATGCAAGTGGTGTCCAATCTGCACTAAAAACCCATTGAATGGAAAATCTGCTTTCTGGTCATACAACCAGTTGACCCTGCTCTAAACAAAAAACATTTAAACACATTTAACTATTCATATATTAAAAACAAAGATTCCAAGACTCACCAAGCGGGACAGCGCCGGCAGACAGGCACATGAACAAAACACACAAACACACACACAGAATTACAAGCTTTCGCAACTGGCAGTTGCTTCCTGACGAAGCAACTGCCAGTTGCGAAAGCTTGTAATTCTGTGTGTGTGTTTGTGTGTTTTGTTCATGTGCCTGTCTGCCGGCGCTGTCCCGCTTGGTGAGTCTTGGAATCTTTGTTTTTAATATATTTTTCCCATGTGGAGGTTTCTTTCTGTTTTATTTACATTTAACTATTCAGATACATTACTCCACTGCGAAACAGATGAATATAAGTTATAAGGGTAACAATCAAAAGAAGCACCTAAGAAAAGAGAGAGGTCTTTTCCTAATAACACCAATACTCAGGATGCTTGGAGTGGTAGACCCCATCCAACAAAATCACACTCGATGTTTGAACAATCATAGCAGTCATGAAACAGAATCTCCCTGTTGAGAGGGAAGAAACATGTACCACAATTTGTGCATGTGGTGTCAAATATGCACCAAAAGACGATTGAATGGGGAACCTGCTTTCTGGCCATACAAGCAGATGACCCTGCTGTAATCAACAAACATTTACCCACATTTCACAATTCAAATATATTATTCCACTGCGAAATTATTGAATATATGTGATGAGGGTAACTATCAAAACAAGGGCTCACAAAAAGAAAGAAGTCTTTCCTAATAACTCCAATTGTCAGAATGCTCGGAGCAGTACTTCCCATCCTACAAAATCACACTCATAAGTAGAACATACATAGCAGCCATTAAACGGAATCTCCCTGTTGAGAGGGAAGAAACATGTACCACAATTTGTGCAGCAAATTGATTATTTTTAGTGACCATTGCAATAAGATTTTTAAAAATTTAAAGCAATTGAAGCAGCTACGAAAACAAGAATATTGATCAAATTCCTAACACTTGTTATTCAGTAAAATGCAAGTGGTGTCCAATCTGCACTAAAAACCCATTGAATGGAGAATCTGCTTTCTGGTCATACAGCCAGATGACCCTGCTCTAAACAAACACAATTACACACATTTAACGATTCAGATACATTACTCCACTGCGAATCAGATGAATATAAGTTATAAGGGTAACAATCAAAAGAAGCACCTAAGAAAAGAAAGAGGTCTTTCCTAATAACTCCAATACTCAGGATGCTTGGAGTGGTAGTTGCCATCCAACAAAATCACACTCCATGTCTGAACAAACATAGCAGTCATGAAACAGAATCTTCCTGTTGAGAGGCAAGAAACATGTACCACAATTTGTGCAGCACATTGATTATTTTTAGTGACCACTGCAAACAGATTTTTAAAAATATAAAGTAAATGAAGGAGATACCTAAAAACGAAGATATATTAAATTCCGAACATTCCTTATTCAGTAAAGTGAATGTGGTGTCAAATATGCACCAAAAGACGATTGAATGGGGAATCTGCTTTCTGGCCATACAGCCAGATTACCCTGCTGTAATCAACAAACATTTACCAACATTTCACTATTCAAATATATTATTCCACTGTGAAAATGATGAATATATGTGATGAGGGTAACAATCAAAACAAGGACTCAACAAAAAAAAAGAAGTCTTTCCTAATAACTCCAATTGTCAGAATGCTCGGAGCAGCACTTCCCATCCTACAAAATCACACTCATAAGTAGAACATACATAGCAGCCATTAAACGGAATCTCCCTGTTGAGAGGGAAGAAACATGTACCACAATTTGTGCAGCACACTGATTATTTTTAGTGACCATTGAAATAAGATTTTTAAAAATTTAAAGCAATTGAAGGAGATACGAAAACAAGAATATTTATCAAATTCCTAACATTTGTTATTCAGTAAAATGCAAGTGGTGTCAAATCTGCACTAAAAATCCATTGAATGGAGAATCTGCTTTCTGGTCATACAACCAGATCACCCTGCTCTAAACAAAATACATTTAAACACATTTAACGATTCAGATACATTACTCCACTGCGAAACAGATGAATATAAGTTATAAGGGTAACAATCAAAAGAAGCGCCTAAGAAAAGAAAGAGGTCTTTCCTAATAACTCCAATACTCAGGATGCTTGGAGTGGTAGTTCCCGTCCAACAAAATCACACTCCATGTTTGAACAAACATAGCAGTCATGAAATAGAATCTCCCTGTTGAGAGGCAAGAAACATGTACCACAATTTGTGCATATGGTGTCAAATATGCACCAAAAGACGACTGAATGCGGAATCTGCTTTCTGGCCATACAAGCAGATGACCCTGCTGTAATCAACAATCATTTACCCACATTTCACAATTCAAATATATTATTCCACTGCGAAATTATTGAATATATGTGATGAGGGTAACTATCAAAACAAGGGCTCACAAAAAGAAAGAAGTCTTTCCTAATAACTCCAATTGTCAGAATGCTCGGAGCAGCACTTCCCATCCTACAAAATCACACTCATAAGTAGAACATACATAGCAGCCATTAAACGGAATCTCCCTGTTGAGAGGGAAGAAACATGTACCACAATTTGTGCAGCACACTGATTATTTTTAGTGACCATTGAAATAAGATTTTTAAAAATTTAAAGCAATTGAAGGAGATACGAAAACAAGAATATTTATCAAATTCCTAACATTTGTTATTCAGTAAAATGCAAGTGGTGTCAAATCTGCACTAAAAATCCATTGAATGGAGAATCTGCTTTCTGGTCATACAACCAGATCACCCTGCTCTAAACAAAATACATTTACACACATTGTACGATTCAAATACATTACTCCACAGCGAAACAGATGAATATAAGTTATAAGGGGAACAATCAAAAGAAGCACCTAGGAAAAGTAAGAGGTCTTTCCTAATAACTCCAATACTCAGGATGCTTGGAGTGGTAGTTGCCATCCAACAAAATCACACTCCATGTTTGAACAAACATAGCAGTCATGAAACAGATTCTCCCTGTTGAGAGGCAAGAAACATGTACCACAAATTGTGCAGCACATTGATTATTTTTAGTGACCATTGCAAATAGATTTTTAAAAATATAAAGTAAATGAAGGAGATACCTAAAAACGAAGATATATTAAATTCCGAACATTCCTTATTCAGTAAAGTGAATGTGGTGTCAAATATGCACCAAAAGACGATTGAATGGGAAATCGCATTCTGGCCATACAGCCAGATTACCCTGCTGTAATCAACTAACATTTACCAACATTTTACTATTCAAATATATTATTCCACTGCGAAATTGATGAATATATGTGATGAGGGTAACTATCAAAAGAAGGACTCAGCAAAAGAAAGAAGTCTTTCCTAATAACTCCAATTGTCAGAATGCTCGAAGTAGTGCTTCCCATCCAACAAAATCACACTCAAAAGTAGAACAAACATAGCAGGCATTAAACGGAATCTCCCTGTTGAGAGGGAAGAAACATGTTCCACAATTTGTGCAGACATTGATTATTTTTAGTGACCATTGCAATAAGATTTTTAAAAATGAAAAGCAAATAAAGGAGATACCTAAGCAAGAACATTTATCAAATTCCGAACATTCGTTATTCAGTACAGTGCATGTGGTGTACAAGCTGCACCAAAAGACCATTGAATAGAGAATCTGCTTTCTGGCCATACAACCAGATGACCCTGCTGTAAACATTTACCCACATTTCACGAATCAAATACATTACTCCACTGTGAAATTGACAAATATAAGTGATAAAGAAATCAATCAAAGGAAACATCTAGCAAAAGAAAACAGTATTTCTAAAAACTACAATCATCAGAACGCTTGGAGTGGTGATTTCCATCCAACATAATCACACTCGATGTTTCGATAAACATAGCAGTCATGAAATGGAATCTCCCTGTTGAGAGAGAAGAAACATGTACCACAATTGGTGAAGCACATTGATTATTTTTAGTGACCATTGCAATAAGATTTTTAAAAATTTAAAGCAATTGAAGGAGATACGAAAACAAGAATATTTATCAAATTCCTAACATTTGTTATTCAGTAAAATGCAAGTGGTGTCCAATCTGCACTAAAAACCCATTGAATGGAAAATATGCTTTCTGGTCATAAAACCAGTTGACCCTGCTCTAAACAAAAAACATTTAAACACATTTAACTATTCAGATACATTACTCCACTGCGAAACAGATGAATATAAGTTATAAGGGTAACAATCAAAAGAAGCACCTAAGAAAAGACAGAGGTCTTTTCCTAATAACACCAATACTCAGGATGCTTGGAGTGGTAGACCCCATCCAACAAAATCACACTCGATGTTTGAACAATCATAGCAGTCATGAAAGAGAATCTCCCCGTTGAGAGGGAAGAAACATGTACCACAATTTGTGCATGTGGTGTCAAATATGCACCAAAAGACGGTTCAATGGGGAACCTGCTTTCTGGCCATACAAGCAGATGACCCTGCTGTAATCAACAAACATTTACCCACATTTCACAATTCAAATATATTATTCCACTGCGAAATTATTGAATATATGTGATGAGGGTAACTATCAAAACAAGGGCTCACAAAAAGAAAGAAGTCTTTCCTAATAACTCCAATTGTCAGAATGCTCGGAGTAGTGATTTCCACCCAACATAATCACACTCGATGTTTGAATAAACATAGCAGCCATTAAACGGAATCTCCCTGTTGAGAGGGAAGAAACATGTACCACAATTTGTGCAGCACACTGATTATTTTTAGTGACCATTGAAATAAGATTTTTAAAAATTTAAAGCAATTGAAGGAGATACGAAAACAAGAATATTTATCAAATTCCTAACATTTGTTATTCAGTAAAATGCAAGTGGTGTCAAATCTGCACTAAAAATCCATTGAATGGAGAATCTGCTTTCTGGTCATACAACCAGATCACCCTGCTCTAAACAAAATACATTTACACACATTGTACGATTCAAATACATTACTCCACAGCGAAACAGATGAATATAAGTTATAAGGGGAACAATCAAAAGAAGCACCTAGGAAAAGAAAGAGGTCTTTCCTAATAACTCCAATACTCAGGATGCTTGGAGTGGTAGTTGCCATCCAACAAAATCACACTCCATGTTTGAACTAACATAGCAGTCATGAAACAGAATCTCCCTGTTGAGAGGCAAGAAACATGTACCACAATTTGTGCAGCACATTGATTATTTTTAGTGACCATTGCAAATAGATTTTTAAAAATATAAAGTAAATGAAGGAGGTACCTAAAAACGAAGATATATTAAATTCCGAACATTCCTTATTCAGTAAAGTGAATGTGGTGTCAAATATGCACCAAAAGACGATTGAATGGGGAATCCGCATTCTGGCCATACAGCCAGATTACCCTGCTGTAATCAACAAACATTTACCAACATTTCACTATTCAAATATATTATTCCACTGCGAAATTGATGAATATATGTGATGAGGGTAACTATCAAAAGAAGGACTTAGCAAAAGAAAGAAGTCTTTCCTAATAACTCCAATTGTCAGAATGCTCGGAGTAGTGCTTCCCATACAACAAAATCACACTCAAAAGTAGAACAAACATAGTAGGCATTAAACGGAATCTCCTGTTGAGAGGCAAGAAACATGTACCACAATTTGAACAGCACATTGATTATTTTTAGTGACCATTTCAAATAGATTTTTAAAAATATAAAGTAAATGAAGGAGATACCTGAAAACGAAGATATATTAAATTCCGAACATTCCTTATTCAGGAAAGTGAATGTGGTGTCAAATATGCACCAAAAGACGATTGAATGGGGAATCTGCTTTCTGGCCATACAGCCAGATTACCCTGCTGTAATCAACAAACATTTACCAACATTTCACTATTCAAATATATTATTCCACTGTGAAAATGATGAATATATGTGATGAGGGTAACAATCAAAACAAGGACACAACAAAAAAAAAGAATTCTTTCCTAATAACACCAATTGTCAGAATGCTCGGAGTAGTGCTTCCCATCCAACAAAATCACACTCAAAAGTAGAACAAACATAGCAGGCATTAAACGGAATCTCCCTGTTGAGAGGGAAGAAACATGTTCCACAATTTGTGCAGCACATTGATTATTTTCAGTGACCATTGCAATAAGATTTTTAAAAATATAAAGCAAATGACGGAGATACCTAAACAAGAATATTTATCACATTCCGAACATTCGTTATTCAGTAAAGTGCATGTGGTGTCCAATCTGCACTAAAAGACCATTGAATAGAGAATCCGTTTTCTGGCCACACAACCAGATGACCCTGCTGTAAACAAAAAACATTTACCCAAATTTCACGATTCAAATACATTACTCCACTGTGAAATTGACGAATATAAGTGATAAAGGTATCAATCACAGGAAGCACCTAGCAAAAAAAAAAAAAAAAAAAAAACAGTATTTCTAATAACTCCAATCGTCAGTACGCTCGGAGTGGTGATTTCCATCGAACATAATCACACTCAATGTCTGAATAAACATAGCAGTCTTGAAACGGAATCTTCCTGTTGAGAGAGAACAAACATGTACCACAATTTGTGCAGCACACATTATTTTTAGCGACCATTGAAATAAGATTTTTAAAAATTTAAAGCAATTGAAGGAGATACGAAAACAAGAATATTTATCAAATTACTAACATTTGTTATTCAGTAAAATGCAAGTGGTGTAAAATCTGCACTAAAAACCCATTGAATGCAAAATATGCTTTCTGGTCATAAAACCAGTTGACCCTGCTCTAAACAAAAAACATTTAAACACATTTAACGATTCAGATACATTACTCCACTGCGAAACAGATGAATATAAGTTATAAGGGTAACAATCAAAAGAAGCGCCTAAGAAAAGAAAGAGGTCTTTCCTAATAACTCCAATACTCAGGATGCTTGGAGTGGTAGTTCCCGTCCAACTAAATCACACTCCATGTTTGAACAAACATAGCAGTCATGAATTAGAATCTCCCTGTTGAGAGGCAAGAAACATGTACCACAATTTGTGCATGTGGTGTCAAATATGCACCAAAAGACGACTGAATGTGGAATCTGCTTTCTGGCCATACAAGCAGATGACCCTGCTGTAATCAACAAACATTTACCCACATTTCACAATTCAAATATATTATTCCACTGCGAAATTATTGAATATATGTGATGCGGGTAAGTATCAAAACAAGGACTCAGCAAAAGAAAGAAGTCTTTCCTAATAACTCCAATTGTCAGAATGCTCGGAGTAGTGATTTCCACCCAACATAATCACACTCGATGTTTGAATAAACATAGCAGCCATTAAATGGAATCTCCCTGTTGAGAGGGAAAAAACATGTACCACAATTTGTGCAGCACACTGATTATTTTTAGTGACCATTGAAATAAGATTTTTAAAAATTTAAAGCAATTGAAGGAGATACGAAAACAAGAATATTATCAAATTCCTAACATTTGTTATTCAGTAAAATGCAAGTGGTGTCAAATCTGCACTAAAAACCCATTGAATGGAGAATCTGCTTTCTGGTCATACAACCAGATCACCCTGCTCTAAACAAAATACATTTACACACATTGTAAGATTCAAATACATTACTCCACAGCGAAACAGATGAATATAAGTTATAAGGGGAACAATCAAAAGAAGCACCTAGGAAAAGAAAGAGGTCTTTCCTAATAACTCCAATACTCAGGATGCTTGGAGTGGTAGTTGCCATCCAACAAAATCACACTCCATGTTTGAACAAACATAGCAGTCATGAAACAGAATCTCCCTGTTGAGAGGCAAGAAACATGTACCACAATTTGTGCAGCACATTGATTATCTTTAGTGACCATTGCAAATAGATGTTTAAAAATATAAAGTAAATGAAGGAGATACCTAAAACCGAAGATATATAAAATTCCGAACATTCCTTATTCAGTAAAGTGAATGTGGTGTCAAATATGCACCAAAAGACGATTGAATGGGGAATCCGCATTCTGACCATACAGCCAGATTACCCTGCTGTAATCAACAAACATTTACCAACATTTCACTATTCAAATATATTATTCCACTGCGAAATTGATGAATATATGTGATGAGGGTAAGAATCAAAACAAGGACTCAGCAAAAAAAAAAAAAGAAGTCTTTCCTAATAACTCCAACTGTCAGAATGTTCGGAGTAGTACTTCCCATCCTACAAAATCACACTCAAAAGTAGAACAAACATAGCAGCCATTAAACGGAATCTCCCTGTTGAGAGGGAAGAAACATGTACCACAATTTGTGCAGCACATTGATTATTTTTAGTGACCATTGCAATAAGATTTTTAAAAATATAAAGCAAATGACGGAGATACCTAAACAAGAAGATTTACCAAATTCCTAACATTTGTTATTCAGTAAAATGCAAGTGGTGTCCAATCTGCACTAAAAACCCATTGAATGCAAAATATGCTTTCTGGTCATAAAACCAGTTGACCCTGCTCTAAACAAAAAACATTTAAACACATTTAACGATTCAGATACATTACTCCACTGCGAAACAGATGAATATAAGTTATAAGGGTAACAATCAAAAAAGAAGCACCTAAGAAAAGAAAGAGGTCTTTCCTAATAACTCCAATACTCAGGATGCTTGGAGTGGTAGTTGCCATCCAACAAAATCACACTCCATTTTTCAACAAACATAGCAGTCATGAAACAGAATCTCCCTGTTGAGAGGCAAGAAACATGTACCACAATTTGTGCAGCACATTGATTATTTTTAGTGACCATTGCAAATAGATTTTTAAAAATATAAAGTAAATGAAGGAGATACCTAAAAACGAAGTTATATAAAATTCCGAACATTCCTTATTCAGTAAAGTGAATGTGGTGTCAAATATGCACCAAAAGACGACTGAATGGGGAATCTGCTTTCTGGCCATACAACCAGATGACCCTGCTGTAATCAACAAACATTTACCCACATTTCACGATTCAAATATATTATTCCACTGTGAAATTGATGAATATATGTGATGAGGGTAAGAATCAAAACAAGGACTCAGCAAAAAAAAGAAGTCTTTCCTAATAATGCGAATTGTCAGAATGCTCGGAGTAATGCTTACCATCCAACAAAATCACACTCAAAAGTAGAACAAACATAGCAGGCATTAAACGGAATCTCCCTGTTGAGAGGGAAGAAACATGTTCCACAATTTGTGCAGCACATTGATTATTTTTAGTGACCATTGGAATAATATTTTTAAAAATATAAAGCAAATGACGGAGATACCTAAACAAGAAGATTTATCACATTCCGAACATTCGTTATTCAGTAAAGTGCATGTGGTGTCCAATCTGCACCAAAAGACCATTGAACAGAGAATCTGCTTTCTGGCCATACGACCAGATGACCCTGCTGTAAACAACAAACATTTACCCACATTTCAAGAATCAAATACACTACTCCACTGTGAAATTGACGAATATAAGTGATAAAGGTATCAATCACAGGAAGCAACTAGCAAAAAAAAACAGTATTTCTAATAACTCCAACCGTCAGAACGCTCGAAGTGTTGATTTCCATCCAACATAATCACACTCGATGTCTGAATAAACATAGCAGTCATGAAACGGAATCTTCCTGTAGAGAGAGAACAAACATGTACCACAATTTGTGCAGCACACTGATTATTTTTAGTGACCATTGAAATAAGATTTTTAAAAATTTAAAGCAATTGAAGGAGATACGAAAACAAGAATATTTATCAAATTCCTAACATTTGTTATTCAGTAAAATGCAAGTGGTATCCAATCTGCACTAAAAACCCATTAAATGGAGAATCTGCTTTCTGGTCATACAACCAGATGACCCTGCTCTAAACAAAAAACATTTACATACATTTAACGATTCAAATACATTACTCCACTGCGAAACTGATGAATATAAGTTATAAGGGTATCAATCAAAAGAAGCACCTAGGAAAAGAAAGAGGTCTTTCCTAATAACTCCAATACTCAGGATGCTTGGAGTGGTAGTTCCCATTAAACAAAATCACACTCCATGTTTGAACAAACATAGCAGTCATGAAACAGAATCTCCCTGTTGAGAGGCAAGAAACATGTACCACAATTTGTGCATGTGGTGTCAAATATGCACCAAAAGACGATTGAATGGGGAATCTGCTTTCTGGACATTCAACCAGATGACCCTGCTGTAATCAACAAACTTTTACCCACATTTCACGTTTCAAATATATTATTCCACTGTGAAATTGATGAATATATGTTATGAGGGTAACAATCAAAACAAGGACTAAGCAAAAGAAAGAAGTCTTTCCTAATAACTCCAATTGTCAGAATGCTCGGAGTAGTGCTTCCCATACAACAAAATCACACTCAAAAGTAGAACAAACATAGCAGGCATTAAACGGAATCTCCTGTTGAGATGGAAGAAACATGTACCACAATTTGTGCAGCAAATTTATTATTTTTAGTGACCATTGCAAAAATATTTTTAAAAATATAAAGCAAATGAAGGAGCTACCTAAACAAGAAGATTTATCAAATTCCGAACATTTGTTATTCAGTAAAGTGCATGTGGTGTCCAATCTGCACCAAAAGAAAATTGAATAGAGAATCTGCTTTCTGGCCATACAACCAGATGACCCTGCTGTAAACAACAAACATTTACTCACATTTCACGAATCAAATACATTACTCCCCTGTGAAATTGACGAATATAAGTGATAAAGGTATCAATCAAACGAAGCACCTATAGCAAGAGAAAACAATATTTCTAATAACTCAAATCGTCAGAATGCTCGGAGTGGTGATTTACATCCAACATAATCACACTTGATGTTTGGATAAACATAGCAGTCATGAAATGGAATCTCCCTGCTGAGAGAGAAGAAACATGTACCACAATTTGTGAAGCACGTTGATTATTTTTAGTGACCATTGAAATAAGATTTTTAAAAATTTAAATCAATTGAAGGAAAAACGAAAAAAGGAATATTTATCAAATTACTAACATTTGTTATTCAGTAAAATGCAAGTGGTGTCCAATCTGCACTAAAAACCCTTTGAATGGAGAATCTGTTTCTGGTCATACAACCAGATGACCCCGCTCTAAACGAACACATTTACACACATTTAACGATTCAGATACATTACTCCACTGCAAAACAGATGAATATAAGTTATAAGGGTAACAATCAAAAGAAGCACCTAGGAAAAGAAAGAGGTCTATCCTAATAACTCCAATACTGAGGATGCTTGGAGTGGTAGTTCCCTTCCAACAAAATCACACTCCATGTTTGAACAAACATAGCAGTATGAAACAGAATCTCCCTGTTGAGAGGCAAGAAACATGTACCACAATTTGTGCAGCACAGTGATTATTTTTAGTGACCATTGCAAATAGATTTTTAAAAATATAAAGTAAATGAAGGAGATACCTAAAAACGAAGATATATTAAATTCCGAACATTCCTTATTAAGTAAAGTGAATGTGGTGTCAAATATGCACCAAAAGACGATTGAATGGGGAATCTGCTTTCTGGCCATACAGGAAGATTACCCTGCTGTAATCAACAAACATTTACCAAAATTTCAATATTCAAATACATTATTCCACTGTGAAAATGATGAATATATGTGATGAGGGTAACAATCAAAACAAGGACTCAACAAAAAAAAAAGAAGTCTTTCCTAATAACACCAATTGTCAGAATGCACGGAGTAGTGCTTCCCATCCAACAAAATCACACTCAAAAGTAGAACAAACATAGCAGGCATTAAACGGAATCTCCCTGTTGAGAGGGAAGAAACATGTTCCACAATTTGTGCAGCACATTGATTATTTTCAGTGACCATTGCAATAAGATTTTTACAAATATAAAGCAAATGACGGAGATACCTAAACAAGAATATTTATCACATTCCGAACATTCGTTATTCAGTAAAGTGCATGTGGTGTCCAATCTGCACTAAAAGACCATTGAATAGAGAATCCGTTTTCTGGCCACACAACCAGATGACCCTGCTGTAAACAACAAACATTTACCCAAATTTCACGATTCAAATACATTACTCCACTGTGAAATTGATGAATATAAGTGATAAAGGTATCAATCACAGGAAGCACCTAGCAAAAAAAAAAAAAAAAAAAAACAGTATTTCTAATAACTCCAATCGTCAGACTGCTCGGAGTGGTGATTTCCATCCAACATAATCACACTCGATGTCTGAATAAACATAGCAGTCTTGAAACGGAATCTTCCTGTTGAGAGAGAACAAACATGTACCACAATTTGTGCAGCACACTGATTATTTTTCGCGACCATTGAAATAAGATTTTAAAAAATTTAAAGCAATTGAAGGAGATACGAAAACAAGAATATTTATCAAATTCCTAACATTTGTTATTCAGTAAAATGCAAGTGGTGTCCAATCTGCACTAAAAACCCATTGAATGGAAAATCAGCTTTCTGGTCATACAACCAGTTGACCCTGCTCTAAACAAAAAACATTTAAACACATTTAACTATTCAGATACATTACTTCACTGCGAAACAGATGAATATAAGTTATAAGGGTAACAATCAAAAGAAGCACCTAAGAAAAGACAGAGGTCTTTTCCTAATAACACCAATACTCAGGATGCCTGGAGTGGTAGACCCCATCCAACAAAATCACACTCGATGTTTGAACAATCATAGCAGTCATGAAACAGAATCTCCCCGTTGAGAGGGAAGAAACATGTACCACAATTTGTGCATGTGGTGTCAAATATGCACCAAAAGACGATTGAATGGGGAATCTGCTTTCTGGCCATACAAGCAGATGACCCTGCTGTAATCAACAAACATTTACCCACATTTCACAATTCAAATATAATATTCCACTGCGAAATTATTGAATATATGTGATGAGGGTAACTATCAAAACAAGGGCTCACAAAAAGAAAGAAGTCTTTCCTAATAACTCCAATTGTCAGAATGCTCGGAGTAGTATTTCCCATCCTACAAAATCACACTCATAAGTAGAACAAACATAGCAGCCATTAAACGGAATCTCCCTGTTGAGAGGGAAGAAACATGTACCACAATTTGTGCAGCACATTGATTATTTTTAGTGACCATTGCAATAAGATTTTTAAAAATTTAAAGCAATTGAAGCAGCTACGAAAACAAGAATATTGATCAAATTCCTAACACTTGTTATTCAGTAAAATGCAAGTGGTGTCCAATCTGCACTAAAAACCCATTGAATGGAGAATCTGCTTTCTGGTCATACAACTAGATGACCCTGCTCTAAACAAACACATTTACACACATTTAACGATTCAGATACATTACTCCACTGCGAATCAGATGAATATAAGTTATAAGGGTAACAATCAAAAGAAGCACCTAAGAAAAGAAAGAGGTCTTTCCTAATAACTCCAATACTCAGGATGCTTGGAGTGGTAGTTGCCATCCAACAAAATCACACTCCATGTCTGAACAAACATAGCAGTCATGAAACAGTATCTCCCTGTTGAGAGGCAAGAAACATGTACCACAATTTGTGCAGCACATTGATTATTTTTAGTGACCATTGCAAATAGATTTTTAAAAATATAAAGTAAATGAAGGAGATACCTAAAAACGAAGATATATTAAATTCCGAACATTCCTTATTCAGTAAAGTGAATGTGGTGTCAAATATGCACCAAAAGACGATTGAATGGGGAATCCGCATTCTGGCCATACAGCCAGATTACCCTGCTGTAATCAACAAACATTTACCAACATTTCACTATTCAAATATATTATTCCACTGCGAAATTGATGAATATATGTGATGAGGGTAACTATCAAAAGAAGGACTCAGCAAAAGAAAGAAGTCTTTCCTAATAACTCCAATTGTCAGAATGCTCGAAGTAGTGCTTCCCATCCAACAAAATCACACTCAAAAGTAGAACAAACATAGCAGGCATTAAACGGAATCTCCCTGTTGAGAGGGAAGAAACATGTTCCACAATTTGTGCAGACATTGATTATTTTTAGTGACCATTGCAATAAGATTTTTAAAAATAAAAAGCAAATAAAGGAGATACCTAAACAAGAACATTTATCACATTCCGAACATTCGTTATTCAGTACAGTGCATGTGGTGTACAAGCTGCACCAAAAGACCATTGAATAGAGAATCTGCTTTCTGGCCATACAACCAGATGACCCTGCTGTAAACATTTACCCACATTTCACGAATCAAATACATTACTCCACTGTGAAATTGACGAATATAAGTGATAAAGAAATCAATCAAAGGAAACATCTAGCAAAAGAAAACAGTATTTCCAAAAACTACAATCATCAGAACGCTTGGAGTGGTGATTTCCATCCAACATAATCACACTCGATGTTTCGATAAACATAGCAGTCATGAAATGGAATCCCCCTGTTGAGAGAGAAGAAACATGTACCACAATTGGTGAAGCACATTGATTATTTTTAGTGACCATTGCAATAAGATTTTTAAAAATTTAAAGCAATTGAAACAGCTACGAAAACAAGATTATTGATCAAATTCCTAACACTTGTTAGTCAGTAAAATGCAAGTGGTGTCCAATCTGCACTAAAAACCCATTAAATGGAGAATCTGCTTTCTGGTCATACAACCAGATGACCCTGCTCTAAACAAAAAACATTTACATACATTTAACGATTCAAATACATTACTCCACTGCGAAACTGATGAATATAAGTTATAAGGGTATCAATCAAAAGAAGCACCTAGGAAAAGAAAGAGGTCTTTCCTAATAACTCCAATACTCAGGATGCTTGGAGTGGTAGTTCCCATTAAACAAAATCACACTCCATGTTTGAACAAACATAGCAGTCATGAAACAGAATCTCCCTGTTGAGAGGCAAGAAACATGTACCCCAATTTGTGCATGTGGTGTCAAATATGCACCAAAAGACGATTGAATGGGGAATCTGCTTTCTGGACATTCAACCAGATGACCCTGATGTAATCAACAAACTTTTACCCACATTTCACGTTTCAAATATATTATTCCACTGTGAAATTGATGAATATATGTGATGAGGGTAACAATCAAAACAAGGACTCAGCAAAAGAAAGAAGTCTTTCCTAATAACTCCAATTGTCAGAATGCTCGGAGTAGTGCTTCCCATACAACAAAATCACACTCAAAAGTAGAACAAACATAGTAGGCATTAAACGGAATCTCCTGTTGAGAGGCAAGAAACATGTACCACAATTTGAACAGCACATTGATTATTTTTAGTGACCATTTCAAATAGATTTTTAAAAATATAAAGTAAATGAAGGAGATACCTAAAAACGAAGATATATTAAATTCCGAACATTCCTTATTCAGGAAAGTGAATGTGGTGTCAAATATGCACCAAAAGACGATTGAATGGGGAATCTGCTTTCTGGCCATACAGCCAGATTACCCTGCTGTAATCAACAAACATTTACCAACATTTCACTATTCAAATATATTATTCCAATGTGAAAATGATGAATATATGTGATGAGGGTAACAATCAAAACAAGGACACAACAAAAAAAAAGAATTCTTTCCTAATAACACCAATTGTCAGAATGCTCGGAGTAGTGCTTCCCATCCAACAAAATCACACTCAAAAGTAGAACAAACATAGCAGGCATTAAACGGAATCTCCCTGTTGAGAGGGAAGAAACATGTTCCACAATTTGTGCAGCACATTGATTATTTTCAGTGACCATTGCAATAAGATTTTTACAAATGTAAAGCAAATGACGGAGATACCTAAACAAGAATATTTATCACATTCCGAACATTCGTTATTCAGTAAAGTGCATGTGGTGTCCAATCTGCACTAAAAGACCATTGAATAGAGAATCCGTTTTCTGGCCACACAACCAGATGACCCTGCTGTAAACAAAAAACATTTACCCAAATTTCACGATTCAAATACATTACTCCACTGTGAAATTGACGAATATAAGTGATAAAGGTATCAATCACAGGAAGCACCTAGCAAAAAAAAAAAAAAAACAGTATTTCTAATAACTCCAATCGTCAGAACGCTCGGAGTGGTGATTTCCATCGAACATAATAACACACGATGTCTGAATAAACATAGCAGTCTTGAAACGGAATCTTCCTGTTGAGAGAGAACAAACAAGTACCACAATTTGTGCAGCACACTGATTATTTTTGCGACCATTGAAATAAGATTTTTAAAAATTTAAAGCAATTGAAGGAGATACGAAAACAAGAATATTTATCAAATTCCTAACATTTGTTATTCAGTAAAATGCAAGTGGTGTAAAATCTGCACTAAAAACCCATTGAATGCAAAATATGCTTTCTGGTCATAAAACCAGTTGACCCTGCTCTAAACAAAAAACATTTAAACACATTTAACGATTCAGATACATTACTCCAATGCGAAACAGATGAATATAAGTTATAAGGGTAACAATCAAAAGAAGCGCCTAAGAAAAGAAAGAGGTCTTTCCTAATAACTCCAATACTCAGGATGCTTGGAGTGGTAGTTGCCATCCAACAAAATCACCCTCCATGTTTGAACAAACATAGCAGTCATGAAACAGAATCTCCCTGTTGAGAGGCAAGAAACATGTACCACAATTTGTGCAGCACATTGATTATCTTTAGTGACCATTGCAAATAGATGTTTAAAAATATAAAGTAAATGAAGGAGATACCTAAAACCGAAGATATATAAAATTCCGAACATTCCTTATTCAGTAAAGTGAATGTGGTGTCAAATATGCACCAAAAGACGATTGAATGGGGAATCCGCATTCTGACCATACAGCCAGATTACCCTGCTGTAATCAAAAAACATTTACCAACATTTCACTATTCAAATATATTATTCCACTGCGAAATTGATGAATATATGTGATGAGGGTAAGAATCAAAACAAGGACTCAGCAAAAAAAAAAAAGAAGTCTTTCCTAATAACTCCAACTGTCAGAATGCTCGGAGTAGTACTTCCCATCCTACAAAATCACACTCAAAAGTAGAACAAACATAGCAGCCATTAAACGGAATCTCCCTGTTGAGAGGGAAGAAACATGTACCACAATTTGTGCAGCACATTGATTATTTTTAGTGACCATTGCAATAAGATTTTTAAAAATATAAAGCAAATGACGGAGATACCTAAACAAGAAGATTTATCAAATTCCTAACATTTGTTATTCAGTAAAATGCAAGTGGTGTCCAATCTGCACTAAAAACCCATTGAATGCAAAATATGCTTTCTGGTCATAAAACCAGTTGACCCTGCTCTAAACAAAAAACATTTAAACACATTTAACGATTCAGATACATTACTCCACTGCGAAACAGATGAATATAAGTTATAAGGGTAACAATCAAAAGAAGCGCCTAAGAAAAGAAAGAGGTCTTTCCTAATAACTCCAATACTCAGGATGCTTGGAGTGGTAGTTCCCGTCCAACAAAATCACACTCCATGTTTGAACAAACATAGCAGTCATGAATTAGAATCTCCCTGTTGAGAGGCAAGAAACATGTACCACAATTTGTGCATGTGGTGTCAAATATGCACCAAAAGACGACTGAATGCGGAATCTGCTTTCTGGCCATACAAGCAGATGACCCTGCTGTAATCAACAAACATTTACCCACATTTCACAATTCAAATATATTATTCCACTGCGAAATTATTGAATATATGTGATGCGGGTAACTATCAAAACAAGGACTCAGCAAAAGAAAGAAGTCTTTCCTAATAACTCCAATTGTCAGAATGCTCGGAGTAGTGATTTCCACCCAACATAATCACACTCGATGTTTGAATAAACATAGCAGCCATTAAATGGAATCTCCCTGTTGAGAGGGAAAAAACATGTACCACAGTTTGTGCAGCACACTGATTATTTTTAGTGACCATTGAAATAAGATTTTTAAAAATTTAAAGCAATTGAAGGAGATACGAAAACAAGAATATTTATCAAATTCCTAACATTTGTTATTCAGTAAAATGCAAGTGGTGTCAAATCTGCACTAAAAACCCATTGAATGGAGAATCTGCTTTCTGGTCATACAACCAGATCACCCTGCTCTAAACAAAATACATTTACACACATTGTAAGATTCAAATACATTACTCCACAGCGAAACAGATGAATATAAGATATAAGGGGAACAATCAAAAGAAGCACCTAGGAAAAGAAAGAGGTCTTTCCTAATAACTCCAATACTCAGGATGCTTGGAGTGGTAGTTGCCATCCAACAAAATCACACTCCATGTTTGAACAAACATAGCAGTCATGAAACAGAATCTCCCTGTTGAGAGGCAAGAAACATGTACCACAATTTGTGCAGCACATTGATTATCTTTAGTGACCATTGCAAACAGATGTTTAAAAATATAAAGTAAATGAAGGAGATACCTAAAACCGAAGATATATAAAATTCCGAACATTCCTTATTCAGTAAAGTGAATGTGGTGTCAAATATGCACCAAAAGACGATTGAATGGGGAATCCGCATTCTGACCATACAGCCAGATTACCCTGCTGTAATCAACAAACATTTACCAACATTTCACTATTCAAATATATTATTCCACTGCGAAATTGATGAATATATGTGATGAGGGTAAGAATCAAAACAAGGACTCAGCAAAAAAAAAAGGAAGTCTTTCCTAATAACTCCAACTGTCAGAATGCTCGGAGTAGTACTTCCCATCCTACAAAATCACACTCAAAAGTAGAACAAACATAGCAGCCATTAAACGGAATCTCCCTGTTGAGAGGGAAGAAACATGTTCCACAATTTGTGCAGCACATTGATTATTTTTAGTGACCATTGGAATAATATTTTTAAAAATATAAAGCAAATGACGGAGATACCTAAACAAGAAGATTTATCAAATTCCGAACTTTCGTTATTCAGTAAAGTGCATGTGGTGTCCAATCTGCACCAAAAGACCATTGAACAGAGAATCTGCTTTCTGGCCATACGACCAGATGACCCTGCTGTAAACAACAAACATTTACCCACATTTCAAGAATCAAATACACTACTCCACTGTGAAATTGACGAATATAAGTGATAAAGGTATCAATCACAGGAAGCAACTAGCAAAAAAAAAACAGTATTTCTAATAACTCCAACCGTCAGAACGCTCGAAGTGTTGATTTCCATCCAACATAATCACACTCAATGTCTGAATAAACATAGCAGTCATGAAACGGAATCTTCCTGTAGAGAGAGAACAAACATGTACCACAATTTGTGCAGCACACTGATTATTTTTAGTGACCATTGAAATAAGATTTTTAAAAATTTAAAGCAATTGAAGGAGATACGAAAACAAGAATATTTATCAAATTCCTAACATTTGTTTTTCAGTAAAATGCAAGTGGTGTCCAATCTGCACTAAAAACCCATTAAATGGAGAATCTGCTTTCTGGTCATACAACCAGATGACCCTGCTCTAAACAAAAAACATTTACATACATTTAACGATTCAAATACATTACTCCACTGCGAAACTGATGAATATAAGTTATAAGGGTATCAATCAAAAGAAGCACCTAGGAAAAGAAAGAGGTCTTTCCTAATAACTCCAATACTCAGGATGCTTGGAGTGGTAGTTCCCATTAAACAAAATCACACTCCATGTTTGAACAAACATAGCAGTCATGAAACAGAATCTCCCTGTTGAGAGGCAAGAAACATGTACCACAATTTGTGCATGTGGTGTCAAATATGCACCAAAAGACGATTGAATGGGGAATCTGCTTTCTGGACATTCAACCAGATGACCCTGCTGTAATCAACAAACTTTTACCCACATTTCACGTTTCAAATATATTATTCCACTGTGAAATTGATGAATATATGTTATGAGGGTAACAATCAAAACAAGGACCAAGCAAAAGAAAGAAGTCTTTCCTAATAACTCCAATTGTCAGAATGCTCGGAGTAGTGCTTCCCATACAACAAAATCACACTCAAAAGTAGAACAAACATAGCAGGCATTAAACGGAATCTCCTGTTGAGATGGAAGAAACATGTACCACAATTTGTGCAGCAAATTTATTATTTTTAGTGACCATTGCAAAAATATTTTTAAAAATATAAAGCAAATGAAGGAGCTACCTAAACAAGAAGATTTATCAAATTCCGAACATTTGTTATTCAGTAAAGTGCATGTGGTGTCCAATCTGCACCAAAAGACCATTGAATAGAGAATCTGCTTTCTGGCCATACAACCAGATGACCCTGCTGTAAACAACAAACATTTACTCACATTTCACGAATCAAATACATTACTCCCCTGTGAAATTGACGAATATAAGTGATAAAGGTATCAATCAAACGAAGCACCTATAGCAAGAGAAAACAATATTTCTAATAACTCAAATCGTCAGAATGCTCGGAGTGGTGATTTCCATCCAACATAATCACACTTGATGTTTGGATAAACATAGCAGTCATGAAATGGAATCTCCCTGCTGAGAGAGAAGAAACATGTACCACAATTTGTGAAGCACGTTGATTATTTTTAGTGACCATTGAAATAAGATTTTTAAAAATTTAAATCAATTGAAGGAAAAACGAAAAAAGGAATATTTATCAAATTACTAACATTTGTTATTCAGTAAAATGCAAGTGGTGTCCAATCTGCACTAAAAACCCTTTGAATTGAGAATCTGTTTCTGGTCATACAACCAGATGACCCCGCTCTAAACGAACACATTTACACACATTTAACGATTCAGATACATTACTCCACTGCAAAACAGATGAATATAAGTTATAAGGGTAACAATCAAAAGAAGCACCTAAGAAAACAAAGAGGTCTTTCCTAATAACTCCAATACTCAGGATGCTTGGAGTGGTAGTTGCAATTTAACAAAATCACACTCCATGTTTGAACAAACATAGCAGTCATGAAACAGAATCTCCCTGTTGAGAGGCAAGAAACATGTACCATAATTTGTGCAGCACAGTGATTATTTTTAGTGACCATTTCAAATAGATTTTTAAAAATATAAAGTAAATGAAGGAGATACCTAAAAACGAAGATATATTAAATTCCGAACATTCCTTATTCAGGAAAGTGAATGTGGTGTCAAATATGCACCAAAAGACGATTGAATGGGGAATCTGCTTTCTGGCCATACAGCCAGATTACCCTGCTGTAATCAACAAACATTTACCAACATTTCACTATTCAAATATAATATTCCACTGTGAAAATGATGAATATATGTGATGAGGGTAACAATCAAAACAAGGACTTAACAAAAAAAAAGAAGTCTTTCCTAATAACACCAATTGTCAGAATGCTCGGAGTAGTGCTTCCCATCCAACAAAATCACACTCAAAAGTAGAACAAACATAGCAGGCATTAAATGGAATCTCCCTGTTGAGAGGGAAGAAACATGTTCCACAATTTGTGCAGCACATTGATTATTTTCAGTGACCATTGCAATAAGATTTTTACAAATATAAAGCAAATGACGGAGATACCTAAACAAGAATATTTATCACATTCCGAACATTCGTTATTCAGTAAAGTGCATGTGGTGTCCAATCTGCACTAAAAGACCATTGAATAGAGAATCCGTTTTCTGGCCACACAACCAGATGACCCTGCTGTAAACAACAAACATTTACCCAAATTTCACGATTCAAATACATTACTCCACTGTGAAATTGATGAATATAAGTGATAAAGGTATCAATCACAGGACGCACCTAGCAAAAAAAAAAAAAAAAAAAAAAAAAAAAAAACAGTATTTCTAATAACTCCTATCGTCAGAACGCTCGGAGTGGTGATTTCCATCCAACATAATCACACTCGATGTCTGAATAAACATAGCAGTCATGAAACGGAATCTTCCTGTAGAGAGAGAACAATCATGTACCACAATTTGTGCAGCACACTGATTATTTTTAGTGACCATTGAAATAAGATTTTTAAAAATTTAAAGCAATTGAAGGAGATACGAAAGCAAGAATATTTATCAAATTCCTAACATTTGTTATTCAGTAAAATGCAAGTGGTGTCCAATCTGCACTAAAAACCCATTAAATGGAGAATCTGCTTTCTGGTCATACAACCAGATGACCCTGCTCTAAACAAAAAACATTTACATACATTTAACGATTCAAATACATTACTCCACTGCGAAACTGATGAATATAAGTTATAAGGGTATCAATCAAAAGAAGCACCTAGGAAAAGAAAGAGGTCTTTCCTAATAACTCCAATACTCAGGATGCTTGGAGTGGTAGTTCCCATTAAACAAAATCACACTCCATGTTTGAACAAACATAGCAGTCATGAAACAGAATCTCCCTGTTGAGAGGCAAGAAACATGTACCCAATTTGTTCATGTGGTGTCAAATATGCACCAAAAGACGATTGAATGGGGAATCTGCTTTCTGGACATTCAACCAGATGACCCTGATGTAATCAACAAACTTTTACCAACATTTCACGTTTCAAATATATTATTCCACTGTGAAATTGATGAATATATGTGATGAGGGTAACAATCAAAACAAGGACTCAGCAAAAGAAAGAAGTCTTTCCTAATAACTCCAATTGTCAGAATGCTCGGAGTAGTGCTTCCCATACAACAAAATCACACTCAAAAGTAGAACAAACATAGTAGGCATTAAACGGAATCTCCTGTTGAGAGGCAAGAAACATGTACCACAATTTGAACAGCACATTGATTATTTTTAGTGACCATTTCAAATAGATTTTTAAAAATATAAAGTAAATGAAGGAGATACCTAAAAACGAAGATATATTAAATTCCGAACATTCCTTATTCAGGAAAGTGAATGTGGTGTCAAATATGCACCAAAAGACGATTGAATGGGGAATCTGCTTTCTGGCCATACAGCCAGATTACCCTGCTGTAATCAACAAACATTTACCAACATTTCACTATTCAAATATATTATTCCAATGTGAAAATGATGAATATATGTGATGAGGGTAACAATCAAAACAAGGACACAACAAAAAAAAAGAATTCTTTCCTAATAACACCAATTGTCAGAATGCTCGGAGTAGTGCTTCCCATCCAACAAAATCACACTCAAAAGTAGAACAAACATAGCAGGCATTAAACGGAATCTCCCTGTTGAGAGGGAAGAAACATGTTCCACAATTTGTGCAGCACATTGATTATTTTCAGTGACCATTGCAATAAGATTTTTACAAATATAAAGCAAATGACGGAGATACCTAAACAAGAATATTTATCACATTCCGAACATTCGTTATTCAGTAAAGTGCATGTGGTGTCCAATCTGCACTAAAAGACCATTGAATAGAGAATCCGTTTTCTGGCCACACAACCAGATGACCCTGCTGTAAACAAAAAACATTTACCCAAATTTCACGATTCAAATACATTACTCCACTGTGAAATTGACGAATATAAGTGATAAAGGTATCAATCACAGGAAGCACCTAGCAAAAAAAAAAAAAAAAAAAACAGTATTTCTAATAACTCCAATCGTCAGAACGCTCGGAGTGGTGATTTCCATCGAACATAATCACACACGATGTCTGAATAAACATAGCAGTCTTGAAACGGAATCTTCCTGTTGAGAGAGAACAAACAAGTACCACAAATTGTGCAGCACACTGATTATTTTTGCGACCATTGAAATAAGATTTTTAAAAATTTAAAGCAATTGAAGGAGATACGAAAACAAGAATATTTATCAAATTCCTAACATTTGTTATTCAGTAAAATGCAAGTGGTGTAAAATCTGCACTAAAAACCCATTGAATGGAATATCTGTTTCTGGTCATACAACCAGATGACCCTGCTCTAAACAAAAAACATTTAAACACATTTAACGATTCAGATACATTACTCCACTGCGAAACAGATGAATATAAGTTATAAGGGTAACAATCAAAAGAAGCGCCTAAGAAAAGAAAGAGGTCTTTCCTAATAACTCCAATACTCAGGATGCTTGGAGTGGTAGTTGCCATCCAACAAAATCACACTCCATGTTTGAACAAACATAGCAGTCATGAAACAGTATCTCCCTGTTGAGAGGCAAGAAACATGTACCACAATTTGTGCAGCACATTGATTATTTTTAGTGACCATTTCAAATAGATTTTTAAAAATATAAAGTAAATGAAGGAGATACCTAAAAACGAAGATATATTAAATTCCGAACATTCCTTATTCAGGAAAGTGAATGTGGTGTCAAATATGCACCAAAAGACGATTGAATGGGGAATCTGCTTTCTGGCCATACAGCCAGATTACCCTGCTGTAATCAACAAACATTTACCAACATTTCACTATTCAAATATATTATTCCACTGTGAAAATGATGAATATATGTGATGAGGGTAACAATCAAAACAAGGACACAACAAAAAAAAAAGAAGTCTTTCCTAATAACACCAATTGTCAGAATGCTCGGAGTAGTGCTTCCCATCCAACAAAATCACACTCAAAAGTAGAACAAACATAGCAGGCATTAAACGGAATCTCCCTGTTGAGAGGGAAGAAACATGTTCCACAATTTGTGCAGCACATTGATTATTTTCAGTGACCATTGCAATAAGATTTTTAAAAATATAAAGCAAATGACGGAGATACCTAAACAAGAATATTTATCACATTCCGAACATTCGTTATTCAGTAAAGTGCATGTGGTGTCCAATCTGCACTAAAAGACCATTGAATAGAGAATCCGTTTTCTGGCCACACAACCAGATGACCCTGCTGTAAACAACAAACATTTACCCAAATTTCACGATTCAAATACACTACTCCATTGTGAAATTGACGAATATAAGTGATATAGGTATCAATCACAGGACGCACCTAGCAAAAAAAAAAAAAAAAAAAAAAAAAAAAAACAGTATTTCTAATAACTCCTATCGTCAGAACGCTCGGAGTGGTGATTTCCATCCAACATAATCACACTCGATGTCTGAATAAACATAGCAGTCATGAAACGGAATCTTCCTGTAGAGAGAGAACAATCATGTACCACAAATTGTGCAGCACACTGATTATTTTTAGTGGCCATTGAAATAAGGTTTTTAAAAATTTAAAGCAATTGAAGGAGATACGAAAACAAGAATATTTATCAAATTCCTAACATTTGTTATTCAGTAAAATGCAAGTGGTGTCCAATCAGCACTAAAAATCCATTGAATGGAGAATCTGCTTTCTGGTCATACAACCAGATCACCCTGCTCTAAACAAAATACATTTACACACATTGTACGATTCAAATACATTACTCCACAGCGAAACAGATGAATATAAGTTATAAGGGTAACAATCAAAAGAAGCGCCTAGGAAAAGAAAGCGGGCTTTCCTAATAACTCCAATACTCAGGATGCTTGGAGTGGTAGTTGCCATCCAACAAAATCACACTCCATGTTTGAACAAACATAGCAGTCATGAAACAGAATCTCCCTGTTGAAAGGCAAGAAACATGTACCACAATTTGTGCAGCACATTGATTATTTTTAGTGACCATTGCAAATAGATTTTTAAAAATCTAAAGTAAATGAAGGAGATACCTAAAACCGAAGATATATTAAATTCCGAATATTCCTTATTCAGTAAAGTGAATGTGGTGTCAAATATGCACCAAAAGACGATTGAATGGGGAATCCACTTTCTGGCCATACAGCCAGATTACCCTGCTGTAATCAACAAACATTCACCAACATTTCACTATTCAAATATATTATTCCAATGCGAAATTGATGAATATATGTGATAAGGGTAACAATCAAAACAAGGACTCAGCAAAAAAAAGAAGTCTTTCCTAATAACACCAATTGTCAGAATGCTCGGAGTAGTGCTTCCCATCCAACAAAATCACACTCAAAAGTAGAACAAACATAGCAGGCATTAAACGGAATCTCCCTGTTGAGAGGGAAGAAACATGTTCCACAATTTGTGCAGCACATTGATTATTTTCAGTGACCATTGCAATAAGATTTTTAAAAATATAAAGCAAATGACGGAGATACCTAAACAAGAATATTTATCACATTCCGAACATTCGTTATTCAGTAAAGTGCATGTGGTGTCCAATCTGCACTAAAAGACCATTGAATAGAGAATCCGTTTTCTGGCCACACAACCAGATGACCCTGCTGTAAACAAAAAACATTTACCCAAATTTCACGCGTCAAATACATTACTCCACTGTGAAATTGACGCATATAAGTGATAAAGGTATCAATCACAGGAAGCACCTAGCAAAAAAAACAGTATTTCTAATAACTCCAATCGTCAGAACGCACGGAGTGGTGATTTCCATCGAACATAATCACACTCGATGTCTGAATAAACATAGCAGTCTTGAAACAGAATCTTCCTGTTGAGAGAGAACAAACATGTACCACAATTTGTGCAGCACACTGATTATTTTTAGCGACCATAGAAATTAGATTTTTAAAAATTTAAAGCAATTGAAGGAGATACAAAAAAAAAGAATATTTATCAAATTCCTAACATTTGTTATTCAGTAAAATGCAAGTGGTGTCCAATCTGCACTAAAAACCCATTGAATGGAAAATATGCTTTCTGGTTATAAAACCAGTTGACCCTGCTCTAAACAAAAAACATTTAAACACATTTAACGATTCAGATACATTACTCCACTGCGAAACAGATGAATATAAGTTATAAGGGTAACAATCAAAAAAGAAGCACCTAAGAAAAGAAAGAGGTCTTTCCTAATAACTCCAATACTCAGGATGCTTGGAGTGGTAGTTGCCATCCAACAAAATCACACTCCATGTTTCAACAAACATAGCAGTCATGAAACAGAATCTCCCTGTTGAGAGGCAAGAAACATGTACCACAATTTGTGCAGCACATTGATTATTTTTAGTGACCATTGCAAATAGATTTTTAAAAATATAAAGTAAATGAAGGAGATACCTAAAAACGAAGTTATATAAAATTCCGAACATTCCTTATTCAGTAAAGTGAATGTGGTGTCAAATATGCACCAAAAGACGACTGAATGGGGAATCTGCTTTCTGGCCATACAACCAGATGACCCTGCTGTAATCAACAAACATTTACCCACATTTCACGATTCAAATATATTATTCCACTGTGAAATTGATGAATATATGTGATGAGGGTAAGAATCAAAACAAGGACTCAGCAAAATAAAGAAGTCTTTCCTAATAACGCGAATTGTCATAATGCTCGGAGTAATGCTTACCATCCAACAAAATCACACTCAAAAGTAGAACAAACATAGCAGGCATTAAACGGAATCTCCCTGTTGAGAGGGAAGAAACATGTTCCACAATTTGTGCAGCACATTGATTATTTTTAGTGACCATTGGAATAATATTTTTAAAAATATAAAGCAAATGACGGAGATACCTAAACAAGAAGATTTATCAAATTCCGAACATTCGTTATTCAGTAAAGTGCATGTGGTGTCCAATCTGCACCAAAAGACCATTGAACAGAGAATCTGCTTTCTGGCCATACGACCAGATGACCCTGCTGTAAACAACAAACATTTACCCACATTTCAAGAATCAAATACACTACTCCACTGTGAAATTGACGAATATAAGTGATAAAGGTATCAATCACAGGAAGCAACTAGCAAAAAAAAAACAGTATTTCTAATAACTCCAACCGTCAGAACGCTCGAAGTGTTGATTTCCATCCAACATAATCACACTCGATGTCTGAATAAACATAGCAGTCATGAAACGGAATCTTCCTGTAGAGAGAGAACAAACATGTACAACAATTTGTGCAGCACACTGATTATTTTTAGTGACCATTGAAATAAGATTTTTAAAAATTTAAAGCAATTGAAGGAGATACGAAAACAAGAATATTTATCAAATTCCTAACATTTGTTATTCAGTAAAATGCAAGTGGTGTCCAATCTGCACTAAAAACCCATTAAATGGAGAATCTGCTTTCTGGTCATACAACCAGATGACCCTGCTCTAAACAAAAAACATTTACATACATTTAACGATTCAAATACATTACTCCACTGCGAAACTGATGAATATAAGTTATAAGGGTATCAATCAAAAGAAGCACCTAGGAAAAGAAAGAGGTCTTTCCTAATAACTCCAATACTCAGGATGCTTGGAGTGGTAGTTCCCAGTAAACAAAATCACACTCCATGTTTGAACAAACATAGCAGTCATGAAACAGAATCTCCCTGTTGAGAGGCAAGAAACATGTACCCCAATTTGTGCATGTGGTGTCAAATATGCACCAAAAGACGATTGAATGGGGAATCTGCTTTCTGGACATTCAACCAGATGACCCTGATGTAATCAACAAACTTTTACCCACATTTCACGTTTCAAATATATTATTCCACTGTGAAATTGATGAATATATGTGATGAGGGTAACAATCAAAACAAGGACTCAGCAAAAGAAAGAAGTCTTTCCTAATAACTCCAATTGTCAGAATGCTCGGAGTAGTGCTTCCCATACAACAAAATCACACTCAAAAGTAGAACAAACATAGTAGGCATTAAACGGAATCTCCTGTTGAGAGGCAAGAAACATGTACCACAATTTGAACAGCACATTGATTATTTTTAGTGACCATTTCAAATAGATTTTTAAAAATATAAAGTAAATGAAGGAGATACCTAAAAACGAAGATATATTAAATTCCGAACATTCCTTATTCAGGAAAGTGAATGTGGTGTCAAATATGCACCAAAAGACGATTGAATGGGGAATCTGCTTTCTGGCCATACAGCCAGATTACCCTGCTGTAATCAACAAACATTTACCAACATTTCACTATTCGAATATATTATTCCAATGTGAAAATGATGAATATATGTGATGAGGGTAACAATCAAAACAAGGACACAACAAAAAAAAAGAATTCTTTCCTAATAACACCAATTGTCAGAATGCTCGGAGTAGTGCTTCCCATCCAACAAAATCACACTCAAAAGTAGAACAAACATAGCAGGCATTAAACGGAATCTCCCTGTTGAGAGGGAATAAACATGTTCCACAATTTGTGCAGCACATTGATTATTTTCAGTGACCATTGCAATAAGATTTTTACAAATATAAAGCAAATGACGGAGATACCTAAACAAGAATATTTATCATATTTCGAACATTCGTTATTCAGTAAAGTGCATGTGGTGTCCAATCTGCACTAAAAGACCATTGAATAGAGAATCCGTTTTCTGGCCACACAACCAGATGACCCTGCTGTAAACAAAAAACATTTACCCAAATTTCACGATTCAAATACATTACTCCACTGTGAAATTGACGAATATAAGTGATAAAGGTATCAATCACAGGAAGCACCTAGCAAAAAAAAAAAAAAAAAACAGTATTTCTAATAACTCCAATCGTCAGAACGCTCGGAGTGGTGATTTCCATCGAACATAATCACACACGATGTCTGAATAAACATAGCAGTCTTGAAACGGAATCTTCCTGTTGAGAGAGAACAAACAAGTACCACAATTTGTGCAGCACACTGATTATTTTTGCGACCATTGAAATAAGATTTTTAAAAATTTAAAGCAATTGAAGGAGATACGAAAACAAGAATATTTATCAAATTCCTAACATTTGTTATTCAGTAAAATGCAAGTGGTGTAAAATCTGCACTAAAAACCCATTGAATGCAAAATATGCTTTCTGGTCATAAAACCAGTTGACCCTGCTCTAAACAAAAAACATTTAAACACATTTAACGATTCAGATACATTACTCCACTGCGAAACAGATGAATATAAGTTATAAGGGTAACAATCAAAAGAAGCGCCTAAGAAAAGAAAGAGGTCTTTCCTAATAACTCCAATACTCAGGATGCTTGGAGTGGTAGTTGCCATCCAACAAAATCACACTCCATGTTTGAACAAACATAGCAGTCATGAAACAGAATCTCCCTGTTGAGAGGCAAGAAACATGTACCACAATTTGTGCAGCACATTGATTATCTTTAGTGACCATTGCAAATAGATGTTTAAAAATATAAAGTAAATGAAGGAGATACCTAAAACCGAAGATATATAAAATTCCGAACATTCCTTATTCAGTAAAGTGAATGTGGTGTCAAATATGCACCAAAAGACGATTGAATGGGGAATCCGCATTCTGACCATACAGCCAGATTACCCTGCTGTAATCAACAAACATTTACCAACATTTCACTATTCAAATATATTATTCCACTGCGAAATTGATGAATATATGTGATGAGGGTAAGAATCAAAACAAGGACTCAGCAAAAAAAAAAGGAAGTCTTTCCTAATAACTCCAACTGTCAGAATGCTCGGAGTAGTACTTCCCATCCTACAAAATCACACTCAAAAGTAGAACAAACATAGCAGCCATTAAACGGAATCTCCCTGTTGAGAGGGAAGAAACATGTTCCACAATTTGTGCAGCACATTGATTATTTTTAGTGACCATTGGAATAATATTTTTAAAAATATAAAGCAAATGACGGAGATACCTAAACAAGAAGATTTATCAAATTCCGAACTTTCGTTATTCAGTAAAGTGCATGTGGTGTCCAATCTGCACCAAAAGACCATTGAACAGAGAATCTGCTTTCTGGCCATACGACCAGATGACCCTGCTGTAAACAACAAACATTTACCCACATTTCAAGAATCAAATACACTACTCCACTGTGAAATTGACGAATATAAGTGATAAAGGTATCAATCACAGGAAGCAACTAGCAAAAAAAACCAGTATTTCTAATAACTCCAACCGTCAGAACGCTCGAAGTGTTGATTTCCATCCAACATAATCACACTCAATGTCTGAATAAACATAGCAGTCATGAAACGGAATCTTCCTGTAGAGAGAGAACAAACATGTACCACAATTTGTGCAGCACACTGATTATTTTTAGTGACCATTGAAATAAGATTTTTAAAAATTTAAAGCAATTGAAGGAGATACGAAAACAAGAATATTTATCAAATTCCTAACATTTGTTTTTCAGTAAAATGCAAGTGGTGTCCAATCTGCACTAAAAACCCATTAAATGGAGAATCTGCTTTCTGGTCATACAACCAGATGACCCTGCTCTAAACAAAAAACATTTACATACATTTAACGATTCAAATACATTACTCCACTGCGAAACTGATGAATATAAGTTATAAGGGTATCAATCAAAAGAAGCACCTAGGAAAAGAAAGAGGTCTTTCCTAATAACTCCAATACTCAGGATGCTTGGAGTGGTAGTTCCCATTAAACAAAATCACACTCCATGTTTGAACAAACATAGCAGTCATGAAACAGAATCTCCCTGTTGAGAGGCAAGAAACATGTACCACAATTTGTGCATGTGGTGTCAAATATGCACCAAAAGACGATTGAATGGGGAATCTGCTTTCTGGACATTCAACCAGATGACCCTGCTGTAATCAACAAACTTTTACCCACATTTCACGTTTCAAATATATTATTCCACTGTGAAATTGATGAATATATGTTATGAGGGTAACAATCAAAACAAGGACTAAGCAAAAGAAAGAAGTCTTTCCTAATAACTCCAATTGTCAGAATGCTCGGAGTAGTGCTTCCCATACAACAAAATCACACTCAAAAGTAGAACAAACATAGCAGGCATTAAACGGAATCTCCTGTTGAGACGGAAGAAACATGTACCACAATTTGTGCAGCAAATTTATTATTTTTAGTGACCATTGCAAAAATATTTTTAAAAATATAAAGCAAATGAAGGAGCTACCTAAACAAGAAGATTTATCAAATTCCGAACATTTCTTATTCAGTAAAGTGCATGTGGTGTCCAATCTGCACCAAAAGACCATTGAATAGAGAATCTGCTTTCTGGCCATACAACCAGATGACCCTGCTGTAAACAACAAACATTTACTCACATTTCACGAATCAAATACATTACTCCCCTGTGAAATTGACGAATATAAGTGATAAAGGTATCAATCAAACGAAGCACCTATAGCAAGAGAAAACAATATTTCTAATAACTCAAATCGTCAGAATGCTCGGAGTGGTGATTTCCATCCAACATAATCACACTTGATGTTTGGATAAACATAGCAGTCATGAAATGGAATCTCCCTGCTGAGAGAGAAGAAACATGTACCACAATTTGTGAAGCACGTTGATTATTTTTAGTGACCATTGAAATAAGATTTTTAAAAATTTAAATCAATTGAAGGAAAAACGAAAAAAGGAATATTTATCAAATTACTAACATTTGTTATTCAGTAAAATGCAAGTGGTGTCCAATCTGCACTAAAAACCCTTTGAATTGAGAATCTGTTTCTGGTCATACAACCAGATGACCCCGCTCTAAACGAACACATTTACACACATTTAACGATTCAGATACATTACTCCACTGCAAAACAGATGAATATAAGTTATAAGGGTAACAATCAAAAGAAGCACCTAAGAAAAGACAGAGGTCTTTTCCTAATAACACCAATACTCAGGATGCCTGGAGTGGTAGACCCCATCCAACAAAATCACACTCGATGTTTGAACAATCATAGCAGTCATGAAACAGAATCTCCCCGTTGAGAGGGAAGAAACATGTACCACAATTTGTGCATGTGGTGTCAAATATGCACCAAAAGACGATTGAATGGGGAATCTGCTTTCTGGCCATACAAGCAGATGACCCTGCTGTAATCAACAAACATTTACCCACATTTCACAATTCAAATATAATATTCCACTGCGAAATTATTGAATATATGTGATGAGGGTAACTATCAAAACAAGGGCTCACAAAAAGAAAGAAGTCTTTCCTAATAACTCCAATTGTCAGAATGCTCGGAGTAGTATTTCCCATCCTACAAAATCACACTCATAAGTAGAACAAACATAGCAGCCATTAAACGGAATCTCCCTGTTGAGAGGGAAGAAACATGTACCACAATTTGTGCAGCACATTGATTATTTTTAGTGACCATTGCAATAAGATTTTTAAAAATTTAAAGCAATTGAAGCAGCTACGAAAACAAGAATATTGATCAAATTCCTAACACTTGTTATTCAATAAAATGCAAGTGGTGTCCAATCTGCACTAAAAACCCATTGAATGGAGAATCTGCTTTCTGGTCATACAACCAGATGACCCTGCTCTAAACAAACACATTTACACACATTTAACGATTCAGATACATTACTCCACTGCGAATCAGATGAATATAAGTTATAAGGGTAACAATCAAAAGAAGCACCTAAGAAAAGAAAGAGGTCTTTCCTAATAACTCCAATACTCAGGATGCTTGGAGTGGTAGTTGCCATCCAACAAAATCACACTCCATGTTTGAACAAACATAGCAGTCATGAAACAGTATCTCCCTGTTGAGAGGCAAGAAACATGTACCACAATTTGTGCAGCACATTGATTATTTTTAGTGACCATTTCAAATAGATTTTTAAAAATATAAAGTAAATGAAGGAGATACCTAAAAACGAAGATATATTAAATTCCGAACATTCCTTATTCAGGAAAGTGAATGTGGTGTCAAATATGCACCAAAAGACGATTGAATGGGGAATCTGCTTTCTGGCCATACAGCCAGATTACCCTGCTGTAATCAACAAACATTTACCAACATTTCACTATTCAAATATATTATTCCAATGCGAAATTGATGAATATATGTGATAAGGGTAACAATCAAAACAAGGACTCAGCAAAAAAAAGAAGTCTTTCCTAATAACACCAATTGTCAGAATGCTCGGAGTAGTGCTTCCCATCCAACAAAATCACACTCAAAAGTAGAACAAACATAGCAGGCATTAAACGGAATCTCCCTGTTGAGAGGGAAGAAACATGTTCCACAATTTGTGCAGCACATTGATTATTTTCAGTGACCATTGCAATAAGATTTTTAAAAATATAAAGCAAATGACGGAGATACCTAAACAAGAATATTTATCACATTCCGAACATTCGTTATTCAGTAAAGTGCATGTGGTGTCCAATCTGCACTAAAAGACCATTGAATAGAGAATCCGTTTTCTGGCCACACAACCAGATGACCCTGCTGTAAAAAAAAAACATTTACCCAAATTTCACGATTCAAATACATTACTCCACTGTGAAATTGACGCATATAAGTGATAAAGGTATCAATCACAGGAAGCACCTAGCCAAAAAAAAAAAAAAAAAAAAAAAAAAAAAAAAAAAAAAAAAAAAAAAAAAAAAAAAAAAAAAAAAAAACAGTATTTCTAATAACTCCAATCGTCAGAACGCTCGGAGTGGTGATTTCCATCGAACATAATCACACTCGATGTCTGAATAAACATAGCAGTCTTGAAACAGAATCTTCCTGTTGAGAGAGAACAAACATGTACCACAATTTGTGCAGCACACTGATTATTTTTAGCGACCATAGAAATTAGATTTTTAAAAATTTAAAGCAATTGAAGGAGATACAAAAAAAAAGAATATTTATCAAATTCCTAACATTTGTTATTCAGTAAAATGCAAGTGGTGTCCAATCTGCACTAAAAACCCATTGAATGGAAACTATGCTTTCTGGTTATAAAACCAGTTGACCCTGCTCTAAACAAAAAACATTTAAACACATTTAACGATTCAGATACATTACTCCACTGCGAAACAGATGAATATAAGTTATAAGGGTAACAATCAAAAAAGAAGCACCTAAGAAAAGAAAGAGGTCTTTCCTAATAACTCCAATACTCAGGATGCTTGGAGTGGTAGTTGCCATCCAACAAAATCACACTCCATGTTTCAACAAACATAGCAGTCATGAAACAGAATCTCCCTGTTGAGAGGCAAGAAACATGTACCACAATTTGTGCAGCACATTGATTATTTTTAGTGACCATTGCAAATAGATTTTTAAAAATATAAAGTAAATGAAGGAGATACCTAAAAACGAAGTTATATAAAATTCCGAACATTCATTATTCAGTAAAGTGAATGTGGTGTCAAATATGCACCAAAAGACGACTGAATGGGGAATCTGCTTTCTGGCCATACAACCAGATGACCCTGCTGTAATCAACAAACATTTACCCACATTTCACGATTCAAATATATTATTCCACTGTGAAATTGATGAATATATGTGATGAGGGTAAGAATCAAAACAAGGACTCAGCAAAATAAAGAAGTCTTTCCTAATAACGCGAATTGTCAGAATGCTCGGAGTAATGCTTACCATCCAACAAAATCACACTCAAAAGTAGAACAAACATAGCAGGCATTAAACGGAATCTCCCTGTTGAGAGGGAAGAAACATGTTCCACAATTTGTGCAGCACATTGATTATTTTTAGTGACCATTGGAATAATATTTTTAAAAATATAAAGCAAATGACGGAGATACCTAAACAAGAAGATTTATCAAATTCCGAACATTCGTTATTCAGTAAAGTGCATGTGGTGTCCAATCTGCACCAAAAGACCATTGAACAGAGAATCTGCTTTCTGGCCATACGACCAGATGACCCTGCTGTAAACAACAAACATTTACCCACATTTCAAGAATCAAATACACTACTCCACTGTGAAATTGACGAATATAAGTGATAAAGGTATCAATCACAGGAAGCAACTAGCAAAAAAAAAACAGTATTTCTAATAACTCCAACCGTCAGAACGCTCGAAGTGTTGATTTCCATCCAACATAATCACACTCGATGTCTGAATAAACATAGCAGTCATGAAACGGAATCTTCCTGTAGAGAGAGAACAAACATGTACAACAATTTGTGCAGCACACTGATTATTTTTAGTGACCATTGAAATAAGATTTTTAAAAATTTAAAGCAATTGAAGGAGATACGAAAACAAGAATATTTATCAAATTCCTAACATTTGTTATTCAGTAAAATGCAAGTGGTGTCCAATCTGCACTAAAAACCCATTAAATGGAGAATCTGCTTTCTGGTCATACAACCAGATGACCCTGCTCTAAACAAAAAACATTTACATACATTTAACGATTCAAATACATTACTCCACTGCGAAACTGATGAATATAAGTTATAAGGGTATCAATCAAAAGAAGCACCTACAAAAAGAAAGAGGTCTTTCCTAATAACTCCAATACTCAGGATGCTTGGAGTGGTAGTTCCCATTAAACAAAATCACACTCCATGTTTGAACAAACATAGCAGTCATGAAACAGAATCTCCCTGTTGAGAGGCAAGAAACATGTACCACAATTTGTGCATGTGGTGTCAAATATGCACCAAAAGACGATTGAATGGGGAATCTGCTTTCTGGACATTCAACCAGATGACCCTGCTGTAATCAACAAACTTTTACCCACATTTCACGTTTCAAATATATTATTCCACTGTGAAATTGATGAATATATGTTATGAGGGTAACAATCAAAACAAGGACTAAGCAAAAGAAAGAAGTCTTTCCTAATAACTCCAATTGTCAGAATGCTCGGAGTAGTGCTTCCCATACAACAAAATCACACTCAAAAGTAGAACAAACATAGCAGGCATTAAACGGAATCTCCTGTTGAGATGGAAGAAACATGTACCACAATTTGTGCAGCAAATTTATTATTTTTAGTGACCATTGCAAAAATATTTTTAAAAATATAAAGCAAATGAAGGAGCTACCTAAACAAGAAGATTTATCAAATTCCGAACATTTGTTATTCATTAAAGTGCATGTGGTGTCCAATCTGCACCAAAAGACCATTGAATAGAGAATCTGCTTTCTGGCCATACAACCAGATGACCCTGCTGTAAACAACAAACATTTACTCACATTTCACGAATCAAATACATTACTCCCCTGTGAAATTGACGAATATAAGTGATAAAGGTATCAATCAAACGAAGCACCTATAGCAAGAGAAAACAATATTTCTAATAACTCAAATCGTCAGAATGCTCGGAGTGGTGATTTCCATCCAACATAATCACACTTGATGTTTGGATAAACATAGCAGTCATGAAATGGAATCTCCCTGCTGAGAGAGAAGAAACATGTACCACAATTTGTGAAGCACGTTGATTATTTTTAGTGACCATTGAAATAAGATTTTTAAAAATTTAAATCAGTTGAAGGAAAAACGAAAAAAGGAATATTTATCAAATTACTAACATTTGTTATTCAGTAAAATGCAAGTGGTGTCCAATCTGCACTAAAAACCCTTTGAATGGAGAATCTGTTTCTGGTCATACAACCAGATGACCCCGCTCTAAACGAACACATTTACACACATTTAAAGATTCAGATACATTACTCCACTGCAAAACAGATGAATATAAGTTATAAGGGTAACAATCAAAAGAAGCACCTAAGAAAACAAAGAGGTCTTTCCTAATAACTCCAATACTCAGGATGCTTGGAGTGGTAGTTGCAATTTAACAAAATCACACTCCATGTTTGAACAAACATAGCAGTCATGAAACAGAATCTCCCTGTTGAGAGGCAAGAAACATGTACCACAATTTGTGCAGCACAGTGATTATTTTTAGTGACCATTGCAAATAGATTTTTAAAAATATAAAGTAAATGAAGGAGATACCTAAAAACGAAGATATATTAAATTCCGAACATTCCTTATTCAGTAAAGTGAATGTGGTGTCAAATATGCACCAAAAGACGATTGAATGGGGAATCTGCTTTCTGGCCATACAGGAAGATTACCCTGCTGTAATCAACAAACATTTACCAAAATTTCACTATTCAAATATATTATTCCACTGTGAAAATGATGAATATATGTGATGAGGGTAACAATCAAAACAAGGACTCAACAAAAAAAAAAAGAAGTCTTTCCTAATAACACCAATTGTCAGAATGCTCGGAGTAGTGCTTCCCATCCAACAAAATCACACTCAAAAGTAGAACAAACATAGCAGGCATTAAACGGAATCTCCCTGTTGAGAGGGAAGAAACATGTTCCACAATTTGTGCAGCACATTGATTATTTTCAGTGACCATTGCAATAAGATTTTTACAAATATAAAGCAAATGACGGAGATACCTAAACAAGAATATTTATCACATTCCGAACATTCGTTATTCAGTAAAGTGCATGTGGTGTCCAATCTGCACTAAAAGACCATTGAATAGGGAATCCGTTTTCTGGCCACACAACCAGATGACCCTGCTGTAAACAACAAACATTTACCCAAACTTCACGATTCAAATACATTACTCCACTGTGAAATTGATGAATATAAGTGATAAAGGTATCAATCACAGGAAGCACCTAGCAAAAAAAAAAAAAAAAAATAAAAACAGTATTTCTAATAACTCCAATCGTCAGACTGCTCGGAGTGGTGATTTCCATCCAACATAATCACACTCGATGTCTGAATAAACATAGCAGTCTTGAAACGGAATCTTCCTGTTGAGAGAGAACAAACATGTACCACAATTTGTGCAGCACACTGATTATTTTTCGCGACCATTGAAATAAGATTTTTAAAAATTTAAAGCAATTGAAGGAGATACGAAAACAAGAATATTTATCAAATTCCTAACATTTGTTATTCAGTAAAATGCAAGTGGTGTCCAATCTGCACTAAAAACCCATTGAATGGAAAATCTGCTTTCTGGTCATACAACCAGTTGACCCTGCTCTAAACAAAAAACATTTAAACACATTTAACTATTCAGATACATTACTTCACTGCGAAACAGATGAATATAAGTTATAAGGGTAACAATCAAAAGAAGCACCTAAGAAAAGACAGAGGTCTTTTCCTAATAACACCAATACTCAGGATGCCTGGAGTGGTAGACCCCATCCAACAAAATCACACTCGATGTTTGAACAATCATAGCAGTCATGAAACAGAATCTCCCCGTTGAGAGGGAAGAAACATGTACCACAATTTGTGCATGTGGTGTCAAATATGCACCAAAAGACGATTGAATGGGGAATCTGCTTTCTGGTCATACAAGCAGATGACCCTGCTGTAATCAACAAACATTTACCCACATTTCACAATTCAAATATAATATTAAACTGCGAAATTATTGAATATATGTGATGAGGGTAACTATCAAAACAAGGGCTCACAAAAAGAAAGAAGTCTTTCCTAATAACTCCAATTGTCAGAATGCTCGGAGTAGTATTTCCCATCCTACAAAATCACACTCATAAGTAGAACAAACATAGCAGCCATTAAACGGAATCTCCCTGTTGAGAGGGAAGAAACATGTACCACAATTTGTGCAGCACATTGATTATTTTTAGTGACCATTGCAATAAGATTTTTAAAAATTTAAAGCAATTGAAGCAGCTACGAAAACAAGAATATTGATCAAATACCTAACACTTGTTATTCAGTAAAATGCAAGTGGTGTCCTATCTGCACTAAAAACCCATTAAATGGAGAATCTGCTTTCTGGTCATACAACCAGATGACCCTGCTCTAAACAAACACATTTACACACATTTAATGATTCAGATACATTACTCCACTGCGAATCAGATGAATATAAGTTATAAGGGTAACAATCAAAAGAAGCACCTAAGAAAAGAAAGAGGTCTTTCCTAATAACTCCAATACTCAGGATGCTTGGAGTGGTAGTTGCCATCCAACAAAATCACACTCCATGTTTGAACAAACATAGCAGTCATGAAACAGTATCTCCCTGTTGAGAGGCAAGAAACATGTACCACAATTTGTGCAGCACATTGATTATTTTTAGTGACCATTTCAAATAGATTTTTAAAAATATAAAGTAAATGAAGGAGATACCTAAAAACGAAGATATATTAAATTCCGAACATTCCTTATTCAGGAAAGTGAATGTGGTGTCAAATATGCACCAAAAGACGATTGAATGGGGAATCTGCTTTCTGGCCATACAGCCAGATTACCCTGCTGTAATCAACAAACATTTACCAACATTTCACTATTCAAATATATTATTCCACTGTGTAAATGATGAATATATGTGATGAGAATACAATCAAAACAAGGACACAACAAAAAAAAAAAGAAGTCTTTCCTAATAACACCAATTGTCAGAATGCTCGGAGTAGTGCTTCCCATCCAACAAAATCACACTCAAAAGTAGAACAAACATAGCAGGCATTAAACGGAATCTCCCTGTTGAGAGGGAAGAAACATGTTCCACAATTTGTGCAGCACATTGATTATTTTCAGTGACCATTGCAATAAGATTTTTAAAAATATAAAGCAAATGACGGAGATACCTAAACAAGAATATTTATCACATTCCGAACATTCGTTATTCAGTAAAGTGCATGTGGTGTCCAATCTGCACCAAAAGACCATTGAACAGAGAATCTGCTTTCTGGCCATACGACCAGATGACCCTGCTGTAAACAACAAACATTTACCCACATTTCAAGAATCAAATACACTACTCCACTGTGAAATTGACGTATATAAGTGATAAAGGTATCAATCACAGGAAGCAACTAGCAAAAAAAAACAGTATTTCTAATAACTCCAACCGTCAGAACGCTCGAAGTGTTGATTTCCATCCAACATAATCACACTCAATGTCTGAATAAACATAGCAGTCATGAAACGGAATCTTCCTGTAGAGAGAGAACAAACATGTACCACAATTTGTGCAGCACACTGATTATTTTTAGTGACCATTGAAATAAGATTTTTAAAAATTTAAAGCAATTGAAGGAGATACGAAAACAAGAATATTTATCAAATTCCTAACATTTGTTATTCAGTAAAATGCAAGTGGTGTCCAATCTGCACTAAAAACCCATTAAATGGAGAATCTGCTTTCTGGTCATACAACCAGATGACCCTGCTCTAAACAAAAAACATTTACATACATTTAACGATTCAAATACATTACTCCATTGCGAAACTGATGAATATAAGTTATAAGGGTATCAATCAAAAGAAGCACCTAGGAAAAGAAAGAGGTCTTTCCTAATAACTCCAATACTCAGGATGCTTGGAGTGGTAGTTCCCATTAAACAAAATCTCACTCCATGTTTGAACAAACATAGCAGTCATGAAACAGAATCTCCCTGTTGAGAGGCAAGAAACATGTACCACAATTTGTGCATGTGGTGTCAAATATGCACCAAAAGACGATTGAATGGGGAATCTGCTTTCTGGACATTCAACCAGATGACCCTGCTGTAATCAACAAACTTTTACCCACATTTCACGTTTCAAATATATTATTCCACTGTGAAATTGATGAATATATGTTATGAGGGTAACAATCAAAACAAGGACTAAGCAAAAGAAAGAAGTCTTTCCTAATAACTCCAATTGTCAGAATGCTCGGAGTAGTGCTTCCCATACAACAAAATCACACTCAAAAGTAGAACAAACATAGCAGGCATTAAACGGAATCTCCTGTTGAGATGGAAGAAACATGTACCACAATTTGTGCAGCAAATTTATTATTTTTAGTGACCATTGCAAAAATATTTTTAAAAATATAAAGCAAATGAAGGAGCTACCTAAACAAGAAGATTTATCAAATTCCGAACATTTGTTATTCAGTAAAGTGCATGTGGTGTCCAATCTGCACCAAAAGACCATTGAATAGAGAATCTGCTTTCTGGCCATACAACCAGATGACCCTGCTGTAAACAACAAACATTTACTCACATTTCACGAATCAAATACATTACTCCCCTGTGAAATTGACGAATATAAGTGATAAAGGTATCAATCAAACGAAGCACCTATAGCAAGAGAAAACAATATTTCTAATAACTCAAATCGTCAGAATGCTCGGAGTGGTGATTTCCATCCAACATAATCACACTTGATGTTTGGATAAACATAGCAGTCATGAAATGGAATCTCCCTGCTGAGAGAGAAGAAACATGTACCACAATTTGTGAAGCACGTTGATTATTTTTAGTGACCATTGAAATAAGATTTTTAAAAATTTAAATCAATTGAAGGAAAAACGAAAAAAGGAATATTTATCAAATTACTAACATTTGTTATTCAGTAAAATGCAAGTGGTGTCCAATCTGCACTAAAAACCCTTTGAATGGAGAATCTGTTTCTGGTCATACAACCAGATGACCCCGCTCTAAACGAACACATTTACACACATTTAACGATTCAGATACATTACTCCACTGCAAAACAGATGAATATAAGTTATAAGGGTAACAATCAAAAGAAGCACCTAAGAAAACAAAGAGGTCTTTCCTAATAACTCCAATACTCAGGATGCTTGGAGTGGTAGTTGCAATTTAACAAAATCACACTCCATGTTTGAACAAACATAGCAGTCATGAAACAGAATCTCCCTGTTGAGAGGCAAGAAACATGTACCACAATTTGTGCAGCACAGTGATTATTTTTAGTGACCATTGCAAATAGATTTTTAAAAATATAAAGTAAATGAAGGAGATACCTAAAAACGAAGATATATTAAATTCCGAACATTCCTTATTCAGTAAAGTGAATGTGGTGTCAAATATGCACCAAAAGACGATTGAATGGGGAATCTGCTTTCTGGCCATACAGCCAGATTACCCTGCTGTAATCAACAAACATTTACCAACATTTCACTATTCAAATATATTATTCCACTGTGAAAATGATGAATATATGTGATGAGGGTAACAATCAAAACAAGGACTCAACAAAAAAAAAAGAAGTCTTTCCTAATAACACCAATTGTCAGAATGCTCGGAGTAGTGCTTCCCATCCAACAAAATCACACTCAAAAGTAGAACAAACATAGCAGGCATTAAACGGAATCTCCCTGTTGAGAGGGAAGAAACATGTTCCACAATTTGTGCAGCACATTGATTATTTTCAGTGACCATTGCAATAAGATTTTTACAAATATAAAGCAAATGACGGAGATACCTAAACAAGAATATTTATCACATTCCGAACATTCGTTATTCAGTAAAGTGCATGTGGTGTCCAATCTGCACTAAAAGACCATTGAATAGAGAATCCGTTTTCTGGCCACACAACCAGATGACCCTGCTGTAAACAACAAACATTTACCCAAATTTCACGATTCAAATACATTACTCCACTGTGAAATTGATGAATATAAGTGATAAAGGTATCAATCACAGGAAGCACCTAGCAAAAAAAAAAAAAAAAAAAAAATAAAAACAGTATTTCTAATAACTCCAATCGTCAGACTGCTCGGAGTGGTGATTTCCATCCAACATAATCACACTCGATGTCTGAATTAACATAGCAGTCTTGAAACGGAATCTTCCTGTTGAGAGAGAACAAACATGTACCACAATTTGTGCAGCACACTGATTATTTTTCGCGACCATTGAAATAAGATTTTTAAAAATTTAAAGCAATTGAAGGAGATACGAAAACAAGAATATTTATCAAATTCCTAACATTTGTTATTCAGTAAAATGCAAGTGGTGTCCAATCTGCACTAAAAACCCATTGAATGGAAAATCTGCTTTCTGGTCATACAACCAGTTGACCCTGCTCTAAACAAAAAACATTTAAACACATTTAACTATTCAGATACATTACTTCACTGCGAAACAGATGAATATAAGTTATAAGGGTAACAATCAAAAGAAGCACCTAAGAAAAGAAAGAGGTCTTTCCTAATAACTCCAATACTCAGGATGCTTGGAGTGGTAGTTGCCATCCAACAAAATCACACTCCATGTTTGAACAAACATAGCAGTCATGAAACAGAATCTCCCTGTTGAAAGGCAAGAAACATGTACCACAATTTGTGCAGCACATTGATTATTTTTAGTGACCATTGCAAATAGATTTTTAAAAATCTAAAGTAAATGAAGGAGATACCTAAAACCGAAGATACATTAAATTCCGAATATTCCTTATTCAGTAAAGTGAATGTGGTGTCAAATATGCACCAAAAGACGATTGAATGGGGAATCCACTTTCTGGCCATACAGCCAGATTACCCTGCTGTAATCAACAAACATTTACCAACATTTCACTATTCAAATATATTATTCCAATGCGAAATTGATGAATATATGTGATAAGGGTAACAATCAAAACAAGGACTCAGCAAAAAAAAGAAGTCTTTCCTAATAACACCAATTGTCAGAATGCTCGGAGTAGTGCTTCCCATCCAACAAAATCACACTCAAAAGTAGAACAAACATAGCAGGCATTAAACGGAATCTCCCTGTTGAGAGGGAAGAAACATGTTCCACAATTTGTGCAGCACATTGATTATTTTCAGTGACCATTGCAATAAGATTTTTAAAAATATAAAGCAAATGACAGAGATACCTAAACAAGAATATTTATCACATTCCGAACATTTGTTATTCAGTAAAGTGCATGTGGTGTCCAATCTGCACCAAAAGACCATTGAACAGAGAATCTGCTTTCTGGCCATACAACCAGATGACCCTGCTGTAAACAACAAACATTTACCCACATTTCACGAATCAAATACACTACTCCACTGTGAAATTGACGAATATAAGTGATAAAGGTATCAATCACAGGACGCACCTAGCAAAAAAAAAAAAAAAAAAAAAAAAAAAAAAAAAAACAGTATTTCTAATAACTCCAATCGTCAGACTGCTCGGAGTGGTGATTTCCATCCAACATAATCACACTCGATGTCTGAATAAACATAGCAGTCATGAAACGGAATCTTCCTGTAGAGAGAGAACAAACATGTACCACAATTTGTGCAGCACACTGATTATTTTTAGTGGCCATTGAAATAAGGTTTTTAAAAATTTAAAGCAATTGAAGGAGATACGAAAACAAGAATATTTATCAAATTCCTAACATTTGTTATTCAGTAAAATGCAAGTGGTGTCCAATCTGCACTAAAAATCCATTGAATGGAGAATCTGCTTTCTGGTCATACAACCAGATCACCCTGCTCTAAACAAAATACATTTACACACATTTTACGATTCAAATACATTACTCCACAGCGAAACAGATGAATATAAGTTATAAGGGTAACAATCAAAAGAAGCAACTAGGAAAAGAAAGAGGTCTTTCCTAATAACTCCAATACTCAGGATGCTTGGAGTGGTAGTTGCCATCCAACAAAATCACACTCCATGTTTGAACAAACATAGCAGTCACGAAACAGAATCTCCCTGTTGAGAGGCAAGAAACATGTACCACAATTTGTGCAGCACATTGATTATTTTTAGTGACCATTGCAAAAAGGTTTTTAAAAATAAAAAGCAAATGAAGGAGATACCTGAAAACGAAGTTATATAAAATTCCGAACATTCCTTATTCAGGAAAGTGAATGTGGTGTCAAATATGCACCGAAAGACGATTGAATGGGGAATCTGCTTTCTGGCCATACATCCAGATGACCCTGCTGTAATCAACAAACATTTACCCACAATTCACTATTCAAATATATTATTCCACTGTGAAATTGATAAATATATGAGATGAGGGTAACAATCAAAACAAGGACTCAGCAAAAAAAAGAAGTCTTTCCTAATAACACCAATTGTCAGAATGCTCCGAGTAATGCTTCCCATCCAACAAAATCACACTCAAAAGTAGAACAAACATAGCAGGCATTAAACGGAATCTCCCTGTTGAGAGGGAAAAAACATGTTCCACAATTTCTGCAGCACATTGATTATTTTTAGTGACCATTGCAATAATATTTTTAAAAATATAAAGCAAAAGACGGAGATACCTAAACAAGAAGATTTATCAAATTCCGAGCATTCGTTATTCAGTAAAGTGCATGTGGTGTCCAATCTGCACCAAAAGACCATTGAACAGAGAATCTGCTTTCTGGCCATACAACCAGATGACCCTGCTGTAAACAACAAACATTTACCCAAATTTCACGAATCAAATACATTACTCCACTGTGAAATTGACGAATATAAGTGATAAAGGTATCAATCACAGGAAGCACCTAGCAAAAAAAAACAGTATTTCTAATAACTCCAATAGTCAGAATGCTCGGAGTGGTGATTTCCATCCAACATAATCACACTCGATATCTGAATAAACATAGCAGTCATGAAACGGAATCTTCCTGTAGAGAGAGAACAAACATGTACCACAATTTGTGCAGCACACTAATTATTTTTAGTGACCACTGAAATAAGATTTTTAAAAATTTAAAGCAATTGAAGGAGGTACGAAAACAAGAATATTTATCAAATTCCTAACATTTTTTATTCAGTAAAATGCAAGTGGTGTCCAAAATGCACTAAAAACGCATTGAATGGAGAATCTGCTTTATGGTCATACAACCAGATGACCCTTCTCTAACAAAAACATTTACACACAATTAACGATTCAAATACATTACTCCACTGCGAAACAGATGAATATAAGTTATAAGGGTAACAATCAAAAGAAGCACCTAGGAAAAGAAAGAGGTCTTTCCTAATAACTCCAATACTCAGGATGCTTGGACTGGTAGTTCCCATCCAACAAAATCACACTCGATGTTTGAACAATCATAACAGCCATGAAACAGAATCTCCCCGTTGAGAGGGAAGAAACGTGTACCACAATTTGTGCATGTGGTGTCAAATATGCACCAAAAGACGATTGAATGGGGAATCTGCTTTCTGTCCATACAAGCAAATGACCCTGCTGTAAACAACAAACATTTACCCACATTTCACAATTCAAATATACTATACCACAGCGAAATTATTGAATATATGTGATGAGGGTTAACTATCAAAACAAGGACTCACAAAAAGAAAGAAATCTTTCGTAATAACTCCAATTGTCAGAAAGCTCGGAGTAGTGCTTCCCATTCGACAAAATCACACTCAAAAGTAGAACAAAGCAGGCATTAAACGGAATCTCCCTGTTGAGAGGGAAGAAACATGTCCCACAGTTTGTGCAGCACATTTATTATTTTTAGTGACCATTGCAATAAGATTTTCAAAAATATAAAGAAAAATGAAGGAGATACCTAAACAAGAAGATTTATCAAATTCCGAACATTCATTATTCAGTAAAGTGCATGTGGCAAATAGACGAATATAAGTGATAAAGGTATCAATCAAAGGAAGCACCTAGCAAAAGAAAACAGTATTTCTAAAAACTCCAATAGTCAGAACGCTCGGAGTGGTGATTTCCATGCAACATAATCACACTCGATGTTTGAATAAACATAGCAGTCATGAAACGAAATCTCCCTGTTGAGAGAGAAGAAACATGTACCATAATTTGTGCAGCACATTGATTATTAGTAGTGGCCATTGCAATAAGATGTTTAAAAATTTAAAGCACATGAAGCAGCTACGAAAACAAGAATATTGATCAAATTCCTAACATTTGTTATTCAGTAAAATGCAAGTGATGTCCAATCTGCACTAAAAACCCATTGAATGGAGAATCTGCTTTCTGGTCATACAACCAGATGACCCTGCTCTAAACAAACACATTTACACACATTTAACGATTCAGATACATTACTCCACTGCGAATCAGATGAATATAAGTTATAGGGGTAACAATCAAAAGAAGCACCTAAGAAAAGAAAGAGGTCTTATCTAATAACTCCAATACTCAGGATACTTGGAGTGGTAGTTGCCATCCAACAAAATCACACTCCATGTTTGAACAAACATAGCAGCCATGAAACGGAATCTCCCTGTTGAGAGAGAAGAAACATGTACCACAATTTGTGCAGCACACAGATTATTTTCATTGACCATTGCAATAAGATTTTTAAAAATTTAAAGCAATTGAACGAGATACGAAAACAAGGATATTTATCAAATTCCTAACATCTGTTATTCAGTAAAATGCAAGTGGTGTCCAATCTGCACTAAAAACCCATTGAAAGGGAAATCTGCTTTCTGGTCATACAACCAGTTGACCCTGCTTTAAACAAAAAACATTTAAACACATTTAACGATTCAGATACATTACTCCACTGCGAAACAGATGAATATAAGTTATAAGGGTAACAATCAAAAGAAGCACCTAAGAAAAGAAAGAGGTCTTTCCTAATAACTGCAATACTCAGGATGCTTGGAGTGGTAGTTGCCATCCAACAAAATCACACTCCATGTTTCAACAAACATAGCAGTCATGAAACAGAATCTCCCTGTTGAGAGGCAAGAAACATGTACCACAATTTGTGCAGCACATAGATTATTTTTAGTGACCATTGCAAATAGATTTTTAAAAATACAAAGTAAATGAAGGAGATACCTAAAAACGAAGATACATAAAATTCCGAACATTCCTTATTCAGTAAAGTGAATGTGGTGTCAAATATGCACCAAAAGACGATTGAATGGGGAATCTGCTTTCTGGCCATACAACCAGATGACCCTGCTGTAATCAACAAACATTTACCCACAATTCACTATTCAAATATATTATTCCACTGTGAAATTGATAAATATATGTGATGAGGGTAACAATCAAAACAAGGACTCAGCAAAAAAAAGAAGTTTTTCCTAATAACTCCAATAGTCAGAATGATCGGAGTGGTGGTTCCAATCCAACAAAATCTCACTCGATGGTTGAACCAACAAAGCACTCACTAAACGGAATCTCCCTGAAGAGAGGTACGAAACATGTCCTACAATTTGTGCAGCACATTGTCTATTTTTAGTGACCATTGAAATAAGATTTTTAAAAATATAAAGCAAATGAAGGAGATACCAAAACAAGAACATTTATCAAATTCTGAACATCCGGTGTTCAGTAAGGTGCATGTGGTGTCCAATCTGCACCAAAAACCGATTGCATGCAGAATCTGCTTTCTGGCCATACAACTAGATGATGCTGCTGTAAACAACAAACACATAACCACATTTCACGATTCAAATATATTAACCCACTGTGAAATTTTAGAATATATGTCATAAGGGTAACAATCAAAACAAGCACCTAGCAAAACAATGAAATCTTTCCTAATAACTCCAATACTCAGGATGCTCGGAGTGGTGGTTCCTATCCAACAACATCACATTCGATGTTTGAACAAACATAGCAGTCCTGAAACACAAACTCCCTGTTGAGAGGGCTGAAACATGTACTACAATTTGTGCAGCACATTGATTATTTTTAGTGACCATTGCAATAAGGTTTTTAAAAATATAAAGCAAATGAAGGAGATACCTGTCATGTATTGTATTATGTGTATGACTTTGTCTATTGCTGTAATGGCTTAAAGACAATAAAATTATATTATTATTATTAACCACCTGTCTTTTCCATAATTAGTATGTAGATGGCATCAGTTACGGAAGTATTGAATATAGGAGTTCGCAAAAATAGTGTTATACAGTGTCAATCTTGCAAAAAGTGCACGAGACCTGTTAAAAGTGGCTTCGTCTGTGTCCAGTGTAACCATAACTTTAATTTTCGTTGGGGAAAGGTTGTCCCTTCCCTGAGATGCGACGATAATTGTGCGACTATGTGGAACTGTGCGGATTGTAAACAAAAGGCTGTGTCCCTTAATGATCAAGAAATGTGTATGTTTGATGCAGCAAGGAAGACAGACAGTATCAAAAAGGAAAACTTATCATATATTACAATTATTGGACTCTTACAGGACGAATTAAAAAAACTGTACGAGAAATATGAATTAAATCCACACAAGTCAGAGCAATGCCGTGGTAAAACAAAAATCAAAGATGTGAAAATCGGTGCTTCATCCTCCGAAAATGATCTGTTGTTAATTATTGCTGAGCTATGAGAGCACACAAAAATCCTGAATGATGAAAACAGAAGACTCAAGCTTAAATTGGAAGAGAGTGGTCATCAGGTATGTCTTCATATCTCTAAACCTATGGAAGGATTGCCAGAAAGTGAAGCTACGACTAAAACGGCTTACAACAGGCCTAGCGGTAGATGGGTAACTGTAAAATCGAAGGGGAGTGCTTACAAACATATTAAAATAAACATAGACAGGACTTTGTGTTACCATTAAATAACAAATATAATTCGCTTCAAAACACAGATGACACAGAAATGGTATCAGCACACTCATCTGATAAGGTGGTGCAGGACTTAGCGAACAGCCAAGTAAGGTATAAGAAAAAACGCAAAATCAAGATTTATTCAGACAGTTACGCCAGAGGACTGGCAGCTATGTTAACAGAAAGCGGACCTCGTGTGATTAACGAGTTCGAAATAGAAGGTACCACTAAATCAGGAGCGAGTTTACGAGATGTTTCAACATCAATCGAGAAAGAAAGCACAGTCCTCTCGGACAGAGACTTTGTAGTGGTAATGGCCGGAGCGAACGACGTCAGCACAAACGAAAGGAAGATTGCTACTTCACTGAAGGAGACTCTCAGAATGTTAACCCACACCAACGTGATTGTTGTTAATGTGCCACATCGACATGATTTGCCCCAGTGGTCATGTGTGAATAAGGAAGTGGAGCAGACAAACAAGGAGTACAAAGCTATCTGTAAGCACTTTTAAGAATGTTTCCTTAATTAACACCAGTAGTTGTAGCAGAGAATGGCGTACCAAGCATGGTCAACATTTCTGTTATCTAGGTAAACGTGTTTTAAGTGATACAATTATCGGAATAGTATTGGATAAGCTAGAGAAGGAAAAAAGACCAGTAATGTGTTTGGATTATGTTTCAACTGAGATGACTAAAAACTTGTATGCATAGACCAGGTTGGGTGTCCTAGTGACATAAGGACACAACCTGGTCAACTTTCATGCAGTAACAGTACGTCATGTCAACTAAGAGAATATGCAAAAAAAGAAATGCCTAAAGTAGAGTTTAAAATATGCTACCTCAATATTCAGGGCATGGCAGACAAAAACTTAATTGTCAACGAATTTTTAAATGAAAACGTGATAGGCATTCTATGTTTAAGTCAATATTGGTGTAAAGAGGATGAGCTTGGGTACAAAGTATTGGATGATTACACAGTACTTAGTTGCTGTTGCAGAAAACAGCACTTACGTGGTGGGGTAGGAATATATGCAAAAACACCTCTTGCACCAAACTGAGGCAGGATAGATCTCAATACCCTCTGTAATGAAATGCATTTTGAAATATCAGGTCTAGTAATTGAGAGCCTTAAGGTAATGGTAGTAGTAGCGTACAGGCCACCTAGTGGTGACCCCCATATCTTTCTGGAGGAACTTGAGGAACTCTTAATGTACATATGTATACCGAAATGGAAACAGTACAATGTTGTCATTGAGGGGATATCAATTCAAGTTTTGATGTCCTGCAGGACAGAAAAACTGTGACAGAGCTCAAAAATGTGATTCGACAATTTAACCTGTACTATGTTAACTGCAAACCTACCAGAGGCTCATCCTGTCTAGACAATATATTTACAAATATTAAGAGAACTTGTATGTCCACTGATGTAATTAGTGTGGTGTCACCACCAGACACCACACTTGCTGGGTGGTAGCCTTCAAATCGGCCGCGGTCCGTTAGTATACGTCGGACACGCATGTCGCCTCTATCAGTGATTGCAGACCGAGCGCCGCCACACAGCAGGTCTAGAGAGACTTCCTAGTACTCGCCCCAGTTGTACAGCCGACTTTGCTAGCGATGGTTCACTGACTTTTACGCTCTCACTTGCCGAGACTATAGTTAGCATAGCCTTCAGCTACGTCATTTGCTACGACCTAGCAAGGCGCCAGTATCCGTACTATTGACATTGTGAATCATGTACCATAAAGAGCGATGTTCGTCATTAATGGATTAAAGTTAAGTATTCCACCAGCTATGTCCGTTTTTCTAAATTTTAATTCCCTTGTCATGTTCCCGACCTCACGCCAGACTGTGTGAGCTGAGACGAGTGCATTTCGGCCTCCTTTAGCAATACGGTGTTGGCTCTCCTGCCAACCACAACAATTAGTTTCCCTTTCTCAGACCACGATGCAGTATATCTTAGTCTTAATAATGTAACTTCGGACTGCACCAAACCAGAATCTAAAACTGTGATTAGTAGACCAGTGAGCAGAGAGAGGATGGATAGGATTAATCAGGCCCTCACTTATTTCAGTTGGGACACATGTTTTATTTGGCTTCAACACTGTTCAGCTGATATTGTATTCACAAAGTTTTTCTCTGTCTTTTTAAATGTATTTGAAAATAACATCCCTCTAAAAAAATGTACTGTGAATATTAGTAGTAATTACAAGAAAAGGAAAACGAAGGAATGGTATACTCCACAGTTAGGGCAACTGAAAAATACTGTTATGCTGTATTCTAGTCTATACAAAACCAGTAAATCAGAACTGTATAAAGTCCTGTATGCTAAAGCTAAATGCAAGTATAGGAAGGCAATAAATGAAGCAACGAAACTGCATAACATAGTAAACATTGAAAAATCTAACAATAAATGCAAGAAGGCCTGGAGGGTAATTAACTCCATTGCACATGCTAAACACAAAGAGGAAATTGCCGTTACTCCAGAAGAATTTAATAAATATTGCATTCAGTCCATTGAAGAAATTAGTAGTTCAATAATCAAACCACCTGAAAATGCACTTAGTATTATGTACAGCTGCTTTAAAAAGCTTCCCTCAGGCACCTTCACTTTCACAGGAGCCCAAATAACATCCTAAAAATAGTGAAAAATTTCAAACCTTTAGTTAGCGTTGATTTCTATGATATGTCATGTAATTTGTTGAAAGATGTTATTGATTGTGTGATTTATCCTTTAACCTTTTGTGTTAACAAAAGCCTAGTTGAAAGTTCCCCGACATACTAAAAATTTCTAGAGTTGTGCCCATATACAAAAAAGGGGAAAAGAACTGTCCCGCTAGTTACAGACCTATATCCATAACCACAGTTTTTAAAAAAATTTTTTAGAAATGATTATGTATGAACAAGTTAGTGCCTACTTGGGTAAACTAAATATAATTAGTGATAAACAGTTTGGATTTAGGAAAGGTAAATCCACAACGGATTCAATGGACTCCCTCGTAAAATTAGTCCTAGATGTGTTCGAGGCTAGGGACTATGCCCAGACTACATTTTGTGACCTGATCAGACCCTTTGACTGTGTAGAGCACGACACTGTGCTGAATAAGCTAGTTTGCTATGGTTTCGATGACAACAGTATAAACATGTTCAGGTCTTTTCTAGAGAACCGTCAACAAGTTGTGTGCATTGGTAGGGAGAAATCAAATTTGGTTAATGTTAGGTACGGAGTGCCCCAAGGGTCGGTGCTTGGACCCTTACTGTTTGTACTAATGATTAATGACCTGCCCTAATTCATAAATTCTCATACAATATTGTATGCTGATGACACAACTTTTCTACATAAAAGCTCTGATCTAGGTACACTGAAAACACTGACCGAAAATACCCTTGCTCAGTCCTCATTATGGTTCAAAGCTAATGGCTTCTTCATAAATGAAAACAAAACCCAGACACTTTACTTTAGCCTCAAAGAAATTCCTAACTACCAGGAATTAGAAACTGTTAAATTTTTAGGTATTACTATTGACAATAAATTGACGTGGGAAGCACACATCAAAAATATACTGGCTAGGCTTTCAAGAGTTACTTATCTAATTAGAAATTTACAAAGACATGTTCCCAATAACTATGTGAGATCAGCATATTTTGCCTTCTTCCAAAGCATCATCTCTTATGGAATTTTACTGCGGGGTAGTAGCTGTCATGTAAATGACATTTTCCTTTTACAGAAGAAAATAACAACAGATTCTGATAAAACAGAACATTGTAAACCTCTGTTTATTAAATTGCAATGTCTTACAGTAGTAAATTTATTCATCTACAATGTTTTAATGTACATGAGAAACAATGTGTCTAATTTTGAGTTGAGAAATGATATTCATAGCCATAATACTAGAAACAGAACATCTGTAGACGTATCATATCATAGATTATCAAAACCGCATAACTCTTACCTAGTTCTTGGACTAAGGATGTTTAATAGACTAAGTGCTGACTTTAAAGAACTGCCTGTTAATATCTTTAAAGCTAAATTATACAAGCTACTAGTGAACAATCCATTTTATACCATTTATGAATTCTTTGAAGATGAAAATACTGTATTCTAACGTGTACCTATTTTATGTTAACCAAATTACATCAATATAGTAGTTTATATAGAAATATATGCTCTTGACTTTGCTATTGCTGTAATCAGCCGAACGACAATAAAATTATTATTATTATATGCCTACTTTGGTTTCTAATAGCAGGATTTCTGAAGTTATATCTGTTCGTCCCAAACTGACAGGCCCTCATCGGAATGGCTCGTAGTTTAACCGCCCTTGCACAATCCCATCTTGTCTTCTCTCTGAATTTTTCCATTGTCTATTCCCGTTCCACCCATAATTATTTCTTGCCTTGTTCTCATTTCGTCTCCAGTTGCCCTTGTTTTCAGTATTGGAATTTCCCTGGCAGTTATAATGACGATTTTGCTGCTAATTTTGATTGTTCCCATTATAATTACTTCAATAATTTCCACTCTTTCATTTCATACCAAAATTGTCACTACTATTCATAATCAAGTCAACCGGGTGTAATTTTTCGACCCCTGGAAAATTACGCACGTCAACACCTGTCCAAAATCCGCTAAAAGGAGTCGCCACCGATTTCATTGTTAAATTATCCCGAATCTCAGTTGTTTCTGTAATCGTGCTACCTCATTCTCATTGTCTTTAATTACGGCGTTACAACACTCTACATGATTCCCGACAGTCTTTACTTTTTCCACAACATTGTTTTCAAGTATTTTTGCCATAGAAATTTTTCGTATCCAACTCCATTCTGGTAACCATTTCCCCATCTGTAAGTTTAGAAATTTTTCGTATGCAACTCAATTCCGGTAATCATTACCCCCCTATCTAATTTTCCTTTCATTTGCAAATACTTCGAAATTTTTCGCGGTTTCTTCCGCTTCCCGTCTGATCGTTAGTTTGACTTTATTGAGCGTAACTTCTATGTTGACACCCTATCTTCAATCTTATTTGCACGTTATTCTAAATTAATTTTCATTAATTCCATGTCAGATCTGATACCTTCACTTCCTTTAACGAATTGCTGAGCCACTTGGCTATTTTCTTTCGAAAGTTTTACTTCTACACGTTTTGCATTTGCTAACAATTCGAGACACTTTTATTTTCAATTACGTTCTTCAATTCAGAATTTTTTTTTAAAAGTAATCGCAACATCGTGGATGTATCTAATTCTTCAACAACATTTTTTGATAACTCTATTCCTGTACTGGTACTAACCTCGCCACTTGCATTCGAATTTGCCTACCCCCTCCCACCCAGCAACAAGATAGTATGTCAGATCCTCCGTTAACGTCATTTTAAAGCAAGAAATTTTTAAACTTATTAACCAACAAAATACGCCTAAAAACAGCCAACAATAGGAACAAATCAATATATGCACTTACCTTGTTTTTCGCGTGGTCTTTCCGTTAAGTGTAGGCCTAATTTTGTTGTTTCTTAACTGCTACTGTACTTTAATACATGTTATTTGCCTTCGTCATTGGATTCCTTTTCCTCTTCCCCTTTATTGGTTGATTTACTGTTACTGTACCTATTATTATCTGTGAACATAGAACAAGATTAAGTTCGAACAATTCAATTTGAATCCTGGACAGGAAGTTCCCATATGTATTGTACCTCTCTCGTCTGGGGAAGAAATATTGAATATCATCAATTATTTTATATCAAATTATGACACGTGTTTAAAAACCTGTGAGGTCTTCCTGGTTTCAATAGTGGACCACAAGTCCCCGTCAGTCTGTTCACTCTATTAACAGAGCATAAGAGACTTAAAGAGAAGGTAACTTCACAGTACGAACATGAAATAATTTAATTACCTCACCATGAATACTCGTTGTCTAGGGGTAACTTCTGGATTTGCCGTAATTGTTACTACAATGGGTCCTTGGGTTTGTAATATGCTACGTAACTGATGCTGTTTAAAGGCTTCCATATTATATATTTTCGTAATATCATCTTCATAACAACCAGTACTTCACCAAAATAAGCTTTCCCAACATAAGTCGTTGTCTCAAAATGTTCAACAACACGAATTTTCTCAAAATTTTCCATTTCTCACGACTTCTCATGACACTGCCTCTTGGACTTAGTATAACGTAACTGTTTCTGCCTCAACAATCCACGACCTTACAAAGTACGCAGGTGTGCCAACATGAATTGAGCATACATAATTTTTACATCGCACGTATACACCTATGAAAACAGTGCAAAAATTGAATAGAGTTCTCAAATAGTTCTGCAGCAATACATAATATTATTGTCCTGCAAATTATTAGTTTTTATTATAGGTCGATAATATATCTGTCTATGTTGACATAATTAAAGTTAACTGTAATTTTATATATAATTGTTCTTTCATGTCGATTAACAGCAACGCGTAGCTACCCTGTGGATTGTATCGATAGTTTCAGTCGTTCATTAAGCATGGTTCACACACGCAACGAAAGTACCGCCACAAGTCAAGTCATTTTCGAGTGGCGCATTGAGTTACCGTTCACACAGGAAGCCACAAATTATTCGTAATTGCGCAGTGCGCAAAATGGCGTCACCTGTCTCGGCTGATTAAACGGCTGTACATATTACTAAATAAGATGTTTTGGAAACATAATAAATATAAAATACTACTTACCAAGGGGTTTCTCATCTCTCTTCTCTCGACTACACGTTTTAAGAACCGGTCTGCACCTTCAAACCAAGCAAGGCTGGGTTTATAAATATGGTCTGTAGACGCACCACTCTTAAGTGATTTCAGTACTTCTTTATGTTCATTCATGTAAGCATTTCAAATTTTTAATTTTGTTGTAGCTACATCAATTCCAGGTACATATTCACGCATACTGTTTGCTATTTCAATTAAAGCAGCATCTCTCAAATTTCTGTCTTTGTATGATTCGCTTTTGTGGTTCCAAAGGCATTCTAGTTCTTGATACACCTCCAAGAATCTCACAATTGTCGCTGTTGACCACTTTTTCGGCATATTAATAGCAAACGCCCAAACAAAAGCACTATCTATGAACGAATACGCACTAGAATGGTTTGAATCCAGCCGCGAGGTAGCAATGGAATGACGTTATTCGACTGTGGAGAAGGCAAAATGGTGCAACAAAGTAGAACCAAGTTAAACTTTTTGTGGCGTGACAAAAGTTGCGCTTCTTAAATGGCGTCACCGAAAACTAACAGTTCACACATGCAACTACAAAGCAGCAGCAGTTCGCCATTAGCAGTGGCGATACTTTTGTTGCCTGTTTGAACATTACAACTTTGTGACACATTTGCACAAAAACACGTTGAATGGAGAATAATTTTTGTAGTAACTCAAACAAGTATATTTATTACAATCTGAAGATCTGTTAGTTGGTAGGTGCACGTTGAGGCTCATTTGCACCCAAAACACATTGAATGGAGAGTAACCTTTGTAGCCACACAGCCACATCACCGTGCTGTAAAAAAAAAAAAAAAAAAGAAAAGAAAAGGATGAAGGCTTTCTAGTATCTCCCATATTCAGTATGCTGCAAGTGGTGGTTCCCTTCCACCAGATTTCAGGATGTATGCTAGCTTCCTACATCTGCAGAGTAGATATGGATGGAGGAGGAGTTGTCACATTCATTAAAAACTGCCATAAATTCAAGAATACTGACATTAATAAATTCTGTTTAGAGCAGCATCTAGAAGCATGTGCAACAGATGAGTTCCATAACAGATCCTATATAATAGTGACTATTTACCAAGCACCTGCAGGAAATTATAATCTATTCATATCAACAAAGTTAATTATGGCATGTTCTTGTGAGCTTAGTACAATTCGAAGTAACTTGTGTAACCAGTCTATTATAACTGGGACATTTCCTGATTGGCTAAAATATGCAGATGTTAAGCCTCTATTCAAAAGTGGGGATAAAGAGATAACATCAAACTACAGACTGATTTCACTTTTGATAGAATTCTCAAAAATTTTAGAAAAAGTAATGTATAGGCAGCTTCTCAACCATCTGACCACAAATAACATATAAGCAAGAACACACTTTGGATTTCTGAAGGGTTCTGATATCGAGATGGCTATTTACACCTACAGTGAAAATGTACTTAATTCATTAAATAACAAATTATAAGCAGCAGGTATTTTCTGTGATTTGTCAAAGGCATTTGACTGTGTGAACCACAACATCCTTTTAAATGAATTAGAATTCTATGGTGTCATGGCAGTGCTGCAAAATGGTTCAAGTCATATCTTGGTAACAGGAAACAAAGGGTGTCAGTGCAAGGGACTAGTGAATTAAGTCATCAGAATGGGAAGAAATTACATGTGATATCCCACAAGGATTCATCTTAGGGCCATTGCTTTTTCATGTGCACATTAATGATCTATCATCAGTTACACTGCCAGAAGCAGAGTTCATTTTGTTTGCAGATGACACAAGTACTGCAATAAATAGTATGTCGAGTGTAGTTCTAGAAAGATCTGTTAATGATATTCTCATGGATAATAATAAATGGTTTAAAGCCAACATTAAACTTCGAAAAGACTCACTATATCCAATTCAGAACCTGTAAGAGGTTTCCACCCAGTATATGCATAAAGTATGAAGAAGAGCAGACAGAAGATGTTGACAATCTTAAATTCCTGGGATTACAACTTGATAATAAATTCAGTTGGGAGGAGCACACCACAGAACTGCAGTAACACCTCAATAAATCTGTGGTTGTAATTCGAGTGGTAGCAGACATAGGTTACATAAAAATGAAAGAGCTTCAAGTCAAACAAAAGTTTTTAGAGTACAAAAGCATGTAATACGTATTATTTGTGGAGTAAATTCATGGACGTCCTGTACATACCTCTTCAGAGAACTGATTACACTAACTACTGCCTCTCTGTATATTTACTCCTTAATGAAATTTGTCTTAAGTAATATATCTCTTTTTCCAACAAACAGCTCAGTTCATACATATAATACCAAGAACAAAAATGATCTGCACAAAGTATAAAAGCAATTACTTTAGATCAAAAAGGGGGTCAACTTCTCAGGAACATTTATCTTCAATAATTTGCCAGCAAAAATAAAAAAATTTAGTTACAAATGAGAATCAGTTTTTAAACGAGCCTGAAAGACTTACTAGTGGCCAACTCTTTCAATTCCATTGACAAATTTTTTAATAGAAACAAATAATGTTTCGTATATACTCACACTATTAGCATTGTTATTTCAGCTTAAAAATAGGACGTGTTGTATATACTCATGCTATTATTATTGTCATTGCAGCTTTAAATAAAATAAAAACATAAAAAAATAATTGACATGTTCCACATCCATGAGGATCTCCTCAGCATGGATCTATGGATTGAAAAACTAATCTAATCTAAGATTTCCAGTTGATGGGAAAATAAACATTGCATCTGTACATGGAATCTCCCTGCTGTAAGGAAATAAAGCTTTACTACATATTGAAATGTACATTGATTGTTCCTAGTAAATCATTTTTATATGGTTTGTAAATATATAGAGTAAATGAAGGACATACTAGTCCCCCCCATGAACCATGGACCTAGCCGTTAGTGGGGAGGCTTGCATGCCTCAATGCCTCAGTGATGCAGATGGCCATACCGTAGGTGCAACCACAATGGAAGGGTATATGTTGAGAGGCCAGACATACGTGTGGTTCCTCAAGAGGGGCAGCAGACTTTTCAGTAGTTGTAGGGGCAACAGTCTGGATGATTGACTGATCTGGCCTTGTAACACTAACCAAAACGGCCTTACTGTTCTGCTACTGCAAACGGCAGAAAGCAAGGGGAAACTACAGCAATAATTTTTCCTGCAGATGCAGCTGTACTGTATGGTTAAATGACGATGGCGTCCTCCTGGGTAAAATATTCCAGAGGTAAAATAGTCCCATATTTGGGTCTCTAAATGGGGACTACTCAAGAGGACGTCATTATCAGGAGAAATAAAACTGACATTCTACGGATCGGAGCGTGGAATGTCAGATCCCTTAACCGGGCAGATAGGTTAGAAAATTTAAAGAGGGAAATGGATAGGTTAAAGTTAGATATGGTGGGAATTAGTGAAGTTCGGTGGCAGGAGGAACAACACTTTTGGTCAGGTGAATACAGGGCTGTAAATACAAAGTGAAATAGTGGTAATGCAGGAGTAGGTTTACTAATAAATAAAAAAAAATGGAGTGCAGGTAAGCTACTACAAACAGCATAGTAAACGCATTATTGTGGCCAAGATAGACATGAAAGACCACACCTACAACAGTAGTACAAGTTTATATGCCAACTTGCTCTGCAGATAATGAAGAAATTGATGAAATGCATAATGAGATAAAAGATATTATTCAGGTAGCGAAGGGACGAAAATTTAATAGTCATGGGTGACTGGAATTCGACAGCAGGAAAAGGAAGACAAGGAAACACAGTGGGTGAATATGGATTGGGGGTGAGAAGTGAAAGAGGAAGCCGTCTGGTAGAATTTTGCACAGATCATAACTTAATCATAGCTAACACTTGCTTCAAGAATCATTAAAGAAGGTTGTATACATGGAAGAATCCTGAAGATACTATAAGGTTTCAGATAGCTTATATAATGGTAAGACAGAGATTTAGGAACCAGGTTTTAAATTGTAAGACATTTCTAGAGGCAGATGTGGACTCTGACCACAATCTATTAGTTATGAACTGTAGATTAAAACTGAAGAAACTGCAAAAAGGTGAGAATTTAAGGAGATGGGACCTGGATAAACTGACTAAACCAAGGGTTTTAAGTTTCAGGCAGAGCATAAGGGAACAATTGACAGGAATGGGGGAAAGAAATACAGTAGATGAAGAATGTGTAGCTCTGAGGGATGAAGTAGTGAAGGCAGCAGAGGATCAAGTAGGAAAAAAGATGAGGGCTATTAGAAATCCTTGGGTAACAGAATAAATATTGAATTTAATTGATGAAAGTAGAAAATATAATAACGCAGTAAATGAAACAGGCAAAAAGGAATACAAACGTCTCAAAAATGAGATCGACAGGAAGTGCGTAATTGCTAAAAAGGATGGCTAGAGGAAAAATGTAAGGATGTAGAGTCTTATCTCACTACGGGTAAGATAGATACTACCTACAGGAAAATTAAAGACACCTTTGGATAAAAGAGAGCCACTTGTATGAATATCAAGAGCTCAGATGGAAACCCAGTCTTAAGCAAAGAAGGGATAGCAGAAAGGTGGAAGGAGTATATAGAGGGCGATGTACTTGAGGACAATATTATGGAAATGGAAGAGGATGAAGATGAAGATGAAATGGAGATATGATACTGCGTGAAGAGTTTGACAGAGCACTGAAAGACCTGAGTCGTAACAAGGCCCCAAGAGTAGACAACATTCCATTGGAACTACTGACAGCCTTGGGAGAGCCAGTCCTGTCTAAATTCTACCATCCGGTGAGCAAGATGTATGAGACAGGCGAGATAGCCCCAGACTTCAAGAAGAATATAATAATTCCAATCCCAAAGAAAGCAGATGTTGACAGATGTGAAAATTATTGAACTATCAGTTTAATAAGTCACAGCTGCAAATACTAACATGAATTCTTTACAGACAAATGGAAAAACGGGTAGAAGCTGACCTTGGGGTCAGTTTGGATTCCGTAGAAATGTTGGAACACGTGAGGCAAAACTAACCCTACGACTTATCTTAGAAGAAAGATTAAGGAAAGGCTAACCTATGTTTCTAGCATGTGTGGACATAGAGAAAGCTTTTAACAAAGTTGACTGGCATACTCTCTTTCAAATTTTAAAGGTGGCAGGGTAAAAAAAAGGGAGCGAAAGGCTATTTACAATTTGTACAGAAAGCAGATGGTAGTTATAAGAGTTGAGGGGCATGAAAAGGAAGTAGTGGTTGGGAAGGGAGTGAGGCAGGGTGGTAACCTTTGTCTGATGTTTTTCAATCTGCATTTTGAGCAAGCAGTAAAGGAAACAAAAGAAAAATTCGGAGTAGGCATTAAAATCCATGGAGAGGAAATAAAAACTTTGAGGTTCGCCGATGACATTGTAATTCTGTCAGAGACAGCAAAGGACATGGAAGAGGAGTTGAACAAAATGGACAGTGTCTTGTAAGGAGGGTATAAGATGAACATCAACAAAAGAAAAACAAGGATAATGGAATGTAGTCGAATTAAGTCAGGTGATGATGAGGGAATTAGATTAGGAAATGAGACACTTAAAGTAGTGAAGGAGTTTTGCTATTTGGGGATCAAAATAACTGATGATGGTTGAAGTAGAGAGGATATGAAGTGTAGACTGGCAATGGCAAGTAAAGCACTTCTGAAGAAGAGAAATTTGTTAACATCGAGTATAGATTTTAGTGTCAGGAAGTTGTTCTTGAAAGCATTTGTATGGAGTGTAGCCATGTATGGAAGTGAAACATGGACGATAAATAGTTTGGACAAGAAGAGAATAGAAGCTTTCGAAATGTGGTGCTACAGAAGAATGCTGAAGATTAGATGGGTAGATCACATAACTAATGTGGAGGTATTGAACAGAATTGGGGAGAAGAGGAGTTTGTGGCACAACTTGACAAGAAGAAGGGACCAGTTGGTAGGACATGTCCTGAGGCATCAAGGGATCACAAATTTAGTATTGGGGGGCAGCGTGGAGGGTAAAAATCGTAGAGGGAGACCAAGAGATGAATACACTAAGCAGATTCAGAAGGATGTAGGTTGCAGTAGGTACTGGGAGGTGAAGAAGCTTGCACAGGATAGAGTAGCATGAAGAGCTGCATCAAACCAGTCTCAGGACTGAAGACCACAACAAAAACAACAACAATACAACAACTTAAAATACTATATTTGTTAAGATCAGAAAATCTGTTAGTTGCTAAGGTGCACATTGTGACTCATTTGCACCAAAAACAAATTGAATGGAAAATAATCTTCATAGCAACACAACCACATCACTCCGCTGTAATGAATAAATTATTCAAATGTGAACTTGAGACATATATATCCAATTAGAATAAAATTTAAAAGAATGTCATACCAAAAGAAAGAAGGCATTCTAGTGTCTCCCATAACCAGTATTCTGCATGTGGTGGTTCCCTCCCACCAGATTCCCAGTCGATGGGAAGTTAAACATGCACACCATGTCTCACTTGCATAAAACATTATTGAATGGAGAACAATATTTGTAGCAAAACAAGCACAAGAATAAAATTCAATAGAAGGGCATACCAAAAGAGAGAAGGCTTTCTAGTATCTCCCATAGTCAGTATGGTGAATATTTTGGTTCCCTTCCACCAGATTGCCAGACGATGGGAAAATAAACATACCAGTACAGTGGAATCTCCCTGTTGTGAGGAAAGTTAGACATACAACATTTTTTAGATATACAACATTTTGTAATGTACGTTGACCATTCTGACGTGATTTTTAAATATATATAGTAAATGAAAGACATATCTTTAAAAAATATATATTTATTAAGATCCAAAGATCTGTAAGTTGGTAAGATGCAGGTTTTGTCTCATTTGCACCAAAAACACATTGAATGGAGAATAATCTTTGTAGCATCACAACCCCATCACCCTGCTGTAAAGAACAAAATCTTTACTACATTTTGCAATTAGAATAAATTATTTAACTCAGAACATGAGAAATATATCTGATAAGAATAAAATTTAGAAGAAGGGCATACTAAACAAAAAAAAAGGATTTCTAGTTTGTCCCATAGTCAGTATGATGCATGTGGCTGTTCCATTCCAGAAGGTACCCAGTCAATGGGAAAATAAACATTGCACTCATACAATGGAATCTCCATGCTGGGAGAAATAAAGATTTGTTACATATTGTAATGTACATTGATTGTTCATAGTGACCATTGGGATATGATTTTTAAATATTCAAAGTAAATGAAGGACATTCCTAAAAAATGTATTTATTAAGATCCTAGAATCTGTTAGTTGGTAAGGTGCACATTATGTCTTATTTGAACTGAAAACACATTGAATGAAGAATAAACTTTCTTGCCACACAACATGATAACTCTGCTGTAAATAACAAAACCTTCCCACATTTCACAATTCAAATAAATTATTCTACTGTGAACTTGATGAATATAACTGATATGATTATAATTCAAAAGAAGGACATACCAAAAAAGAAGACTTTCCCAGTATCTCCCGTGTTCAGTATGCTGGATGTGGTGGTTCCCTTTCACCAAATCCCATTCTATGGTATAATAAACATTGCAACCATGCAATGGAATCCGCTTCTGTGAGGAGAGATAGATTTACTCCATCATGTCAAGCAAATAAATTTTTCTTTGTGAACATACTGATACAACATCTAACAATATAAAGCAATAGAAGGACATACATAATTAAGAAGATTTAGAAGTTTGGAATATCTGTTGGTTAATATTGTACATGCGGTGTCTCATTATAAAGATACACCAAAAGAAAGAAGATTTTCCTAGTTACTCCCATAGGATTTGGTGATTCCCTTCCACCAAAAACCCAGTCGACGGAATAAAAAAAATTGCAGACATACAATGTAATTTCCCTGCTTTGAGGAGAGAAATATTTTCTTCTTAGTGAATATTGGGATATGAATATGTAACATATAATGCAAAGGAAGGACATTCTTAAACAAAGCACAGTCTTTCTTGGTGTATTCCACTGACGCATTCTTCTTGCGTTATCAGCCGAGTGGTGGCGTTGTCTTGTCGCAATGTTTCAATGAGTTTCATACCCATCATTTTCTGGTGAAGTGTTGGGATGCTTTGTTCTGCATATCTATATGTCCAGCAAGCCACTTGTGGACTCCCGCTGAGATCATCCAAGGAAGTGAGGAGGGAGACCAGCAGGGTACTCGAGAAAGCAAGAATGCCTGAGAACAACATTACAGCAGAAGAGCACAAGGCACTGATGAACCTTCACGATGACAGTCCTACTGAAGTCGGAAGATTACTGGTAGAAGATCTACATCTTACTGCAAGGTCCAGCATACAAAGAAGAGGGGAAAGACACAATTGCTTCTGTTACAGGCAAGACCATCAATCTTCTCAATAGTTCAGGACTTGACAGAAACACCATCAGGAAGCTCTACCCTCGGGCACCGGTTCCACCACAACAGTATGCGCTCCCAAAGAACCTTAAGGAGAATGTCCCACTACATCCTATATTGAACACCATAAATTCTCTGGTGTATGGTGTAGCCAAGCACCTAGCACACCTGTTAAAACCTCTCGTGGGTCATTGCCCTCCCCATGTCAAGAACTCGACCGAATTTGTTAAGGTACTCTAAGGGTTACACCTGGACGAGAAGGATCTACTAGCTGGCTTTGATGTCACTTCTGTTTTCACCCGTGTGCCTCTGGATAATTCCGTAGCTCTACTTGAAGATCACTTTGATGAGGACACATTCAGACTCTTTCGTCTTGTGTTAACCACAATGTACTTCAAATGTGGTGGGAAATCAACAAACAGATGGTGTTACCATGGGTTCCCCTCTGGCCCCAGGTATGCCAACTTGTGCATGGAGCACTTTGAAAATGTGGCATTGAACACTATCTGCCATAAACCAAAGGTGTTCTACAGATGCATAGATGACACTTTTGTAGTGTGGCCCCATGGTATGAAAAAACTATAGGAGTTCCTACACCATCTCAACGATGCACATCATAGCATCAAATTTAGCATGGAGGTAGAAGAGAATGGCTGCCTTCCCTTCTTGGATATTTTGACCAGGAAAAATCCAGACAGTACATTGGGACATTCGGTCTACAGCAAGAAGATGCACACGGACTTATATCTCAATGTTTGGAGTTGCCACCATCCAGCAAAATGTAACACAGTAATGAACACCTTAGTACAAAGAACCTGGTCAATCTGTGACAGCGAGCGTTTGCCATGTGAGTTAGCACATCTGCGGGAAACCTTCTTTAAGAGCTACACTGTGACACAAATAAGATACGCCTTGCATGCAGACAAGGAGAAACAAGAAGAAGATGAAGCAAAACATGTGGCGTTTCAGCCATGTGCTGGACTGCCAACAGCCAAGATCATAAAAATATTAAAGAAGCACAAAATAACGACCATCTTTTGTGCACCAAAAAAGTCAAAGATATTCTTGGCTCAACCAAAGACCAGCTGGGGTTGCAGACACTGCACATTTACAGTATTGAGTGTGAATGTGGGATGCAATATATCAGGTAGATACAATGATACATCAGAAACGTATGACAAGGACAGACAAACAAGTCTGCGGTAGCAAAACATAGCATTATCAAGGGACACATCTTCAAAGAAGCTGTGCAGCATCAACAGTTTCTGGGGCTCGATCTTCAAAGAGGCAGTGGAGATACATCTGCACAACAATTTAGTAAGCAGCGGTAGCAGTTTTCAGCTCAGCGTAGCTTGGAATTCCACAATTGACAAAATACATCAGGAACACTCTGATCTGAAGGCAGTGGCATCTGCAGACAGATTGGATAGCCACCTGGTCTAGATACTGGGCAGCGCCGCAGCCCCTGCCCCCACTAATACCCACACGGTACTCCCTGCCGGAAGAATGTGATTGGCTGGCCTACAGTAGTGGATGACAGCCAAGCAGCTATATATATATGTAGAACACAGCGTCGCATCACTTCGCCAGAAGATGATGGGTACGAAACTCATTGAAACGTTGCGACAAGATGACACCACCACTCAGCTGATAACCAGAGAATAATTCATCAAAGCTTGTTTATCAAACTCTGATAATCTGTTAGTTAGTAAGGTGAATGTGGTATGTCATTTCCACCACAAAACCCATTCAAGGGATAATAATCAACTTAGCCACACAACCACATTACCCAGCTGTAATGTAAAAAAATTTGAACATTTCACAAATCAAATACATTTTTCCACTGTGGACTGGAAGAATGTAACTGATAAGAATGCAAAGCAAAAGAAGAACATACCAGAAGAAAGAAGATTTTCCAATTATCTCCAGTAGTCAGTATGATGGATGTGGTGGTTCCCTTCACCAAAACACAGTCGATGAGAAAATAAACATTGCACCCATGCAGTGGAATCTCCCTGCTGTGAGGAAAGAACCATTTACTATGTGTTGTATTGCAAATAGATTGTTCTTGGTGAACATAGGGATATGACTATCAAAAATACAATACAAAGTAAGGACATACCTAAACAAAGCCGATTTATCAATTTTAAAAAATCTGTTAGTATGGTACATGTGGTGTCTCATTTCCACTGAAATCCTGTTGAAGTGAGAATAAACATTGTAGCCAAACAACAACATTACCCAGCTGTAAACGATAAAAAATTTACAACATTTCAAAGAACAAATAAATTATTCTACTGTGAAATTGATGAATATAACTGATAAGAATGTAAGTAAATGAGAACATACAAGAAGAAAGAAGAATTTCCCAGTCTCTCCAGTAGTCAGTATGCTGGATGTGATAGTTCCCTTACACCAAACACCCAGTGGATGTGAAAATAAACATTGCCACCTGTTGTAGCCTCAACAGGAATGCCATGGATTACCGCTAACCAAAATGTGGTGGTATCGACTGGAGCAGCTGTGAACAAACAAGAATGGAATGGAAGGACAATCAAGATGACAGACAACCAAGCAAGATACCAAGATCATTAACAAAGTATTAAGCAACAGGGTCATAAGAGATAACCTCATGAAATCAAACTATGGCCCCTCATAAACGGGAAGCAAGCACACACAATGTAAACACGATGTCTGTAAGTGAGATGTCTACTGACTCAACGCAAACACCAGGCTGCCTCACTGAGTGAGAGGCAGGGTATTTTGCTATTGTCCAGTGGGCCACATGCTCCACAGTGGCGCCCCCACATTAGACTCAGGGCCAGTAGCACGTGCAGCCACAGCATTCGGGGTGATTGCTCCAGAGACCTCTAGTGGTCATCAAGTTCCATGCGGTCTCCTGTGGATTTGAAACTCATGGAGCTTGGTACCAGATCCTTCTCCCCCCCTGCATTGGGGTGAAAATGCCCCTGTCTGTGCTGCGGTGTTCGGCAGATGGGAGAAGACCCAGGCTTGTCAACTGCCATTGTCAGGGAGGAAGGGACACCCGAGGTGTCCATGTCAGCCAAGCCAGAGGCCAGGGTGTTGCAAGGAGCTTCCGATCCAGCTCAGGATGGGAATGGTTGGTGGTAGGCTTGCGGGGATGTAGCAACCGAGGGCAGTGGCAACGACTCAATGACCATGTCTGTACCTGAAGGAGGTAGTGTAGGAGGAGGTGGCAGCAGTAGTCCGACAGGGGTACATGGATGGAGCTGGTTATGATGGTGGGGCTAGAATCCTTTCGACACATGCACTGACGTCACACACTGACCATGGGCCATGACGACCATGGCAGACGCACAGCCCACCTTGCTCCCTTACATGCGGGCCCACAAGGCCATGCTCGGGGTGTAACGCTGAGATGGCTAAGAGTGGGGTGGGAAGTTGACAGCTTCAGCAAATGGAGCAGGGTCTGCAACTGTCGCCCAAGGAGGAGCTCTGTCAGACTATGTCCGTCAGTTGGTGTGTTGGGATATGTGCTCAAGAACAGGGTGAGGGCTGATGTGGTTAGAGATGTTTCCACTACCTTTGTCAACTGTTGTTTAAATGTGCTGTTCTGAGCCATTGGTATTCCGATGTGTGAGGGCTGCCCCAGTGCCGTAGGCCGACGCATCCACCACCACAACCAAGGTGCGATCTAGAGAGAAGGGAGTAAGTCAAGGGGCAGACTTCAGCATCGCCTTTAAATGGAGAAAAGCCTGGTCACAGGCAGGAGTCCTATCAAAAGGTACCCCTTTGTGATGCAAGTGATTGAAGGGTTGAGCAACAGAGGCAGCTTGGGGCAAGAACTTTAAGTAATAAGTAACCTTGCCCAAAAACACCTGGAGTTCAGATAAGTCCTTGAGATGAGGAAGGGCCTCAATGGCCATGACATTGCAATCTGAAGGGTGAATGCCATCTTTGCTAAGCCAGTGGCCTAAGTATTCCACTTCTAGTTGAAAAAAAAACAACACTCGTCCAGGTGACAGCGTATACCCACTGATTGCAGAGCATGAAACAAGGTGCTGAGGTTGTGCAAATGTTCCTGGCAGGAACGCCCGGTGACTGATATGTCATCTAGATAATTAACGTAGGCTGGGATAGGCTGTGGCATAAGCTGCTCCAGGAACCATTTTCAAATTAGCTGGCACTGAAGAGACACCAAATGGAAGGCGCTTGTACTTGTATAAGCCAAAAGGTGTGTTGATAACCAAGATGTTCAAGGAATTGGAATCCAAAGGTAACTGGTGGTATGCCTCAGCCAGGTTGATCTTAGAAAAGTACTCGTCCCCACAAGCTTGGCGGGAAGGTCTTCCTGTCGGGAAATGGGGTAAGTGTTTACTAAGGACTGAGCACTGACAGTAGCACTGAAGTCCCAAAACAGCTTAAGGGACCCATTGGGTTTCCATATAACCACCAATGGTGTCACCCAAGCACTGTATGTCACAGACTTGAGGACGCCAGCAGCCTGGAGCCGATGAAGTTCCTACATGACTGCTAGCTGTGAGGCCACCAGAATGGGTCTGGCCTGGAAAAAGCAAGGCTGCACATCTGGCTGAAGTGTGATGTGTGCCTCAAAATGTGAAGCACACCCGAGATATGTCACAAACAATGATGCAAAACCCGAGCACAGATCGTCCAGGTTCTGAAAAGGAACAGCCATGGAAATGACCATAACTTCATCGGAAATTGAAAAGCCAAACAGTTGAAATGCATCTAGTCCAAAAATATTTGAAGCCGACGGATGGTCGATGACAAATAGGGTAAAGAGCCAGGGAACATGTTCGTAGGTGGACTGTTCACAAAGGGGAACGGAACTGTCGCCACAGGCAACCAAACATCAAGAGGGCGGCAACAATGCAGGAGAGTCCAGGCGACTATACAATGCAATATTTATCCGGGAGATGGTGGCCCCAGTGCCAACCAGAAAACTGACATCCTCAGTAAAAAGGCGGAGCGTGAGGAATAGCCTCCGTACTGATGGGTCCCCCAGCGGGACGACTGATTGCAGAGCATGTACTGTATCCTGAGGCCCATTAGGGGAAGGACAGGGGTGAGTCGAACGAGTATGAGAAACAGATCACATGTGGCCCTCCTTCTTACACAGCATGCACGTTTTCCAGCAATGGGGGCAATCAGCTCGAGCATGTGCGGTAAAGCACTGTGGGCAAGATGGAAGCTGGCCACACGACTAGCTCTGATACCATAGAGACATCAGACAAAGAGGAGTCCCAATGCCACTGGCCTCTGTTGGCTGGGCCACATCGACATTGCAAGGGTGGAACCCACAGAGATGCGTCGATCGCCGCCACTTGCAGCTGAGCCTTGAGACACTCATTAGCCACCTCAGTAATTTCAGATGAGTGGGCAATTCAGAGAATCTCTTCCAATGAGGGATTATTGAGTTTCAATGCCTCAGTGTGGACCTCAGTATCGGGAGCCAGCTGAACCACCACATCCTGGACCAGGAAGTCCACATACGAAGCCTTACATTGCTGATTGGTGCATTTAAAATCACATTGATGGCTGAGATCCTGCAAGTCCATGGCCCAGGAACGATATGATTGTCCAGGCTGTTTATGGCACTGGTGGAACTCCTGCTGAGGGGCGACCACATAGTAGCACTGGGAATAATAGTTTGACAGCAAAAGGCATATCTCCTGGAAAGAGAGAGCTACAGGATCAGACAAGGGTGCCAACTTGCGGAGAAGAAAGAATGTGTCTGGGGTGGCCCAAGACAAAAACAATGGCCACTGCAGGTCATCCGTGATTTGAAAAGCCGTGAAATGTTGTTTCACCCTATGTAAGTATGTTTTACAGTCTTCTTTAGCGTCATCAAAAGTTGGGAATGACAGCGGATGTGGGGAAAGCATCGGACACCCGAGGACTTGAAGCTGTTGTGGTAATGCGTCCCGGGCATCAACTGTACCCATTAGCAACCACATCGACTTTTGTAATTTGTCTAACTGGAGGCTGCTGCTGCTGCACGAGCTGCTGTTGTTGTTATTGCAACAGACAGACCAACTTAGCCTCCATGTGAACAACTATCACCGTTTACATTGTCACCAAAATGTTGTAACGACGGCAGGAACGGTCGGGGGATTGCCACTAACGAAAATGCGGCGGGACCGAATGGTAGCGGCCGGCGAACAAACAAGTAAGACGAATGGGAATGGAAGGACAAGCACAATGACAGACAACCAAGAAGACACCAAGATCAACAAGAAAGTATTAAACAATGGGGTCCCAAGAGAGAACCTCAAGAAATTAAAACAACATCCCCTCATAAACAGGAAGAAAGCACACGCAATGTAAACATGATGTCTGTAAGCGAGATATCAACCAACTCAATGCGAACACCAGACTGCCTCACCAATTTTTTTTCTTTATTGTTATTTTAACACTTCATACAAAAGGTGGGCTGGCAGCGGCAATATTACGCCGCTCTTCGGTCACAGATAGTACAAATAGAAACAAGGAAGATACAGAAAAACAAAATATAATGGTGGACAAAAAACAGTAGACACATGAGTAAAAAAACATGGAGCCATTTACAGGTGTAGCAAAATATAAAACGTTTAGCACTTCTACACAAACACTGATGACTGAAATGACACACGTGAACGATGGAGCATGGGCGGTGAAAACACTGAGGAACTAACACGACGGTACACACAAAGAACTGATGGTAATGATCTCCAGTGCGCGAATGTTCACTTGACGTGTACGGGTCCGGGGACCTGCCAAAAGGTGAAAAGGTGGGGGAGGAAGGGGAGGGGAGGGTGTAGATGCCAGTGGCAGAGGATATGGAAGGTGGAGGAAAGAAGGTACGGGGGGGGGGGGGGGGGGCGGCAGGGGAAGCCCAGGGGGAGGAGGGGGGAAGGAAGGGAGGAGGAAGAGAAGGCAGAGAGGGTGCCCTAAGGAAAAAACACAGGATGTGGAAGGGGAGGATCAAAATTGGTAGGAGGGGGAGATGGAGGGGAGAAGGACATCATCAGGGAGGGGAAGTTGGTGGAAGCCACTATGGGTGAGGGTATGGAGAATGGAGAGATGGAGAGCAGGTGGAAGGTGGGAATACAGGCGCGGCAGCGGACGGGGGTGGGAGACAAGCGAGTGAGGGGGATCAAGTTTACGGGAGTTGTAAAGGATCTGCATCCGTAGCTAGCCGAGTGAGAGGCAGGTGCATAAATAGACGACAGCATATGTCGCCAATGGCCGCTGGGACCACGTGCTTCACAGTGGCGTCCTCACGTTAGACTCGAGGCCAGGAGCTCACGCAGCCACAGCTTATGGCGCGACTGCTACAGAGACCTCTAGTGGTCATCGAGTTCCATGCCGTCTGATGCGGATTCGAAACCCACAGCACTCGGTACCAGACACCCATACAATGGAATCTCTCTACTATGAGGAAAGTAAGATTTACATTTTGTAAAGCAAATAGATCGTTCCTAGTGTCCTTAGGAATATGACTTTTAAAAATGTAAAGCAAACTTAGGAGATACCTAAACAAAGCAGATTTATGTAGTTCAGAAAATCTATTATTGAGTGTGGTGCGTGTGGTGTCTTATTTCCAGCAAAAACACACTGAAGGGAGAATAAACATTCTACACCTACATCTACATGGTTACTCTGCATTTCACACTTAAGTGCCTGACAGAGGGTTCATTGAACCATTTTCATACTACTTCCCTACCCTTCCACTCTCGAATGGCGCATGGGAAAAAGGAACACCTAAATCTTTCCGTTCGAGCGCTAATTTCTCTTATTTTATTATGATGATCATTTCTCTCTAGACAAGTGGGTGTCAACAAAATATTTTCGCATTCGGAAGAGAAAGTTGGTGATTGAAATTTCGTAAATAGATCTCGCCGCAATGAAAACTGCCTTTGTTTCAGTGACTGCTACCCCAACTCGCGTATCATATCAGTGACACTCTCACCCCTATTGCGCGGTAACACGAAACGCGCTGCCCTTCTTTGCACTTTTTCGATGTTCACCTGATGATGGCGACATGTTTGATCGCCGAAATATTGTGCCCGTTGAACACTATAGACCGGCAGTACACCCGTGGATAGTTTGATTGGTGATTCATAATGTTCGAGTACCGTACATGCTCCAAAATCCTACTGCAAATTGAGGTCAGTAATATGGGTCTGTAATTCAATGGGTTACTCCTATTTCATTTTTTGAATATCGCTGTGATCTGTGCTACTTTCCAGTCTTTAGGAACAGACCTTTCATCAAGTGAGCAGTTGTATAGGATTGCTAGGAAAGGCGCTCTTGTGTCTGCATACGCTGAAAGGAACCTGAATGGTTATCATCTGGGCCAAGAAGACTTGCCTTTCTTAAGCAATCTGAGTTCTTTCGCAACACCTAAGACATCTACTTTTATGTCACTCATGCTAACAGCTGTTCTGGTTCCGAATTGTGGAATATTTACTTCGTCTTCTTACGTGAAGGGATTATGGAAAACTGTGTTTAGTAACTCCGCTTTAGTAGCACCATCTTTGCGACTGGTGTACTTTACATAATCCAGAATCTCTTCGGGTTTTCTACCATATTTTGAGAAAATGTTTCATTGTGGAAACTATTAAAAGCATCTCGCATTGACGTCCACACTAAATTTCGAGGTTCCGTGAAACTTAGCCAGTCATGAGGATTTTTCGTGCTTCTGAATTTGGCATGCTTTTTTCGTTGCTTCTGCAACAGTGTTCTGACGCGTTTTGTGTACCATGGTGGATCACTCCCGTCTCTTATTAACTTATGCGGTATGAATCTATCTCTTGCTGTCGATTCTGTACCTTTGAATTTGGGTCATATCTGGTCTATACTTACATAATTAGCTTGGAAAGAATGGAGACTTTCTCATGTGGGCTCATGAAGTAATTGTTCAAAGTAATTCTCAGAGAAAGCATTTAGTACAATTTCGGAAGATGTTTTCTGTCTGCCACTGGCTTTGAACATGTATTTTCGCCAACCAATTATAACTGTATGAGTGGGGTACTTATTTGTAATGTGATTCAAGTTTTCCTAGATCCATTCAGCTATTATATCGTCGTTAGAAGAAGCCAATTATTTATTTTGGCATGGCTGTTGAGTATAACCTTTACCCATAGTAATTTGCAGGAACTACTTATTTCAGCTTCATTACAAGATAAACTACTACAAACAGGCACAAACAGACCACCACCTACTTTATTTAATCTATCCTTTCTGAGCACACTTTGCGCCTCTGTAAAAATTTTGGCAGAAGTTATCTCCGGCTTTAGCCAGCTTTCTGTTCCTATAACTATTTCAGCTTCAGTGCTTTCTATCAGCACTTGAAACGCTGGTACTTTTCCTACACAGCTACGACAATTTACAGCTACAATACCGACTGTTGCTTGGTCAATTCTTGTCGTTCCTTTGCCCTGTACCCTTTGAGTCTGGAGCCCTTTTTGATCTTTCCCGAGACGGTCTAACTTAAAAAAACCGCCCTGTCCCTGCCACACAGCCCGTGCTACACGTGTAGCCGCCTCCTGTGTGTAGTGGACACCTGACCTATTTAGCGGAACCCGAAACCCCACCACCCTATGGCGCAAGTCGAGGATTCTACAGCCTACATGGTCGCAGAACCGTCTGAGCCTCTGATTCAGACCCTCCACTCGGCTCTGTACCAAAGATCCACAAGTGGTCCTGACGACGATGCTGCAGATGATGGTGAGCTCTGCCTTCATCTCGCTATCAAGACTGGCAGTCTTTACCAACTCAGATAGCCGCCGGAAACCAGAGAAAATCTCTTCCGATCCATAGCGACACACTTCATTAATGCCGACATGAGCCACCATCCACAGTTGGCTGCGCCCTGTACCCTTCATGGCATCCGGAAGGACCCTTTCCACATCTTGGATGACTCCCCGCAGTATGCACACAGAGTGCACATTGGCTCTCTTCCCGTCCTTAGCTGCCATATCCCTGAGGGGCTCCATCACTCGCCCCTTCCCCATGACAAGCAATCCGACCCTCTGCACTTGTCCGGACTTCTCAGGAAGACCGGCTACTGACTCAGCAGGTGTGGCCGCCCTTGCTGGCTCAGAAGTACTTTCAGCGCTGGGCAGAACCTCAAACCTGTCACGGAGGCATAAGCGTACAGCCTTGCGACCAGCACCAACTTTCGCCTTCCGCCCAGGTATCCGTGACCCCGCCACGGTTCGCCAATCACCGTCAGGCAAGTGTCGACCTGCAGGGCGCAGTGGCATCAGAGATTCCAGGCAATGCTACAGGTTCCACAAGGGCCAAAGCGCTCGCCTTGGTTGTCCTAATGTCACCACGGCCCAAGTCAACAGCCTGGAACCTGTTGACCATGGCCAACACATCTTCCAGCTGTTTACAGACGGTGGCCAATACCCCTGAATCCTTACATAACAGGCGCAGTCCCTATCCATCATTAACTACTTTTTTCCCTCTCTTTTATCTCACAAGCTGTTTAAAACAAACAGATGACTGGCGATTACGCGAATTTACGCTACACAGGTACTAAAATGTGATGCTACAACTCTAAAGTATTATAATACACACGAAAATTATGACTTAAACTATGCAAGCACACAAAAACACGCAAAGAAATTAAGAATTAAACTATAAAACAAATAAGTGAGCTAAGAGTATGACTTGCTGCTGGCTGCTGCTTATCCATTGGCGGCAGGGTAGCAACACAACCAGATAACCCTGCTCTAAAGGACAAAACATTTACATTTCACATATTAAATAAATTATTCCAGTGTTAACTTGATGAATGTAACTATAAGAATATATAACAAAAGATGGATGTACCAAAAGAAAGTCCCTTTGCCCATATACTCCTGTAGTTAGTATGCTGGATGTGGTGGTTCCCTTCCACCAAAAACTGTCAATGCCAATAGCGAGTTCTTAGTGAACATAGGGATATAGCTATGAAAAATATAAAGCAAAGGAAGGAAATACCTAAACTAACCAGATTTATCAAGATCCAAAAACCAGTTAGTTAGTGTGGTAAATGTGGTGTCTCATTTCCACCAAAAACACGTTGAAGGGAGAATAACCATTACACCCACAAAACCGTGAGACCATACTGTAAAGGACAAGAAATTTAGTACATTTTGCAAGTCAAATAAATTATTCCACAGTGAACTTGATTAATATAAATGATAAGAATGTAAGGCAAAAGAAGGATATACCAAAAGAAAGAAGATTTTCCCAGTGTCTCCTGTAGTCAGTACGTTGGATGTGGTGGTTCCCTTCCACCAAAAACCCAGTCGATGAGAAAATAAACATTGCACCAATAAACATTGCACCAATAAAATGGGATCTCCCTGCTGTGTGGAAACAAAGACTTCCTACATTTTGTAAACCAAATAGATTGTGCTTAATGAACATAGGGATATGAAAATAAAAATGGAAGGAAAGACATATCTAAACAAAGAAGCTTTATCAATGTTTTATGAAAGCGCAGTGGGACCAAACGGGAGCGGCCCGCGAATAATCAAAATAAACAGGGAAAGACGGACACGAACAACGACGGACGACCGCACAAGACCTAACGAACAACAACACACAAATAGCAACTTAGTCACAAGTGAACCCTCACGAATCCACAACATCTACTTGTACATGGAAAGCAAGTAAACACGCCGTCTGTGGGCGAGTTGTTGATAGACTAACGCGACTATCAGATTACTTGCTGAGCGAGAGGCAGGCGCTTAAATACCTGATAGAGTATATTGCTATTGGCCGCTAGGACCAAGCGCTCCACCGTGGCGCCCTCACATGTACGAAGGCAAGGAGTGCGAGCGCACTCACGGCTAATGGCGTGACAGCTGGAGAGACCTCTAGTGGTAATTGAGGTCCATGGCATCTGGCGCGGATTCGAAACACGCGGCGCTCGGTACCAGAATCAAGATCCAAAAATCTCTTAGCAACTATGGTGCAAGTGGTGTCTCATTTACACCAAAAACCTGTTGAAAGGAGAATAAATATTGTAGCTGCACTAGCAGATCACCCTGCTCTAAAGGTCAAAAACGTTACCACGTATCACCAATCAAGTAAATTATACCACTGTTAACTTGATCAGTATAACTAATAGGAATCTAAATCAAAAGAAGTACATACCAAGAAAAGAGAGCATTTCCACGTATATCCCACGGAAACACCGAGTCAGTGGGTAAGTAAACACTGCACCCATACAATGTAACCTACCTCCAAATTGAGTGTTCTAAATAAACATAAGGATCTGACAATCAAAAATAAAATACAAAGGAAGGACATAACTAAATAAAGCAGATTTATCAAGATCCGAAAATCTGTTGGTTAGTATTGTGCATGGGGAGTCTCTTGTCCACCAAAATCCCGCTGAAGGAAGAATAAACATTGTAGCACACCACCAGAACACCCCATTGTAAAGGACAAAAACTTTACAACATTTCACAGATCAAGTCAATTACTTCACTGTTAACTTGATACATATAACTGATAAGAATGTAAAGCAAAATACATACATAATAAAATATAGAAGATAGGCTGTTAGTCAGTATGACGGAAGTGGTGGTTCCCTTCCACCTAAAACCCAGTTGATGGATGGTTGGTCTGTGAGGGGTTGAAGGAAACAGATTACAAAGGCCATCGTTTCCTTGTTTCAGGACCATAAAAGTATGCAAGGAATAAAAAAAAAAAAGCAAGCAACAGAGATGACAAGGGATGACATAGTACAAGAAGGACACAGGCAAAGGCCAGACAAAAGAAATTAAAGGTACACAGATTGTGAAAGTGGTTGGCAGACCATGGAAACAAAAAAGGAAAAGCCAACCACCAAGAAATACACTAAAAACCCCAATCTAAAACCGCACACCAAAGGCCATACTCAACACAAACAAAGACACTAACGCTTAGGTCGAGCGATGAAAGCCCCCTGCATGGAAAAAGTCAAAACTAAGTCTGCCATTGCAGCGTCCTCTGATAAAAGTGTAGGCGGTATATCAGGCAGCGCAAAAGTCTGCCTGGGCGGAGTTAAAAACGGACAGCCCAACAGTATGTGGACCACATCGACAGATAGGTGGGTCCTCGTGGCGCAATAAATATCTGTGTGTCAGCCAAGTGTGGGCAATGCGAAGGCAGCAGAGGACAACAGAGACCCTGTGAGAAGCCCGCAGAGAAGACGACCACTCATTTGATCTCTCTTTGATGGCGCGGATTTTATTGGACGTAACTAAGCTGTGTCATTCAGCAACCCGAGTCTTGAGAACTTTGTGGCATAACACTGATCAGAGATCAGATTCGGGTACTCCAATCTCCAGAAGTGGTTTACGAGTGGCCTGTTTGGCCAGCCTGTCAACGAGCTCATTTCCCGAGATTCGAACGTGCCCTGGGGTCCATAGAATGACCACTGGATGACCAGATCATTTGAAGGCTTAAACTGACTCCTGGATACTTGCTACCAGAGGATGGCGTGGGTAACACTGATCAATGGCCTGTAAACCATTCAGAGAATCACTGCGGACCAGGTAGGACACAATGGGCAAGAACGAATATGCTCAAGGGCGCGAGAGGTGGCCACCAGCTCGGCAGTGAGGACACTGCAGCCATCCAGCATGGAGTGCTGTTCGATATGCCCTGAGTGAGCATAGGCAAAGCCTACGCGACCATCAACCAGCGAGCTGTCGAGATAAATGACTTGAGAATCGTGGGATTCGTCAAGGATCGATAAGAATTGACTGTGGAGTGCCTCAGGAGGATTGGAGTCCTTATAGAAATGCGATAGGTCCAGCCATAGTTTCGGCTGAAGCATACACCATGGAGGTGTATGTGATCGACCCACACAAGACGCTGTAAGGGAAAGGACTCGAGTTCAAAGATAGGAAATGGATACGTACAGCGATCGTTATCCCTGATTGAGGCCGCCATTCTGGGAGATGAATCACTGCATTCAGGAACAAAAGACAGTCATTCTGATGCCGAGGCGAGCTATGGACATGTGATGCATATTGGGCAAGCAGTTGGCGGCGCCTGATGTGCAATCGAGGGACTCCAGCCTCCACTAGTAGACTGGCCACTGGACTCGTTCGAAAAGCGCCCATCCCCAGATGGACCCTGCAGTGGTGCACAGGATCAAACAACTTCAATGCTGAAGGCACTGACGAACCATACACTTCACTCCCATCGTCAAGTCGTGACTGAACTAGGGCTTTGTAGAGGTGCAGTAATGTAGGGCGATCTGCCCCCCCCCCCCCTTTCCAGTGGTATTTCTCAGGCAGCAGATTGCGTTAAGATACCATCAGCACTTTCGCTTAAGCTGGCGAATGTGGGGGAGCCATTTTGGTTGGGCGTCGAAAACCAGTGCTAAAAAGCGATACGTTTCGACTACCTGTAGTGGATGGCCACCAAGAAAAAGTGCAGGGTCAGGGTGGACTGCCTGTCGCCGACAGAAGTGCAAAACGCAAGTCTTGTCGGCAGAGAAGTGAAACCCATGGGAGAGAGCCCAAGACTGTTCATTCTGAATGGCTCCCTGTAGTTGGCTTTCAGCAACACCGATGGTTTACAAACTGAAGCAAAGGCAGAAATCGTCAGCATATATGGAGGGCGACACTGACGGCCCTAAAGCTGCTGCTAGGCCATTTATAGCGATTAAAAACAGGGGAACGCTCAACAGATAGCCATGTGGGACCCCCTTCTCTTGGATATGGGAGGAGCTAAAGGAGCCTCCGACTTGAACACGGAAGGTACAAAGGGAGAGAAAGTTCCATATAAAAATCGTGAGTGAGACACTCATGCAGTGTGGCAAGGATGTGGTGGCGCCAGGTCGTGTCGTAGGCCCTCCGCAAATCAAAAATGACGACTACCAGATGTTGACAACTGGAAAAAAATGTTTGGATGGCAGACTCAAGGCACACCAAATTGTGTGTCGTTGAGCGGCCTCGGCGGAGCCGACCCTGGGATGGAGCCAGTTGCCCCCGAGACTCCAGGAGCCAACACAACCTCCAGCTCACCATTCATTCGAATAATTTGCGGAGAACGTTGATGAGGCTAATGAGATGGTAGCTGTCCAATGCTGCATGGTTCTTCCCAGTTTTCAAGACTGGTAAGACGATGCTGTTTTCTCACTGGGACGGGAACACTTCCTCACCCCAGGTGCAGTTCAAGATAGACATAATCTGACACAGTGAGGCCAGAGACAGATGTTTGAGAAATTGGGAGTCAATTAGGTTAGCTGTGTCAGGACAATGGGCAAGGGCACTGAGGAATTCCCACTCAGTAAAAGTAGCATATTATGGCTGATGGCGGGGCGATGTAAAAGACAAATGTTGTCGTTCTGCCATCTCTTTCAAGGAACAAAACGCTGGGTGATAATTGGCAGGTGCACAACTTGGAGCAAAATGCTCAGAAAAATGCTCGGCGATTTCACCTGAGTCGGTGCACACTGCCCCATTGACTGAAACCCATGTACCCCCAGCGGGGTCAGGTAACCATAAAGGTGGCGAATCTGAGTCCACACCCGGGAGGCAGGGGTACGAGAACCAATGGAGGAAACATATCGTTCCCAGCACTCTTGCTTACGTCATTGTATCAGGTGGCAGGCATGGGCACAGAGCCGCTTAAAAAAAATGAGAGTCTCCAATGATGGATGCCGCTTGTGTAGCTGGAGGGCCCGCCTACGCACTTTGATGGCCTCAGCGATTTCCAGCGACCACCAAGGCACAGTTTTACGCCGAGGGCACCCAGGAGGAAGAGGAACCGTGCGTTCTGCAGCTGATACGATCTACGCAGTGACCTGCTCGACCACCACATTAATAGCGCCACGAGTGGGAGTGTCAACAGTGACAGCAGATGTGAAAGCCAGCCAATTGGCCCTATTAAGGGCCCATCGCAGAAGACGTCCAGAACTGTGACTCTGGGGTAGTGACAGGAAGATCGGAAAGTGGTCACGACCACACAAGTTGCTGTGAACCCTCCAATGGATGGATGGTGAAAATCCTAGGCTGCAAAGCGAGAGATCAATGGTCGTAGTTGTGCCACGAACCACACTGAAGTGTGTGGGGTCTCCATTATTTAAGAGGCACAGGTCGAGCTGAGAGAGAAGATTCTCAACATCTCTAACCCGGCCAGTAATCACGGCCCCACCTTCCAAGGGTTTATAGGCATTGAAGTCCTCCAAAAGTAGGAATGGTGGAGGGAGTTGGGAAATCATAAGAGCCAATTCATTAAGAGGTACTTCACCATCTGGAGGAAGGTAGACATTGCAGACGGTAATATCCAAGATTGTCCTTATCCTCACAGCAACAGCCTCTAAAGCTGTGTGAAGAGGCACTGATTCAGAGTAAACAGAGATAAGGACACACAGACACATGCCACCTGACGCCCTGTTACAGTCAGTCTGATTTTTATAAAACCTCCGATAGCCACAAAGGGGGGTCTGCATTGCTGGGAACCAGGTTTCTTGGAGGGAAATACAGAGAGCAGGCGCTGAGCTCAAAATCTGTTTTAGTTCAGCCAAGTGGTTGAAAAAAACCCACTGAAATTCCACTGGAGGATGACGCCATGATTAGGCTGTAAAGACAGGAAGCGCTCAAGGAGGCAGGTCACGACTCAGGGTCACTTGCTGCCATCGATTGAGTACCTGTGAGAGTGACATCCATTGTGTCTGAGGGTCCAGCGAGATCTAGGTCCTCAGCAGACGCCAGAATCTCCACTTCTTCCTCAGATGCAGAGCTCGTAGGGAGCAGTGGAATGGGTGCCACCGCAAGGTCAGGATTCCTGTGTGCCTTCTTCTTGTCTCCTGCTGGTCCTTCGACGGATCCAGCTGGGAGGGCTTCACTGGGTCAGTCTCAGGGAATGGGGAGGACCGTGAAACTCTATGACCAGCCACCTGTGTGTGGTTGCTTCAGCCACTGGTGGGCATCCACTTTTCCACTGGTCAGAACTCAGGAAGGGAGTGACCCAAGGAACCCCTTCCTGGTGAGAGGAGCCAAAGAAGACGCACACTTCTCTGAGTGAGAAGTGGGGACTGGTGTCCCCGATGACTGGGGAAGGGGGCGTTGCTCCTGAAGTATGTGGTGCAGGAGCAACAGGGAGGGAAATGTCGCCCACCATCAAGGGGGCGGGTGGAGTCTGACAGCTCTGAGAGCCAACTGTACACAATGAAATGGGAGCTGGTAGAACCACTGTCGCAACAGCAGTGTAGGTTGATGTCATATGCACAGGATGGAGTCTCTCGTATTTCAGCTTAGCCTCAGTGTATCAGTGTAGGTCAGGCGATCCAGAGTCTTATATTCCATAATCCTCCATTCTTTCTGTAAAATCCGATAGTCCAGAGAGCAAGGGGAATGGTGTCCTCCGCTGTTAATACAGATGGGAGGCGGGACACAAGGGGTACTGGGATGCAAAGGACGTCCACAATATCAACACGTGACGCTGGAAGTACACCAGGATGACATATCCCCAAAGTTCCAGTGTGGTGTCACCGCCAGACACCACACTTGCTAGATGGTAGCCTATAAATTGGCCGCGGTCCGTTAGTATACGTCGGACCCGCGTGTCGCCACTGTCAGTGATTGCAGACCGAGCGCCGCCACACGGCAGGTCTAGAGAGACTCCCTAGCACTCGCCCCAGTTGTACAGCCGGCTTTGCTAGCGATGGTTCACTGACAAAATACGCTCTCATTTGCCGAGACGATAGTTAGCATAGCCTTCAGCTACGTTATTTGCTACGACCTAGCAAGGCGCCATTATCAGTTACGATTGATACTGTGAATCATGTAATGTCAAGAGCGACGTTCGTCATTAATGGATTAAAGTTACGTATTCCACCAGGTACGTCCGTTTTTCTCAATTCTAATTCCCTTGTCATGTTCCAGACCTCACGCCAGCCTGCGTGAGCTAAAACACGTGCATTTGGGCCTCCTGTAGTAACGGTGTTGGCTCTCCTGCCAACCACAACATTGGCGACGAGAGTAAAAGTGTTCTTATCGATATTGCCCTGATTTACTTGTGTAATGGCTTCGCCACAATCTCCAGATGTACTGTCCGAATTTCATCGCTTACAGAATCAGCAGACGCAGGCATTACTGGATGCCTCTGGACAGCTCGTCCAGGGTCAACGTGCGATGCAAAACTATGCGGCAGCAGCCGCTTCACCGCTAACTCAGCCACAACACGCTGTTGCACCCACTTTTCGAACTTTTGATGCTGCACTGGAAAGCTGGACGGAGGTGGTCACGCCAATTTGGATTCCATCTCGCCGCCTACAGAATTCAAGGTAACGAGCGGCAGCCTTTTTTTGTTATCTTCCGTCGGGGTGACCCTGTACCGTGTGATAGTCAAATTATTTCTCCGACGCAACGTAGCAACTCTGTCCTACGAAGAAATTTTGTCTGCATTAGGTGCATATTTCAAAGAATCAGTCAATGTAGTAGCAAAAAGGTATACCTTCTTTCGTACAAAACGCACGGCAGGTCAGACTAATCGGGAGTGGGTTGCAACCTCGCAAGGCCTTACTAGGGATTGTGCATTTGAGTGTCAATGTGGACTCCCTTGTTCAGATACTATGGTACGTGATGCAATTGCACAGAAAGTTTCTGATGTTCGTATAAGGGAATAGATTTTGAAACTACTAAATCCCTCCCTTCAACAAGTGATGGTCATATTGGATCGGCAGGACACACTTGTCTTTGCTCAGGAATCATCTGAAACTTCGCCAGCAGTGTGTCAGCTTAACCGGCCCGCCAGGCGAGCTGCACGGAGCAGTAAACAGCCCTCGCGCCCGGCCGCGCTGCTGCCGCCAGGCTCTCAGCCACGTGTGCCGCGCAGGCAGTGATCAAATCATGCCCGCGGTGTGCTACTAAACATTCGCGTGAGAATTGCCCGTCACGCCAAGCTATTTGCTTTTATTGTAATAAAAAAAGGACATGTTCAGAGTGTTTGCCAGAAATAGCACAGATCGGAAGCTCAAAACCGTTCCAGGCCCTTTGCTTCGCGCCGGAATCGGAATCGAACCATGGATACTCAGGCTCGCGAAACTTCGCCCATGGAAATTCATGTAGTTCATTCCACTCCGCCCAGTGCCACTCTCTCTAACAGTGACTGTGTTCGTCCCAAAAATAGTGTGCGTCGTCATCGCCGGAATTCCCGTCAAGTCGCAAGTGATTATGTACCAGTGTCAGTTCACGTTGCACGAGACAGTCGCTCTTGTCGTCAGCAGGACAATAAACTTTTTGTAGACTTGGACATTAACGGCAAAGTGATACCATTCCAGCTCAATACCGGAGCTGCAGTTTCACTGGTCAATCAAGACACTTATAAACTGCTGGGCACACCTCCGTTGCGTGCCGCAAATGTTAAGTTAACTAGTTATTCAGGGCAAGGTATCCCTGTGTTCGGACAGTGCAGCCTTCTTGAAACATACAAAGGACAAACAAAACTTGTGTCATTTTACGTCCTTCGTTCTTCTTCTGCAGTGAACTTGTTTGGTTTCGATTTATTTCAGTTGTTTTACTTGTCTATAGTAAATCAGGTCCTATCAGTGAACCAGACTGTGCCTTCAGACAGTGTTTCTCGTCTATGTGAAGAATTTGCAGACATTTTTGCACCGGGCCTCGGTGGCGCTAAGAACTATAAAGCACATTTGGAACTGAAAGTAAACACGAAACCGAAATTTTTCAGAGCGTGCAATGTTCCCCACGCATTGCGTGATGAGGTCGCAAAATCATTACACGATTTGGAATCGCCAGGTGTAATTGAACGTGTGCAGGCTTCTCCCTGGGCATCACCCTTAGTAATTTTGCCAAAACCTTCCAGAAAGTTAAGACTTTGTGTGGACTTCAAGGCAACGGTGAATCTACAACTAGTGATTGCAACTTTTCCTTTACCCCGCCCGGAAGATCTTTTTGACAAACTGTGCCCGGGTAAATATTTTTCGAAGTTGGACCTCGCAGATGCGTACTTGCAAATACCGGTGGACAAGAATCCCAGCGCGTTTTGGTGGTTAACACGCATCTTGGTTTGTATCGATTTAAACGACTGCCATTCGGGTGTGCATCCGCCCCTGCATTGTTTCAGCAATGTTTGTGGACGATTTTGTGAGCCGGCCGCGGTGGTTTAGCGGTTCAGTCGCTCAGTCCGGAACCGCGCGACTGCTACGGTCGCAGGTTCGAATCCTGCCTCGGGCATGGATGTGTGTGATGTCCTTAGGTTAGTTAGGTTTAATTAGTTCTGTTCTAGGGGACTGATGACCACAGATGTTAAGTCCCATAGTGCTCAGAGCCATTTTTCGATATTGTGATCTCCGGAAAAACGGAAGAAGAACATTTGGCCAATCTCCGAACATTATTTCAGGTCTTGCGACAAAATGGTCTTCGCTTGCGGAAGGACAAATGTGTATTTTTTACTCGGGACTTGCCATACTTGGGTCATGTACTCAATGCCCAAGGCATACATCCCTGTCCCACACACCTTCGTGCCATACAAGACTTGCCATCGCCGCAGAATTTGAAGCAGCTACAGAGTGTGCTGAGAAAAATTAATTATTATCACCGTTATATACCGCATGCCTCTTCTATTTCAGCTCCGCTTCATCGCTTACGCCGTAAGGGTGTTCCGTTCGTCTGGACGACGGAATGCGAATGCGGCTTTCGCCAGTTGAAATCGGCGTTGCTTTCCAATACTTGCCGTACGCCATTCGATCACCGGCAGCCCATTTTGCTGATGGTGGATGCATCGGATTTCGGGATCGGTGCTGTGCTTGCGCACAAAGATGGATCGCACGATCGCCCTTTTGCGTCCAAATTGCTCTCGTCTGCGCAAAGAAATTATTCACAGATCGAGAAAGAAGCATTGGCTATCGTATTTGGTGTTACAAAGTTTCATGATTCCTTGTACGGTCGTCGCTTTACCATAATCACAGACCATAAACCTTTGACATCGCTTTTTCATCCGACCAAGCCTGCACCTCCACGTACAGCGCAGAAATTCAGTCGCTGGTCTATTTTCCTCTCGCAGTACCGCTACTATATCTTCCATCGGTCCACTGCTAAGCACGGAAACGCCGATGCGTTGTCCTGCTTGCCTGTTGCTGAGGATAGGGCATTCGATTCCTCCGAACTTGCTTGCATGTTCATTGATGCGGAAACCGATGTCGTGGTCGAATCGTTTCAGATTGATTTTCGTCGTGTAGCTACAGCCACAGCTGCCGACCCTGTCCTTGCTACCGTTCTGCGTTTTGTTGCTACGCAATGTCCCTTGTCAATTCACGGATCGGGGACCCGTTCGTTCGCCGATTTTTTGCTCACAAGGAGAGACTTTTTGTACGACGTGGTGTTTTGCTGTTGCGTTCTGATAATGATCAGTCCAGGGTCGTGGTACCACGTTCGTTACAGTCCTCTGTCTTACAGCTTCTCCACCAAGGACATTGGGGTATAGTGAGAACGAAACAACTTGCTCGTCAGCGCTGTACTTGGTTCGGAATCGATGCCGCGATTACGAATATGTGCTCTTCTTGCAGGGTGTGTGCCGAACAACAATCAGCACCACCGCGGGAGTTCTTTGCATGGCCAAAAGCCACATCCCCTTGGCAACGCTTACACATCGATTTTGCTGGTCCATTCTGGAATGCTCGATGGTTGGTTGTGGTAGATTTATTCAGTAATCTTCCTTTTGTTGTCCGGATGTCTTCCACGACGTCATCTGCCACCATCCAAGTGTTATCCGCTATCTTTTGCATTGAAGGTCTTCCACAGACAATTGTTTCCGACAATGGCCCACAATTCATGTCCGCGGAATTTCAGTCATTCTGCAAGGCCAATGGTATTCAACATCTGACGTCCGCGCCGTTTTCGCCACAGTCAAACGGCGCAGCTGAACGATTGGTCAAGACTTTCAAGTCACAGATGTTGAAGTTGAAAGAGCCGCATTCTCGGGTGGACGCGTTATTGCTCTTTTTGTCCTCGTGTCGCTCTCAGCCCCGAGATGGTCGCTCGCCGGCTGAGTTGCTTCACGGTCGCCCTAATCAAACCTTGATGTCTTTGCTACATCCGCCGCATCAGGTTCCTGTGCAGCAGCAGACACCTGCTTTTACTCCAGGCGACGTTGTCTACTATCGCCACTACCAAGGTTCACAGCGTTGGCTCGAAGGGCGCATTCTTCGCTGCCTCGGAAGCGCTACGTATCTGGTTTTGGGGGCCTCTGGTGAGGTGCGTCGGCATCTCAATCAGCTGCGCCTCTGTCGTCGCACGGGATCTGTCGCTCGCCGTCTGCTTTCAGCGACGGTGCCGCCCGGTCGGCGCCCCGGGGACCCCTCTACTGGCTCGCCTCAGCCCCAGGTGTTACCGACGCTGCCTTCCATTTTGCCCCATGGCGACGCGCCGCCGACGCGGCCGCCACCGCGGCCGCCGCCGCCTGTTCTCCCGCCGGCGACGCCCGCAGTGGACGCGTCGCTGCAACCGCCGGGCGCCTCCCTGGGTCACGTGCCGCCGATCGCTTCCCGTGACCAGTTGTCCTCCGCCATGGAACTCTTGCCCGCTCCGGACCATATGTCGTCTTCACCCGTCGGGTGCCCCGGCCCGATGGAGGTCGACCCTTCGGCCCCTCCTGTCTCTCTAAGGGCGCATACACCGCATATTGGCGTGCACCCTGGAGCAGGTTTTCAGGCGTTTCCTAGCTCCCCGCGCTCCGAATGGCAGGATGCGGGTGGCACAGCCTCGCCTGTTGTATCCCCACCTCGTCGCATACGTCAACATGGAATCCTCCCCACGGTGGGCGGAAGCCTTATGCCACAACCGTACGCCGATTTGCGGGGGAGGAATATGGTGTCACCGCCAGACACCACACTTGCTAGGTGGTAGCCTATAAATCGGCCGCGGTCTGTTAGTATACGTCGGACCAGCGTGTCGCCACTATCAGTGATTGCAGACCGAGCGCCGCCACACGGCAGGTCTAGAGAGACTCCCTAGCACTCGCCCCAGTTGTACAGCCGGCTTTGCTAGCGATGGTTCACTGACAAAATACGCTCTCATTTGCCGAGACGATAGTTAGCATAGCCTTCAGCTACGTTATTTGCTACGACCTAGCAAGGCGCCATTATCAGTTACGATTGATACTGTGAATCATGTAATGTCAAGAGCGACGTTCGTCATTAATGGATTAAAGTTAAGTATTCCACAAGCTACGTCCGTTTTTCTCAATTCTAATTCCCTTGTCATGTTCCAGACCTCACGCCAGTCTGCGTGAGCTAAAACGCGTGCATTTCGGCTTCCTGTATTAACGGTGTTGGCTCTCCTGCCAACCACAACATCCAGCATTTAAAACACCGCATCGGGCGAGAGATATACGCAACACAGCAGTAAACCATCACCTTGACCTTTTCGGGTAATGCATCATCCTCGAAGGCCAAGATGAAGACAGTGGTGACTTCCTGATTATCCCTCAGATCTCAATGGATGCGCCAGAGAAAGTGAACAACTTATTGTTCTAGCTTGGTGGGAGTTCATTGTCAGACTGCAAAAGAAGATCCTTGTGGAATATAATGCCCTAGACCATATTTAAACTCTTGTGGGGCGCTATGGTAACTGAAACATCCCCCAACTTTACACAAGCAAGTAACCGTCATGATGGGACAAAGGATGCTGTTTCTTTCAAAACTGCCCCAGAGCACATTTTCGACAAGCCCTCACCTCCCCAAACTTGTCCTCTAAATGCTCCACAAAAAACTGAGGCTTTGTTGATATTAATGATTGCCCATCAACTTATGTACAGGTGAGGTACTGGGGTGAATAACCTTCGCTGCCATCTTTAGCCATTTGTTCCTCTCATGGAGTGGCCAGGGAAGGGAACGCTCTTGGGTCGTATTTTCTTCGGTTGAGGTTTGACCTAGATCGCTTAGAGACTGCTGCTGGAGATCCCCTACTGAGAGATGATACACCACGCTTCATTGCATGTCTTCCGCCCTGATGCAACCCACTCCAACCAAGGGCCCTCCCCATGGGCGCCACCCAGCCTCAGTAAGGGCCACCTGGCAGGATGGCCATTGCTGGGAGTTCCGATGCCCCAGGGAGATAGGCATCTACTACTTGGCATATGTGGGGAGTTAATGGCTCAGGCATCAGCAGAGCAATCCCTGTGTTGCAGGGCCACTGTGCTGGATATTAGGTACCAGGAAGTCCATGATCGTCAGATCCGCACAAAGTGACACTGCACAGTGCATGGCGGAAACCAAACCCAGGAATGTATCCACGCCCAAGAGATGGAGAACGAGTGGGACTGCAATGCAACGATGAGTAATCAGGCAAAATTTCTCAATGCACGAGGGACACAATCCACCATGTAAGGTGCCCTTCCGTAATTGGCTCGCTCTTTTGAAAAATTTTGGAATATGAAGGTAAAACCCGAGGGGGGACCATCACACAAAGGTCGAAATGTGTGAGACTCATTTTAGTCACCTCTTATGGCAGACAGGAATACCACAGGCATATTCTAACCCCTGGACCCACATGGGGGGAGGGGGGAGGAACCCAGTTGATGGGAAAGTAAATATTGCACGCATACAATGGAATCTCCCACCTGTGAGGAAAGAATGATTCACTACATTTTGTAAAGCAAATAGACCATTCTTAGAAACCATAAGAATGTAATCCAAAAGAAGGACACTGTGTGGAAAGGCAGTAGAACGTTGTGTGTCTCAGAAAATGGGGATCTTGGTTTCACTGCCCACATCGCAAAGATGAAATAAACCTCTATAAAAAAAGCAATCTCAAGGTGTGCTGCATGCTAAGGAGATGCATGAGTGTTGAGATGGAACAGTCATTAACAGGCAAACTCTGAGGAATCTGCCGCACCTCAGTTGTATAAGGCTTACTCAGGCACATGGGACTCTGTCTGAGAGGACGCTTATTTCCCTAGCTACTCGTGGAACCGAGATGGAACCCTCAAAATCTACTTCCCTTCACTGGAAAGGGTGTACTGCCTGGGAGTTCTCACGCTCATTCATCAAAAAGAATGCAGGAGGCTAGTCATTGTGATAATCAACTTGTTATCAGTAACGGGCCTCAAGGAGTCATGAATTATAATGGCTTTGTAGTGATCAAGAGGAAAGTGGGGACGTTTTAAAAAATGTCTCCCTCCTATATACATAAAGGCTTAGAACGACTGGCTGGTACCCTAAAGTCTGTTAAGCAGTTGCAAATTGGCTCCTTGCTTGTCGAGACTAACTGTGCAAAGCAGGTGGAACTTCTTATTAAGTCACAGAAATTGGGTGAGTACAACATTATTGTTGAGTTGCATAACTCCCAGAACTCCAGCAAAAGTGTGGCAACCTGCCGTTGTATTATGGACATTGACGTTGCTGAACTGAGACAAGAATGGACGCCACAGGGGATCATAGATGTGGAAAAAAAAGGACACACAAGACCAATGGACTGACTGAGAAGGACGTCACTTTTATTGTGACTTTCAATTCTCCAACACTACCTGAACACATTATGGCAGGTTCCCTCCGACTTAGGGCTCTGCCCTATGTACCTAACCCTATTCGATGCTTCAAATGCCAGCATTTTGTCCATTTGGCTCTAAGTTGCGGAGGTGAAGCGAATTATGGGAAGTGTGGAAAGGCAGCCAGTGAAGTTGAGGCTGACTGTCCGTCTCCAGCAGTCTGCATTAGCTGCTCTGGAAGCCATCCAATCTGGAGCTGAGCCTACCCTGTTTTTGCAGAGGATCGCAGAATTCAAGAAATCGAAGTGACCAAGCGGATCCCCTATGCAGAAGCCAAAAAGGAGTATCAGGATATGAAACGCGCCGTCTTTGCCACTTCTTATGCTTCCTTGGTGCAGGAACCTGTCATTAAGATTGACGCTTTGAGTCAGACGATGTCCAGTGAGCCATTCTTTACTACTAGCACCTGTACTTGCACCTGCATGTGCCAAAGCCGATTGAAAGACATAGCACACCAGCCAGCTTCGATGGAAGACGCCAATAATGCTTCTGCAGCATACAGCCCAAAGGCACCCAAAAACAGAGTGCCTCTCAACACCAACTTTCTTCAAAGACAGGTGGCTCTCACTGCCCTCATTCTGCCTCATCCTTGCTGGGAAAGGGAGCAGGAAAAGAAACTCAACATTCGTATCGAAAGCTGACCCAGGTACCATAAGACGTCATTCTGGCACGTCTGACTGATGATGAGGACATCCTGGATTTTTATGCCTCGTCACCAGACCCAGTCAGCCCCACCACTATGCCTTGCTCTACAAGCGCCTCACCACTTTGGTGCAAAGACAGGGCTAAATCGAGACCACATTGATGAAATGGCTACCATACTCCAATGGAATATCAATGGATACAGAACTCATCTGGAGGAATTGAGAGTCCTTGTACTGGAGAGAGCGTTTTGCCTTTGCCGTTTTGCCTTTGCCTGCAAGGGACATACGTGTACTTGGAGGCTATCACCTTTACAGAAAAGATGATCTTACTGGTGATACGGCAAAAGGTGGGGTTTCAGTGTTCGTAAAGGACACTTTTCACTCCTCACTCCTTAAAAACAACACTACAAACGGTTGCTGTTCGGATAGTGGACCATGTTGACCTCACAGTGTGCTCTTTGTACCTACCACTTCATGAGCCTCTTGAAAGTGCGGTTCTCACTCATCCTTTTGATGAATTCCCCTGTCCCTTCCTCCTTTTGGTGGACTTCAATGCACACAGCGCACTATGGTGCTCTCACACCACTCACCCCAAGTGTCGGGCGCTTGAGGATCTACTGCACACAACAGATCTCATACTATTGAACATGGGTCAAGCTGCTAAAATGTCAGGTTTGTCTACCACCATAGATCTCTCCTTCAGCTCACGTGCTATTGGGGACACTGCTCAGTGGCTAGTGGACGATGACCTTCATGGTAGTGACCATTTTCCTATATGGATCCATCTGCCTGATCGAACAGATCCTGAAATAAAGGCACCGAGATGGTTGTTCAAAAAGGTTAACTGGATACTTTACAGGCGGTTAGTTGTTTTCTAGCAATGTGATGCCATCCAGGACTGGGTGGATCACATTACAGCTGTGATTCACCATGCCACTGATACATCCATCCCAAAGTCTGTGGAAATGCCTAGGAACCGACCTGTCCCTTGGTGGAACGATGAGTGTCGTTTTGCAATCAGGAACAGGATAGCAGCAATGCGCAGATTCAGTCGATGCCATGCAGATGAGGATCTTGCAAACTTTTGAATGGCATGTGCAAAGGTGAAGAGAATAATTTGGCAGAGTATGCAGAGGTCTTTGCAAGGGTTCCTGAAATCCATGAATAAATTGACACCCACACGTAAAGTATGGGAAGCCTTTAGAAGGCTCTCAAGGCACAACTCTCGACCACCAATAGCAGCTGTACGAATACAGGGGTCTCTTGTAACATCGACGAGGGATATAGCTCAGAAATGGCTGAATCATATAAATCCATTATGGCCGATTCCAGCCAGGATACCAGCTTCTGTCAATATCGGGAGGAACAGGAGAATGCTCATCTTGGTTTCTGTTCCACCAACATCGATGAATACAAACAGCCTTTCTCTCTGTGGGAGCTGGATTCTGCATTGCCATTTGCTTGTGATACGTCCCCTGGAAATGACCTTACAACCTACATCATGCTGCAACAGTTGGACTGACAGCCAAAGGAAGTCCTCATTCAGCTCTTCAACAAAATTTCGATAACTGCCAGCTTTCCCAAGTCATGGAAGTATTCTATTTTAATCCCAATTTTAAAATCAGGACCCTGGTAGTTATCATAGTATTAGCCTGACAAGCTACGTAGACGTATGGTCAATTGGCGCCTAGTGTGGGTACTGGAAACCAGGTCCCTACTCAGTCGCTACCACTGTGAGTTCAGGAGGTACCACTCCACTCCCGATAACTTGACCCTGCTCGAGGCTGCAGTTCAACAAGCTTTCCTTCGTAAGCAACACCTTATCGGTGTTTTCTCCGATTTGGAATAGGCCTATGACACTACCTGGGGGCATAATATTTTGTTGCAGCTCCATCAGTGGGGATTCCGTGGACGTCTACTGACCATCATACAGTCCTTTCTCTCGGACATATATTTTAGACAAAGGGTTGGGAATGTCCTGTCTCACCATTTTAAGCAGGAGAATGGTGTCCCTGAATGGAGTGTTTTAAGTGCCACCACTGCAAGCAGTAGTGTTACAACCACGATGCCCAGTACTATGTTCCTTGTCTGTGGATGATTTCTCCACCTTCCGTTCATCCTCCAGCCTCACCACAGCTACTCGGCAACTGCAGCTGACGATCAGGTGGTTGGAGGATTGATCTTGTACCACAGGTTTTAAATTCTCATGAGAGAAAACAGTTTGTGTCGATTTTAATCATTCCCGCTGTCTGTTTAATTTCCCCGTTTTAAAACTAGGGGACACTGTTCTCACTTTTAAGGAAATGGTGAAGTATCTGGGTCTTATATTTGATGAGACGTTACCATGGTTGTCACACATTAAAGAAGTGAAACAGAGATGTCTCGAGGTCTTAAACACCCTTAAATGTGTCAGTTGAAGGTCTCGGGGAGCTGACAGAGTACGTCTGCTCCAACTTTATAAGCCCTTTGTGTGACACTGGCTTGAATACGGATGCCAGATTTATGGGTCAGCAAGGCCTTAATACCTTAAAATGCTGGATGCAGTTCACCTCAAGCGTATTTGGGTGTCAACAGTGGCCTATCGCACGAACCCTGTTGCTAGTTTGTGTGCGCAGGCTGGTGAGACTCCACTGTCTATTCGACGTCTTCTTCTCGTGGTGCGCCAAGCATATAGAGCATTCTCCATTCCTATATCACTAGCATCCAGTTACATTATTCAGCCACCACTGTAATGGCTGTTCGATCATCGAAGCAACATGGCCATTTGGGATCCGTGCAAAAGAGAGCTTTGGGTTATTACAGGTGGTCCAAAGCCAGGAGTGGAGTAGGGCACACCCTGGCAACTACCAAGGCCCAGATCGCTTTCAGAACTGACTGCTCACAAGAAGCATTGTGCCCCAGACTCAGTTTTTAATATTAAATTTAATGAAATTTTACGTAGCCACCCAGATTTTATTTCTGTCTACACGGATGATTCTAAGCAGGGATATGTTTTCGGTTGTTCCGTCGTGTTCCCCGACATTGTCCTCAAAATGCTGTTTTCAGTGTATTTCATGGAACTGTCTGCTATCCTGAGGGCAATGGAGCAGGTGATATGGTGTTGTGACAAAAAAATTATCGTCTGCTCCGACTCTCAAAGTGGCCTTCTCTCTGTTGGACAGATGTATGATGGTGCAACAAGTGCAGGATGCTCTCCTACTCTTGTGAAGGCAAAACAACGAAGTCATTTTTGGCTGGGTTCCACGACACACAAGACACCCAGGGAAACAAACTCGCTGCTGCTGCTGCTAAGGAGGCTCGCTCCCTTCCTCCTCCTGCCCACTGCTCAGTCCCACTACGGGCTGTCACTTCATTTGTGACTAGCAGAACCCATATGTTGGCGGGAGTCCCAGTGGCTGGAGCTGAGGAACAACAAACTACGTTCCACCAAGACTTAAGTGCGACCATGGATCACCTCCTTCGACTCGCAATGGCGTGAAGAAGCAGCCCTTACTCGGCTTGGAGTGGGACATCGTCCATTGAGGCATGGCTTCCTTTCATGTCGCGAGGAGCCCCCAGTATGCCAAAGATGCAGGATATAGCTGCCAGTGTGACATCTTTTAAATGATCGTGTTGTATATGTAGACATGAGAGTTGAACTGGACCTCCCACAGGATCTTCCCTCTATTTTAACTAATAACGAGACGAATGTTATTCATGTCTTAAAATTTTGTGTGTTGTCTGGAGTTCTTCCCAAAAAAACTTGCTGTAAGATCTTAATGTGTCACAGAGTGGCTGGGTCATGAATTATTTGTAAGTTTTCATCCAGCTATGGTTATTTGTCCCTTTTTAACATCATATTTACAGGTATTTTCTACATGATTTTATTTAGTTATCCCGCTGTGTCTCACTGGGGTTTTATTATGGGCTTTCCTGGACCTCATCTTTTTGGGGTTGCTTTATTTTTCCTGTGGTGGGATCAAACGTAGTATTCCAGTTTATTGATCTCCTTCCACTGACTGTGAAAATCTTCTCCAGTAAAACATTAAAAGGCAATGATGACCTAGCAGTTTATCACCCTCTGCCATAAACCACCATCATCATCAATTCCACCAAAAAGCAGTCAAAAGGAGAACAAACATTGCAGCCGCAACACCCAGGTCACCATGCTGTAAAGGACAAGAAATTTAGTACCTTTCGCAAGTCAAATAAATTATTCCACTGTGAACTTGATGAATATAACTGGTAAGAATGTAAGGCAAAAGAAGGATATACCAAATTAAAGAAGATTTTCCCAGCAACTCCTGTAGTCAGTATGTTGGATGTGGTGGTTGCCTTCCACCAAAAACCCAGTCGATGGAAAAATAAACATTGCACACATACAGTGGAGTCTCGCTGCTGTGAGGAAGAAAAGAGTCATTACATTTTATAAATCAAATAGATCATTCTTAGTGACCATAGGAATATGACTTCTAAAACTTTAATGCAAACGAAGGAAACACCTAAACAAATTAATTGTTCTTAGTAAACATACGGATCTGACAATCAAAAATAAAAGACAAAGGAAGGACATAACTACACAAAGCAGATTTATCAAGTTCCAAAAATCTGTTGGTTAGTATGGTGCATATGGCGTCTCTTGTCCACCAAAATCCCACTGAAGGGAGAATAAACATTGTAGCACACCATCAGAACACCCCGTTGTAAAGGGCGAGCCGGCCGCGGTGGTCTCGCGGTTCTAGGCGCTCAGTCCGGAACTGTGCGACTGCTACAGTCGCAGGTTCGAATCCTGCCTCGCGCATGGATGTGTGTGATGTCCTTAGGTTAGTTAGGTTTAAGTAGTTCTAAGTTCTAGGGGACTAATGACCACAGCAGTTGAGTCCCATAGTGCTCAGAGCCATTTTTTTGTAAAGGGCAAAAACTTTACAACATTTCGCAAATCAAGTCAATTACTTCACTGTTAACTTGATACATATAATTGATAAGAATGTAAAGCAAAATACATACATAATAAAATATAGAAGATAGGCTGTTAGTCAGTATGAGGGAGGTGGTGGTTCCCTTCCACCTAAAACCCAGTTGATGGATGGTTGGTCTGTGAGGGGTTGAAGGAAACAGATTACAAAGGCCATCGTTTCCTTGTTTCAGGACCATAAAAGTCTACAAGGAATAAAAAAAGAAGATAGTTCTTAGTGAACATACGGATATGACTTTTAAGAATATAAAGCAAAAGAAGGGCATACCAAAAGAAAGAACATTTATCAAAGATCTCCCATAGTCAGTATGGTGGATGAAGTGTCTCTGTTCCACCAAAAATCCAGTCGATTGGAGAATAAACATTGCAGTCCTTTAACCTGATCACCCTGGTGTAGAGGACAAATTATTTACTACATTTCGTAAATGAAAGATCATTCTTAGTTGAACCCTGAGGATGTACTTTTAAAAATAATAGTACGGAGGAAGGATGTTGTTGTTGTTGTGGTCTTCAGTCCTGAGACTGGTATGATGCAGCTCTCCATGCTACTCTATCCTGTGCAAGCCTCTTCGTCTCCCAGTAGCTACTGCAACCTACATCCTTCTGAATCTGCTTAGTGTATTCATCTCTTGGTCTCCCTCTACGATTTTTACCCTCCACGCTGTCCTCCAATGCTAAATTTGTGATCCCTTGATGTCTCAGAACATGTCCTACCAACCGGTCCCTTCTTCATGTCAAGTTATGCCACAAGGTCCTCTTCTCTCCAGATATATTCAATACCTCCTCATTAGATATGTGATCTACCCATCTAATCTTCAAAACCCTTCTGTAGCACCACATTTCGAAAGCTTCTATTCTCTTCTTGTCCAAACTATTTATCGTCCACGTTTCAGTTCCATACATGGCTACACTCCATACAAATACTTTCAGAAACAACTTCCTGATACTTAAATCTACTCGATGTTAACAAATTTCTCTTCTTCAGAAACGCTTTCCTTGCCATTGCCAGTCTACATTTTATATCCTCTCTACTTCGACCATCATCAGTTAATTTTACTCCCCAAATAGCAAAACTCCTTGACTGCTTTAAGTGTCTCATTTCCTAATCTAATTCCCTCAGCATCACCCGACTTAATTCGACTACATTCCATTATCCTCGTTTTGCTTTTGTTGATGTTCGCCTTATATCCTGCTTTCAAGACACTGTCCATTCCGTTCAACTGCTCTTCCAAGTCCTTTGCTGTCTCTGATTCTTGAGTATCTTTAACTTATCTGTGATTCTATCAGGTAGGACTGATAGACGGGATAGAGGAGATCCAACGAAGAGCGGCGCGTTTCGTTACGGGATCGTTTAGCTGGCGAGAGACCGTTACGGAGATGCTACTGGCTGACGTTACAAGAGAGGCGCTGTGCATCACGGAGAGATTTACACTGATATTTCAGGACAGCACTTTTCAAGAGAGGTCGGACAACATATTACTTCCACACACAAACATCTCGCGTATTGACGACGAGGAGAAAATTCGAGAAATTAGAGCCAATACAGAGGCTTACCGACAATCATTCTTCCCACGCACTACTCCCGAGTGGAACAGGGTTGAAGGGATCAGATAGTGGTACCGAAAGTACCGAAAGTACCCTACGACACTCACCGTGCCGAGTATGATGTAGATGTTGATGTAGGTGAACTGGTAGAAACCTGCGTTATATTTGTGACTTGAAACTTGTAAGAGAGGAATCCGAATTTTTGATTTAAGTACTGTTGGAGTCGAAGCTAATTTTAGACTGTGAAGAGGGGGAGGGGCTATGGGGGGGGGGGGGGGAGAGGGGGCTCAAAATTAACTTAATACGATTCTGGGAAACACACACAGACATACAGAGACCACATGAAACTTTTACACGACCTGCTCACAAATAATTTACATTTGTTGCAAATAGTGCCAGGATTAACTGAACGCATTCCAGAGAATTACTGCACCAGCGGAGTGGTACTAAACGTACAAGGCAGTCACTGCCATGAACACAATGTTTGCAAGCTGCGACTATTAACTTGTCAGACAGTAGATTATGAACATAAAACTGATCAGAAACTTAATATGGGTCAGCGACATTAAAGACAAACTCAACTAGTTTCTTATCTATTCCAAGCCACTGACAACCGAAAGAAGCACCATTTCAGTTACAATAGGGGTTTTGACTATGATTGATCGTGAAGGAAATGGCTGCCGCAGAGGTTGCAGAACACGAGAAACTGCGTGTAGTACAACCACTTAACGTTTTTCACATATACTGACACGTCTAACAAAAACACAACAGCCTTAACATCCTCGACGAACATAAAAATCACACATTTTCGCAACTACTTATGAGCACCACCGCTATCGATCACGTGTCAGTCTCCTCTTGCGCTACAAGAGTTGATTATCTCTTACCTCTACGCCGAGAAAACTTTCTGCTGGACGCTGGAAAAATGGCTCTGAGCACTATGGGACTTAACTTCTGAGGTCATCAGTCCCCTAGAACTTAGAACTACTTAAACCTAACGAACCTAAGGACAGCATACACATCCATGCCCGAGGCAGGATTCGAACCTGCGACCGTAGCGGTCGCACGGTTCCAGACTGTAGCGCATAGAACCGCTCGGCCACCCCGGCCGGCGGGCGCTGGAAACCTACAATAAGAGCTTCTGTTGTAGAACTCTGTTATAAAATAGTGGAAGCTTCAAATTCGCCTCGTTAAGTGACTGTCGAAGACAGAGCAAACAACACAAGTGTCGCAAAGCCACAGCAGCTCGTATACATAAGCCGTTCAAAGAGCAATTGTTCGTCGCGGGAAAACACTCAAAGAGTAAATAATACGTGGCGGGAAAAACAATCTCGTAGCGAATGTGACTGAAAGTTGCCCATCAGTCGTACAGAATTTTGACATGAACTAAAAATCAAATATATTAACTGAAGCAATGTATTGTTTTGTAAACAACAACGTCGATTGCACTAGCCCTCTGTCAGCCTGTATGTTTACAGAAATAATCCCCGCAAATTTTTTCATCAATTGATATGACACTATTTATAAAGACTACAGATTCGACAATTGAACTTGGGTGTCTCAGCGCTGCAGCCTGAAGTTTTTAGCCGACAGTTTGTCACACCGATAGCTATTACTTTCTTTTCTTTGTTACAGACCTGCGTATTAAAGAAATAAACTTCTGCTAAACCCCTTGTTTATTCACATAAAAATCAATATTTACACGTGATTCGTTTGGTTCTGGACCATTCACGATTTATTCCTATTGGGTATGTGGGTTTTAAAAGTAGTCTCATGACAAGGTGTGGTATCAGGAATTAGGAAATGTGTCAAAGACTAAAGGGAACACTCAGCAGTCCACATCATTCATAATTGACAGTTGTTTACCCAGTGGCAACACAATAAGTTTAAATGATAACGCAGTGAACGACCGACTAAGGGCTCACATTGATTTCTTGTCTAAAATGATCAGAGTATGTGCTAGCCAACATCAAGAAAACGAGATATTTCCCACTTCTACGGAATATTATCATTATACAAGGTCCGATCAAAAAGTTTACGTCTGAAGGCGTTACTGCAGCGTATACGCAATGTAGCGCAACACCGATGCGAGTATATAAGCACCGACATGTAGGCGAGGGACTGATGTAGCATTCGTGTCTTTCCGACGTGTATGTAGTAAATGCTGAAACGTGAACTATGACGACGCTATCACCAAATGCGTCCAAAGAGGAACAACGTGCTGTTGTTCTTTTCTTCTGAAGGTCAAACGCCGGTAGACATGCATCGGAGTATGAAGAGTGTGTATGGGGAAGCATGTCCGTGGAAAGCTACCGTTGTGGAATGGCACAACAATTTCTGTGCTGATCGCGACTCGGCACACGATCCCTGTCGACCTGCGAGGCCGGACTCATTTCAATGAACGGCAAATCTACTTCACTGGGGAAGGGTACCTGCGCCTCGCAGGAAATTGTGTAGGATTTTTCTTCGATCGTTGTTCTACAATGGCAGGCAGAGAGAGCAGTGTACAGGCCATTTTCCAGAAAGAAATATTATCGATCCTCAGAATTTCTTTGCTCAAGCCGCAGACTCAACCTTGTGGGTAACGACGTAAACGCAGTGCCAGAAATTACGATTACTGTTGTCACTGTAAACGATGCTATAAACTCTTTTTGGAGAATCCACTACACACTGAAAATACGCTTCCAATTTATCACGAATGTGAGAGACGAGATAGTGTGAAAAAATATAAAATCGTCACAGTATTTTTTCAACATTTCCCAGACATTGTGAGAACCCTAGAGAAATTGTCTGCAAACGGAAATTATGCAACGAGAATCTCTACGATAAGCTGCATTCAGCCATACCAAACCAGTGCTCATCTTACGTTTTCAGACAATAGGCAAGTAGTCAGCAGTTATGGAATAGTACTTCACGCGATATTGGCAACGCCTGTATTATTCCAAATTAAGATTCAGTGTTTCTTCGGACATGCACTGCAGCGACTAAGTCGTTATGAAATATACGAAATGTATCCGCAGTTGTGAATATGGACAATCATCAGCTGTATAATGGAATGACAACAGTGAAAACTTGTGCCGGACCGACGCTCGATCCTTGATTGCCAGCCTATCTCCAGCCGTCGCCTTACCATTTGACTACCCTAGCACGATAAATGGCCACACCCGAACTTCCATATATCGTCAACCATCAGACTACAACCTGTACTAGTACATCCATTATCTATATTCCAGTGGAGAGGAGACATTTCACTTGAAAGTCGCTTGCCCAGAATCGGCGAATAAATACGATAGTGCAGTGCCTGTGTTATACAGAATGGATGGAGACTCATCGTGAAATGTAGAATAAATTTCAGGTGTGGACAAGGGAAGTATGAATGGGACCCTTCCTGTCGATAGCGGCCATTACTTCGTGCGAATAAAGAGCTAGCTGCGTTGCACAAGAGCGATGTTTTCTGAAGCCATGCTGATTACGTGTCAATAGATCGTTCCCTTCGAGGTGATTCATAATGTTTGAATACAGTATATGCTCCAAAACCCTACTGCAAACCGACGTCAATGATATAGGTCTGTAGTTAAATGGATTAATCCTACTACCCTTCTTGAACACTGGTGCGACCTGCGCAATTTTCCAATCTGTAGGTACAGATCTATCGGTGAGCGAGCGGTTGTATATGAGTGCTAAGTAAGGAGCTATAGTATCAGCGTAATCTGAAAGGAACCTAATCGGTATCCAATCTGGACCTGAAGACTTGCCCGTATCAAGCGATTTGAGTTGATTCGCAACCCCTAAGGTATCTACTTCTAAGAAACTCATGCTAGCAGATGTTCGTGTTTCAAATTTTGAAATATTCCATTCGTCTTCCCTGGTGAAGGAATTTCGGAAAACTGCGTTCAATAACTCCGCTTTAGCGGCACAGTCGTCGGTAACAGTACCATCGGCGCTGCGCAGTGAAGGTATTGACTGCGTCTTGCCGCTTGTGTACTTTACATACGACCAGAATTTCTTCGGATTTTCTACCAAATTTCGAGACAATGTTTCGTTGTGGAACCTATTAAAGGCATCTCGCATCGAAGTACGTGCCAAATTTCGAGCGTCTGTAAATTTTAGCCCATCTTCGGGATTTCGTGTTCTTCTGAACTTCGCATGCTTTTTCCGTTGCCTCTGCCACAGCGTTCTTACCTTTTTTGTGTACCACGGGGGATCCGTTCCATCTCTTACAAATTTATGAGGTATGAATATCTCAATTGCTGTTGCTACTATATCTTTGAATTTGAGCCACATATCGTCTACATTCGCATAGTCAGTCCGGAAGGAATGCAAATTGTCTTTTAGGAAGGCTTCTAGTGACACTTTATCCGCTTCTTTAAATAAAATTATTTTGCGTTCATTTATGATGGATTTGGAAGAAACTGTATTGAACCTAGCTACAACGACCTTGTGATCACTAATCCCTGTGTCAGTCATGATGCTCTCTATCAGCTCTGGATTGTTTGTGGCTAAGAGGTCAAGTGTGTTTTCGCAACCATTTACAATTCACGTGGGTTCGTGGACTAACTGCTCGAAATAATTTTCGGAGAAAGCATTTAGGACAATCTCGGAAGACGTTTTCTGCCTACCACCGGTTTTGAACAAGTATTTTTGCCAACATACCGAGGGTAGGTTGAAGTCCCCACCAGCTATAACCGTATGAGTGTGGTATTTATTTGTTACGAGACTCAAACTTTCTCTGAACTGTTCCGCAACTGTATCATCGGAGTCTGGGAATCGGTAGAAGGAGCCAATTATTTACTTAATTCGGCTGTTATGTATAACCTCCACCCATACCAATTCGCACGGAGTATCTGCTTCGACTTCACTACGAGATAAACCACTACTGACAGACACAAACACTCCACCACCAATTCTGCCTAATCTATCTTTCCTGAACACCGTCTGAGACTTCGTAAAAATTTCTGCAGAACTTATTTCAGGCTTTAGCCAGCTTTCTGTACCTATAACGATATCAGCTTCTGTGCTTTCTATTAGCGTTTGAAGCTCAGGGACTTTTCCAGCGCAACTACAACAATTTACAACTATAATTCCGACTGTTCCTTGATCCAAACACGTCCTGTAATTGCCAAGCACCCTTTGACATTGCAGCCCACCCCGTACTTTCCCGAGGTGTTCTAACCTAAAAAACCGCCCAGTCCACGCCACACAGCCTCCGCTACCCGTGTAGCCGCCAGCTGAGTGTAGTGAACTCCTGACCTATTCAGCGGAACCCGAAACCCCACCACCCTATGGCGCAAGTCAAGGAATCTGCAGCCAATAAGGTCGCAAAACCGTCTGAGCCTCTGATTCAGACCCTCCACCCGGCTCTGCACCAAAGGCCCGCAGTCGGTTCTGTCAACGATGCTGCAGATGGTGAGCTCTGCCTTCATCTCGTAAGCAAGACCGGCAGCCTTCACCAAATCAGATAGTCGCTGGAATAGAGAGAATTTCCTCAGATCCAAAGCGACACACGTCATTAGTGCCGACATGTGCCACCACCTGCAGCTGGCTGCACCCTGTGCTCTTCATGGCATCCGGAAGGACCCTTTCCACATCAGGAATGACTCCTCCCAGAATGCACACGGAGTGCACACTGGATTTCTTCCCCTCCTTAGCCGCCGTATCCCTAAGGGGCTCCATTACGCGCCTAACATTGGAGCTCCCAACTACCAGTAAGCCCACCCTCTGCGATTGCCCGGACCTTGAAGGCTGAGAATGATCCTCTGAAACAGGGCAGGCAGCTGCATCTGGCTCAGCCAGAGACAGTGCCTGAAACCGGTTTGTCAGACGCATCGGGGAGGCTTTCTGATCAGCCTCTGGGGACGCCTTTCGCTGCCTGCCACGCCTTGGAACGACCTCCCAATCAACCACAGGCGAGGGCTCAGCCCCACTGCGGGCAGCAACCGGGGCAACCACAGCGGCAGACCGATCAGGGGACAGACGGGACGAGGCTGACATCCCCGTGATACCCGAGTCCGGCTCCCCACAGTGGTGCCCATTGGCAACAGCCTCAAGCTGCGCGACCGAAGTCAGCGCCGATTGCAGCTGTGAGCGAAGGGATGCCAAGTCAGCCTTCATCCGAACACAGCAATCGCAGCCCCTGTCCATTCTAATCGATGTTGAACAACAGTTACTGAAACACGAGTCCGTGCCTAGATAACGCAAGCGAAACACGTAAAGAATGTATCAACTAACCTGTACAAATGCCTAACGACTGCGCTACAATCTGCTGAATTTACGATTACAGTAACTAAAACTCGAAATTGCACCTCCTATACGAAACTCACACGCAGTTTAAATAAGGATCTACCAAGTAAACACTAAAGCGCGATGCTACAACTGTAAAATACTATAATACCCCCGAAATATATGAATTAAACAATGCAAGTACCCAAAAACACGCAAAGAAATTAATTAAACTATCTAACAAATAAGTAAGCTAGGGTTATACGACTTGCTGCAGCAGCTGCTTATCCAACGGCGGCAGGGAGCACAATGGCTGTGACCAACCGACACTGGCTGTTCAAAACAAAAACAGAAGACAGACGACTACGCAAATTTACACTATTCAGGTACTAAGGCGTGATGCTACAACCCTCAAATACTATAATACGCCCGAAATATATGAATTAAACAATGCAAGTACCCAAAAACACGCAAAGAAATTAATTAAACTATCTAACAAATAAGTAAGATAGGTTTATACGACTTGCTGCTGCAGCTGCTTATACAACGGCGGCAGGGAGCACCTGTTTGGAGGCATCCTGGTCAAGCTGAACGCCTTAGACACACTGTCCAGCGAGTGCAGCAAGGTGGAGGTTCGCTTATCTTTTGGGGTGGTGTTATGTGGGGCCGACGTGCGCCACGGGTTGTTATGGAAGGCGCCGTAACGGCTGTACGATACATGAATGCCATCCTCCAACTGATAGTGCAACCATATCGGCAGCATACTGGCGAGGCATTCGTCTTCGTGGACGACAATTCGCGCTCCCATCGTGCACATCTTTTGAATGAGATCCTTCAGGATGACGACATCGCTCGACTAGAGTGACCAGCATCTTCTCCAGACACGAACCGTATCGAACATGCCTGGGATACACTGAAAAGAGCGTTTTCAGGGCGTGGCCCACCAACCACCCTGCGGGATCTACGCTGAATCGCCTTTGAGGAGTGGGACAATGTGAACCAACAGTGCTTTGAACTTGTGGATAGTATGCCACGAAGAATGCAGGTATGGATCAATGCAAGAGGACTTGCTACTGGGTATTAGAGGTACCGGTGTGGACAGCAATGTCGACCACCACCTCTGAATATCTTGCTGTATGTATGGTTTTCATGAGCAATAAACAGGGAGGAAATGGCATGTATGTTGAACTCCATTCCAATTTTATGTACAGGTTCCAGAGCTCTAGGAACCGAGGTGATGCAAAACGTTTTTTTGATGTATGTAGCTCAATACATTTGGTAACACTGAAGGAATTTCCACATTTTCCAAAAGCAAAAAACCTGTAAGATAAGAGCTCATTTATCGAGGAAAAAGAGAAAGAACAAGAATTCTTAATGACAGCTCTAAGAAGCAGGAGTTTCTAGAGCGTACAAATGGGAAGAAAATGAACTTTCAAACTCTCAAAATTAAGCAACGCGTCCATTTCTAAACGTGTCAGAAGGCAACTTCAGCCAGAGAGCAGCTCAAGAAGGCTCTGCGATTCTTCTGATGGGTGACAGTGGTGATAATCTGAGTTTTCGCTATAAGGCATAATTAAAGATGAAAGGCGATGTTGAAAAGAAAGGACTAAGTTACACTGCAGTTGTTACTTACCTGCAGAACCCATGAAAGTTTGACAGATATTTTTCGTTTGCTGCAGGTACAGAAGCACATGAAATTAGTTTCACAGATGTCATTTGTAGGCAAACTACCGAAGACTTACACAGTCAGCGGCACAAAAGAAACTGTAGTGATGCTTGTATTCCCTACTGACATGGATACTTACAATGCCATCGATTTTACTATGCGCAAATTCAATGTATCACATGTTTACCAAGAAAAATAAATGTTTCCAGTGTGTCTGTGGACTTCGTTTCTGTTGCTCCCTGCGGCCGACGCCAACACTCAGTGTGCGCCACGATGGGGGTGCTATCAATAATTCCGTGTGTAAACTTTTTGTCACATCAAAACGTATGAATAAATATGGAGATTAGATGGTATAGGCTTCCTAAATGATCCGAAATAATTCACAAATATTATCAAATTTCGTCACAAACTGTTCTAAAACAAAAGCCGTGCCCACTGTGTCGCAGTCTCCCCTATTGAATTAACAGTGTTTCAGCATTTACTTCTGCTTCCATTCTTTTTAATTTTATCTCCTACTTTGGATGGTCAGGATCAGCCGCTCTGCCTCCACCGTTTTCCTTACCGTCCGGATACCTGTAACAAAGCCCGCCACCCCAGCCTCGACGAGTTTCGAAACTGGAGAACCAAAGTCGGTGTCTGGGTTAGACCTGTGTTACTGCTACAGTTTAGTGTTGAAAAGGACTGAGAAGGTCAGCTAAGCTTAGAATTAACTTTCAACGACTTTTCTCTTTTTTAAAAAAGAAAGAAAAGCAAACAAACAATCATTCACATTTATTATTAATTTTCAAGGTTGCTGTGTACTCGTGTGCTGTTTAAAGTACTTTATACAGAAAGCGTCTTACGTGTATGTAACAGTGTAATCCACTAGCAGTTATGGATTGACGAGTATCGAAGTCGACGTATAAGCAATCACCATCAAAATACACTGAAGAGCCAAAGAAACTGGTACACCTGCCTAATATTATGCACGGCCCCTGCGAACGCACAGAAGTGCAGCAACATGATGTGGCGTGGACTCGATTAATGTCTGACGTAGTGCTGGAGGGAACTGCCACCATGAATCCCGTATAGCTGTCCATCAATCGATAAGAGTACAAGGGGGTGGAGATCTCTTCTGAACAGCATGCTGCAAGGCACCTCAGATATGCTCAATAATCTTCATGTCTGGGGAGTTTGGTAGCCAGCGGAAGTATTTAAACTCAGAAGACTGTTGCTGGAGCCACTCTGTGGCAGTTCTGGACGTGTGGGGCACCGCATTGTCCTGCTAGAATTGCTCGTGTCCGTCGGAATATATAATGGACATGAGTGGATGCATGTGATCAGACAGGACGCTTATGTACGTGTCACCTGTCAGAGACGTATCAGGGGTCCCCTATCACTCCAACGAACAGTCCCTGCTGACATGCAGAGTCAGTGGATTCATGAGGTTGTCTCCATACCCGTACATGTCCATCCGCTCGATACAATCTGAAACGAGACTCGTCCGACCAGGCAACATGTTTCCATTCATCAACAGTTCAATGGGTGTTGATGGGCCCAGGCGAGGCGTAAAGTTTGTGTCAAGCTGTCATCAAGACTACACGAGTGGGCCTTCGGCTCCGAAAGCCCATGTCGATGATGTTCCATTGAATGGGTCGCACGCTGACACTTGTTGATGTCCCAGCACTGAAATCTGCAGCAACCTGCGGAAGGGTCGCAGTTCTGTCACGCTGAACGAGCCTTTTCAGTCGTCATTGGTCCCTATCTTGCAGGATCTTTTTGCGGCTGCAGCGATGTCTGAGATTTGATGTTTTACCGCATTCCTGATATTCACGGTACACTCGTGAAATGATGGCACGGGAAAATCCCCACGTCATCACTGTCTCGGCGATGCTGTGTCCCATCGCTCGTGCGCCGACTATAGCACCACGTTCAGACTCACTTAAATCTTGATAACCTACCAATGTTTCAGCAGTAGCCGATCTAATAACTGCGCCAGGCACTTGTTGTCTTATGTAGGCGTTGCCTACCGCAACGCCGTATTCTGCCTGTTTACGTATCTCTGTATTTGAATACACATGCCTATACCACTTCAGAGTAGTTGACTGTTGCACCACTCCCCATTTGGTATAGAGTCCCGTCCGCAGTACCAGTGCGTTAGCATCTTTGTTCATGTAATTTGTCTCAGCTGTGTCTACTCAGAATATGTAGACACACACACAACAGAGAAAAAAAGTACAACCCAATAACTAGTATGTGTACGTGAAAATGTTTTGCGTTGAGTGCGGGGTGGTAGACCGAACAGTGTGAGAAACTTATTGTAAATGTACTTAACGTCATCCATAGCAACCTAACAAAACATGGTAACATACATGTACCAAATTTTGTCTTAGTGAGACTGACAGTATGTCCAAATACAGGTTCGATTTTCGAATGTTTTTCATCATAAGAGACCAAACCACAGTAACTGGTTAAAAGTGGAGGACCCTTTCTGTAAATATAATGGATGAAGAGAGCTAATACAGCCGACGGAGTTGTTTTCAAATCGATAGTTCAATTAATTTGGTCCATCTTATTTCTGATTATGATAAAATCATATGAATTTTTAAGTCGATGTAATCGACACCGATGATTGACAGTAAATACTTAATGACAGCTCTCTTTTTACAGATGCCGCCCCCTTTATTTGGAGGTATAGAACTCATGGATTCTTGGAACTGTTTAAACGATCCTCATTGCTCTATTGTGAAGAACCCTAAGTACAGTCAACACTTCTCGAAGTTGTTGCAGAGCATCTTCCACGATCCGCCCCATGGTTGGATTATTCATCGCAGGAGATAATGTGATTCATTCACACAAGCAGATGAACAGATAACGGTATGTACACGACATTACAAGAAGACATGCCATGAAAAATGAGCGCCGGCGTCCGTAGAGTATCGACGCCGTGTGTGCGTGTTACAGAAGTGTTACCTTGCGTTTGTTTTTCTTTCTTTTAGAGACAGATCGGGAGAAATGTGGATTATCTTTTGTCAAAAAACAAATGAATAATCTCCTGTGGCCATTTGCCCGTTCCATAGGTTCCCGTTTGGGGACGCAGACATCATGTGCAGACCTCGTACAATGACCCCTGCTCACTTCGCCCCCAGACCATTCCTTCTATTCCTTTACCCTGCATTAAAAAGTGGCGGGGTGTTGGACTATCAAGCAGGCGAGCTGTGTTCAAACCTCCCGTGTGCCAAAAACTTTTTTTTTTACCGTTAGCCGTATTCAAATTTGAGTCTGTATCGTGGTGTAACGTCCGTTTGCAACACTGAGGTGTAAGGAAGGGACCTATAATGACAGTAGATTCTGCTCAACTACTCTATTAGCAGCCGAAAGGAAGTGGCTCTCGATTGGGAAGCGCAAGCGTTTGATGACAAAGAGACAAGTCAATCGAATCCTCCAACGGAAAACATATCTAGTGTGTCAGACACGGCATTACTGACAGAGTGTGTGTCATATGACACGAATCTCATACGGACGCACCTAATTTGTACGCCTGGTGAGTGAGTGAGATACGCCTCCTTGCCCGATTTAGGTGTTCGTATGAATTTGAACGTGGTCACTCCCAAGGAAATGACGAAAACATATACGAGGGCAGTTCAATAAAGAATTACCATAATTTTTTATGGTCGTAATTTATAACGCTAAAATTTACTCTTATGATATTCTGTTAGCTTAATGTGCAGCAAACAGCCCGTAGTAGTTTCAATGTTGGGACTCCTGGTTCCCGCCTGTGAGAGGCAGGCAAGGTCAGACATGTTCAGTGTCGCCTTCCGCTGCAATGCAGGTAACACGCGAGGAATAACACGCAAGGAACAATATGCGGATTTGAAAATCTGATTTCGTCTCAACAAATCTCCAACTGAGGCCTCTACAATGTTACAGGAGGCCTATGGAGAGTCTGTTCTTCCCTATAGCACAGCTCGAAAGTTGTTTAAAGTGTTTAACGAGGGGAGACAATCAATTTCAAAGTTACTGCTCTTACGGAAGAAAACATGAACACTGCTGCCGTCATTGTGAGAGAGGATCGACGAGTTACCTTAAGATCACTTTCTGAAATACTCTACATTTCATTGGGTGCCACCCACACGTTGCTGACAGAAAAATTACACATGACACGTGTTTGTGCGCGATGGGTTCCAAGACTGTTGATTCCCAAACAAAAGGACATTCGCGAGCAGGTCTGCATGCAGTTAAAATTGATGTTAGAGGAAGATCCGGAGTATCTTTCAAATGTAATCACTGTTGATGAAACTTGGCTAGAACATTTTGATCCTGAGAGCAAACAGCAAAGCTCAGTGTGCATATCTCCTTCATCACCAACCCCCCAAAAAGCGAAAGTGGTTGCTTCTGCTGAGAAAGTTATGGTCATCTCATTCTCTGATATTCATGGAGTGGTTTGTCAGCATGTTGTACCTGTACACACATCAGTAACTGGAAAATACTACAGGAGTGTCTTAAGAACATTACAAGTCTGTATCAGGCGCAGAAGACCAGATTTCCGTGAAGCAGGCTGGAAGCTGCACCATGATAATGCGTGACCGCATGTTGCCAATGTGGTTGCTGAATATCTTGCAAAAATCAACGTGAAGTGCATCCCTCACCCTCCCTATAGTTCGGAGTTAGCCCCAAGTGACTTTTTTCTATTCCCTAACATGAAGAATCGCCTTTGTGGGAGGCATTATCAATCATTAGAATCAGTGGCGAAGGCTGCGGAAGCGATTTTGAAGGATGTCTCAAAAAATGCTTTCCAGCACGTATTTTAAGAGTGGCAGAAACGCTGGGACAAGTGCATCGGATTCATGGGAGACTACTTTGAGAGGGAGCATCAAAATTATGAGAATGATAAAGGTATGTTGTCAAAAAAATTACGATCATTCTTTAGTGAACAGCCCTCGTAGTTTGCTACATGAGCTGCAAAAAATGAACGCAACAGTTTCACAATTACATACTTTCACTGTGTTCTGTGAAAACAAGTGTTTTTAACGTTTTTGATGTTGCGTTCCTTTTTGGAAGTTTTAACTCTCGAACTCCTTAGTTGTATCATAGTTCACACCGGTTTACTTGTTTTCATTTATGTGAGACACCCATATGGTACTTCGCCTGCTCTCACTATTCACGACGTTTACCTGCAACGGTAACGCATTCATGACTCATATTCTGTAACCAGTCTATAGTATAACAAGTGCCAAGATTATGGAAAGACACCAAACATTTCAGTGACCGAACGGACAGCTCATAATGTTGTGAAGAAAATAAAAATAAGTACCACCAGAGAGTTTCGAAACTGGCTCGTCAGTTTCATAGTCAAATACCGTACACACTTTTCCATGACGCCACAGCTGTTCACTTGCGCTCAGCACTACACTTGCTAAGCTTCAATCGCTCACTTATAATTTTTACTTTTTTCTCACAGCTCAGTTCATCTTCCTCCTTTTTTCATGCTTGATCTGTGTTCAGTTTTTGACGGGATATCCACTGGGCCATCACACCACTAAATCTGAGCGTGCTAGCTGTGTGTTTTGGTTTGAAGAATCAAAGTCGGCGACACAGTTCAAAATAATTTCCGTACCAAGTACGCTAGAGATCTTCCTAGTAGGTCTACAGTTTATGAGTGGCATAAATGTTTTGTAGAAACAGGACGCTGAGTAAGACATGGGAAATCATCAGGTCGTCCAAGCACATCTGACGACGTCATTGAGCGAGTGAGACAACTTTTGTCAACAGCCTTACGAAAATGACCCAGCGTGCATCTCACGAACTGCAAACCCCACAAATGACCATTTGGCGAGTGTTGAGAAACCGTTTGTATTTGAAACCGTGCAGATTGACGATTGTACAAGCAACAAAACACACTGATAAAATTGCTCGCAAGAACTTCTTTGCGGATATGTTAAATCGATTACATGAGGATGAAAATTTCTTAGACAAAATCATTTTTCCTGACAAGTCGACTTTTCACTAAGTGGCAAGGTTGACACAAATAACTGTAGGATTTGGGGCAGTGAAAATCAACATCAAATATTGCATCGTGTTCGTGATAGCCCTAAACCGAACACATTTTGTGTATTGAGCAAGAACAAAGGGTACGGCCCCTTTGTCCGTGAGAGAGCCATCAATGAGACAGCGTACCTAGATATGTTGCAATTTTTGACACCACAGCTTGAAATGTTTGCTTCATACAAGATAATACACCAGCCCACTACCGGGCTGACACCTGGGATTTTCTCAGTGACCACTTACCAGGTCAATTGATTGGCCGCGATGCACCAATTGCATGGTCCGCACATTTCCCAAACCTGACACCGCTCGAATTTCTTATGGGGATTCATCAACGATATTGTGCTTTGTACCTCCTGTGGCAGCTTCTCTACCTGAACTTGAGCAAGAATTTATGCCGCCACTAAGCAAGTTACACTTGCAACGCTACAAGGAGTTTGAGAAGAAATTGACTCCGATGGAGTGTGTGCAGGATAAGCAACGGAAGCCACGTACAACATCTTTAGTTTAAGGTAAAAAAAAAACTTGATGTGTTTCCCTACAAAATAACATTAAACCCAGGTCTATATCTTCTTCCAATAAATGTATATGAATTTTTAAAGTTATAAAGTGCTTTTTGAAACACCCTGTATATGAACGGTTGCGAAAAGCTGTATCAACGCTCACCAGCTACATTGACCCCCATTTCTTCATAAAATCTGGAAGCTCTTACGGTAAACGCCCCACCATAAAATCACGCTCCATGGTTTCAGATTCCAATTTGTAAAATTGACGTTGAGGATTTCAGAACATCTGAGAGTGTTATCGGCCTCTCTATCACACCTAAAACTGATGTTCATCGTAACAATGTACTTTTAAGAAATTTTGAAATGATGAAATTTTCAACGGGTTTCCGTGAACATTGTTTAAAGCAACGTATTCTTGATTGGAATAGTGGGAGGCCACCATTTTCTGCAAGTCACATCGAGGGAGACCACAATTTGCTGTTTCTCCACAGTGTGTAGATGCCTCGCAAATCCTAGTGCCCAATAGGTGGAAGCAAATACCAACCTTGAAACACGAACTCTTAATAAAATACTATATCAAACTTGAAACACGTAGACATGACAAAACTACTACAACTCATGCCTAAAGTGAACAGACAGTTTCGTCTGAGCCGCAAGCCAGAGAACGTGCTTAATGAAAATGATGACAACGAGGAATATGACGTGTTGGGACAGGTCACAACTATATGTGTGGTGCATTAAGTGTCTGTTACTTATGTCCTGATTCTAGTTTTACGTTAAGTACAAACTATACTACAATTAAAAGAAACTATTGTCTCTAGCCTATATACAAAAATTTTGTAAATTATCAATAAGAATAACAATAATAATAATAATAACAAATGTTACGTGGCTTTTATAGGAAGGATGTTAAAAAAACAAGTCAAACCTATGAGGCTGGTGGTTAATAAATATTACATGGCTTTTATAGGAAGGATGTTAAAAAAAAGGGTCAAACCTATGACACTGGTGGTTTCCCTGCAAACTTCATTTTCACAAGTACCTGTTTTTCCGTAAACTTTGCATATGTGCTTTGGGCCCTTCTGGTTCTCAGTGCCTGAATTATTAATGGTTCAAATGGCTCTGAGCACTATGGGACTTAACATCTTAGGTCATCAGTCCCCTAGAACTTAGAACTACTTAAACCTAACCAACCTAAGGACATCACACACCTCCATGCCCGAGGCAGGATTCGAACCTGCGACCGTAGCAGTCCCGCGGTTCCGGACTACAGCGCCTAGAACCGCACGGCCACCGCGGCCGGCCCTGAATTATTATTATAACTTACGCTAGGAAGTGAAAGAACCACAGACTATCTTAAAAGTTCACTGCAGGATCACTCATAATAAACTCGTAATATTGTGGAATAGCGGCAGGTCTTAATAAGAAGTATCGAATCTTAGGAGGGTGGAGTTTTGAACGGAGGGGTGGAGTTTTGAATGTGCACAAACTAAAATCTAAGACAAGAACTGCAAAATGAGATTGCAAAAGGAACGTAAGCAGGACATTACCGGGAAATAAGAAGAAAGCAACACAGAATTTCTAAGAGAAAAGTCACTACACACGTAACGAAAAAATAACAAATCTTGGAATCGATAACCTAAGGCGCTGCAGTCATGGACTGTGCGGCTGGTCCCGGCGGAGGTTCGAGTCCTCCCTCGGTCATGGGTGTGTGTGTTTGTCCTTAGGGTAATTAGGTTAAGTAGTGTGTGAGCTTAGGGACTGATGATCTTAGCAGTTAAGTCCCATAAGATTTCACACACATTTGAACAATCGATAACCAGAAGTGGGCTGTATAGGTCAGTTCTAGTTGTCGATTCGAAGGCTTGCTATTAATCGCTTTTTTGCATTAGTACAGAAAGCGATACCATACAGGTAAATCCTAAGGGAATTGGGGAGCCACCCTTAATGAAAATGACATAATAATGGAACGTGCAGTTACCAATTTCAGCGGTATCACGCATGAAAATTCTAAAAGACTTCACAGTTATACGATTTCTGTTTTCATGTTACTCTCTGTACAACTGATGTTGCAGGTGTGTACTGCACATTCTTTGAGAATTGTCATGAATGGTATCACTCTAATTTTTGATTCCATGTTCCGTTATTTTCATGATTTCTATTGGCTGTTAATTATTTCGTCAAACGTTTAATTTTTTCGTATCATTCGTTATGCTACTGGAAGAACGGGAAACATAATTAACGTTGGAATCGACAATGTGATTTGACCTACGGTATATAGACACAAAAAGTAAATAAATAAACAAATAATCCTAAAAGGAATAACAACAAGCAATGAAAAACCACGACAAATAACGAACTGTGGGACGAAGAACTATAACGACGTATATAACTGTCCTCTTAGGCTGCTGCCTAATCTCACCCTCGGCAGTGATGGCACATTCGGAGAAAAACAACCAAATGTTTGTGAGAAGCAGGATTATATACACCGGTAACTGCAGATAGTCGTATCTGTGCTCTTAAGTTTCTGGCCAACCCCACCTTTGTAAATGGTGCCGTATTCGGAAACCCAACCTGGGATATCGCGATATTTTTGTAATAAACAGCATAGTTTACGGTACAGACAACCACAGATGAAATTTAATAACAAGCCAGTTCCATCCTTCGCATCGTAAACTCATGGCGTCCTTCACTCGGGGTGTCATTGGTCAAAGCTGTAGGTGGAATCGGACGCTAGATTTGACTCAAAATAGAGCTTAATGCCTGACATTTATTTAAAATACGTTAGAAAGTATATTATTTCTTACGACAGGGGGATGGAAAAGTGTGTTTCACGGCACCATCACGATGTACTAAGCTTGTCGAGCGTTATCTACGCGAGCGAATACGGTAAGCACGTGGCACGTGCATCTCCGTAGGAACACGTATAATTTGTAGTATTTCGATCTTACTCTAATTGCTAGATTAATGAGGTTAATGGTTCTCCAACACAAACTGCTTTAGGCGAACTGTGATAAACGGTCTCGACGACGGATTTGGAAAATTAAATTACCTCGAATATAACGGCTGTGTTCAAGATCTCCACATTCATTCAATACATGTGATGTGAGAATTAATGTTGCGCGTGTGCAGAAAGATGCAATCGATTTAACGCCTTTGTGTCAGCTGCCAGGGATTGTCGGAAATCAGATGCTAATTACTGACTTACCAGAGGCCACTATCGTCGCCCGTGCACCTACTGCATTTCACGATTTCTTCAGATTCGCTGGATGCGGACAGCGCCATTCACGTTGCTCTCCGTTCGACTCGACTCAGACTGTTGCTAAGAAACGACACGGGACGTCGAAGAACCCCCTGTATTGTTGGAAAATGCGTCATGTCACCGTCGCCTTTGTTTACTCTATGAGGATATGAGCACAATTATGGTCGTATAATTAAACGATCTGTACACCGATAATAAATGGTTTGTGTTGTCCGGGACAATTCCGCCGAGAACAACACCGTCACAGCGGCAGTATCTCATCGAATACAGTGAAGAGCCCAAGAAACTGGTACACCTGCACAGTATGGTGTAGGGCCCCCGCGAGCGCGCGGAAGTGCCGCAACACGAAGTGGCATGGACTCAACTAATGTCTGAAGTAGTGTTGGACGGAATTGACACCGTGAATCCCGCATGGCTGTCCCTAAGTTCGTGAAAGTACGATGTCAGGCATCCCAGACATACTCAACAATGTCATGCCTGGGGAGTTTAGTGGCCGGAGGAAGTGTGTAAACTCAGAAGAGTGCGCCTGGAGCCACTTTGTTTGCAATTCTGGACTTGTGAGGTGTCGCAATGTCCTGCTCGAATTGCCCAAGTCCGTCATAATGCACAATGGACGTGAATGGGTGCTGGTGATCACACAGGGCGCTTACGTATGTATCAGCTCTCAGAGTTGTATCTAGATGTATCAGGGGTCCCATATGACTCCAACTGTACATGCCCGATACTATTACAGAGCTTCCACCAGCTAGACTCCAACTGTACATGCCCCATACCATTACAAAGCCTCCACCAGCTAGAACAGTCCCCTGTTGACATGCAGGACCCACGGACTCACGAGGTTACCCATGAACGTCCATACAATACAATTAGAAACGAGACTCGTCCGACCAGGCAACGTGTTCCCATTATCATCAACAGTCCATTGTCGGTGTTGATGGGCCCAGGCGAAGCGTTAAGCTTTGTGTCGTGCAGTCATCGAGGCTACACGAGTGGGCCTTTGGTTCCGAAAGCCCGTATCGCTGATGTGTCGTTGAATGGTTTGCACGCTGACACTTGTTGATGTCCCAGCATCGAAATCTGCAGCAACATGCAGAAAAGTTGCACTTCTATCATGTTGAACGATTCTCTTCAGTTGTCGTTGGTCCCGTTCTCGCTAGATCTTTTCCCGGCTGCAGCGATGTTGGTGATCTGATATTGTACCGCATTCCTGATGTTCACAGTACACTCCTGAAATAGTCGTGCAGGAAAATCTCCACTTCATCACAACCTCGGAAATGCTATATCCCAGCCGGTCGAAGTGGCCGAGCGGTTCTAGGCGCTACAGTCTGGAACTGCGGGACCGCTACGGTCGCAGGTTCGAATCCTGCCTTGGGCATGGAAGTGTGTGATGGCCTTAGGTTAGTTAGGTTTAAGTAGTTCTTAGTTATAGGGGACTGATGACCTGAGAAGCTAAGTCCCATAGCAGTCAGAGCCATTTTTGCTGTATCCCATCACTCGTGCGCCGACTGTAATGCCACTTTCAAACTCACTTAAATCTTGATAACCTGGCATTGTGGAAGTAGTAACCGATGTAACAACTGCACCAGACACCTGTTGTCTTATACGGGCGTTGCTGACAGCACCACTGAATTCTGCCTGTTTACATATCTCCGTATTTGAATACGCATGGCTATAGCAATTTTCTTTGGGGCTTCAGTGAACATTCCAAACCACACAGTTCTGCTGCGAAACTTCCGAGGCCTGGACTCCGGGAAGAAAGGATGTTGCGGGGACTTGGCATAGCCCCTGGCTTCGACATTCGGCTGTGGTCACTGCATGGGAATCTGCTGGGTGTCTAGTAGCAAGTAACTGATGCACCACTGCAAGTTTACTGTAACGCTCCGACATTCTTATTGACGATGGGACACAGAAATGCTTCGCCATTCCGTACTACAGGCTCTCTGCCTACGTCTTTCCAAGGCACTAATGCTGCCTTTCGAAATTGCCTTGCAGTAGGGCAGGTGCCAAGAAATTTCCTATGGCACGAGGAGGTTGTCACGATTATTCTGCTAGTGTATATCTATGTTACTGGTGCTGACATTCAGCTACAGTCATTGCTATGAAACTCTTCTTGGTGTTTAGTAGCTTGTAGCCGATGCACCACTGCCTGTTTACTGTAATCCTCGCACCCACACATTGATGGGAGGACACAAATATTGCTTCGCAGTTGCATACTACATGCTTTCTCCCAGCATTTCTCCAAGACACAAATGGCAAGGCTATACCTGAAGACGGAATTAGACAGGTGCTGCAACATTGCACATGCCTCGAGGACAATTTTGGAGTAATTGTGTTAGTGTATAGCTATGATACTGGCGCTGGCATTCGTCTATGGTCAGTGCATGAAACCTCTCCTGAGTGTCCAGTAGTTTGCGACTGATGTACTTCTGCGGCTCACTGTACCTCTCGCACCCTCACATTGACAATGGGACGGAAACTGCTTCGCCAAAGCTCTATACCGCCGTCTGTCCAAGATACTAATGCTGCTCTCAGGAATTGCATCCCCACTAAACTGTTGCTGCACTACTGCATATGCCTCGAGGACATTGTCAGAATCATTCTGCTATCGTATATCTGTGGTACTGGTGGTAGATTTTCGCTATGTCATTGCATGTAACCCCTCCCAGTTGTCCCATAGTTTGTAAGAGATGCACTGCTGGTGATTTACTGTAACCCTCGTACCCTCACATTGACCATGGATCACAGAAATTGCTTCGCCATTGCATACTGTGGGGTGATGCCCATTCGTTGCTTACAGGGTGTCTAAATGATGGTTTGTCCTCAGAATGCTTTACGACAATTCTAACTAATAACATTAGTAGCTTTATTTCTATAAAACAGATATGACAGTACTTAAGTTTGGAATTACATCGGTATCGCAAGTAACATGCAAACAATAATAGTTATCGCTATAGTCGATGTCCGGACAAATAACTGATAACAATCACAACTAGCTTTTCTTGTAGCACGCTCTGCAAATATGTTCCACTAATGTCAGTACTGTGAGGCGATCTGAGTGGCTTTAGCCAACAGTAGCGGCGCTTATATTCACTTCTTCCAGGTGTCACTCTTGGCACAGCTCGGTAAAATTCAACGCATCATTTTCGGACGTTTTCTCACCACCTTCTCTGGTTTGCATTCTGCATCTCCGTTCCTTTGGTTTCGGTTATGAAAGAATACATTCTACTGGCTCAATGCCGTCGCCTCTAGAAGACATTTATGATGGGCCTAGGAAGTTCATCCCCACCAGACGACTGCTAACCTGTTGCATATGCCTCGAAGACATAGTTGGACTATTATGTTAGTGTACATCTATGAAACCGGCGCTGGCATTTGGCTACTGACTCCGCATGCAGCCTCTCATGGGTGTCCAGCAGTTTGTGACTGGTGCACACCTGCCGGTTTAGCATACCCCACACACGCACACTCTCATTGACGATGAGACACAGATATTCCTTCGCCTTTTCACACTACAGGCTCGAAGCTGACATCTCTCCAAGACAATAACGCTGCCCTCGGAATTGTAACTCCACCAGACAGGTGCTCCGCCATTGCATATACCTCGAGGACATTTGGCTGAGGTAATCACATGGAACCTGTCCTGCATGTCCAGTACCTGGTAATGGATGCACCGCTACAGGTTTACTGCACCCCTTGCACCCTCACATTGATAACAGGACACAGAAATTGCTTCACCATTTCGTATTACTGGCTCTCTGCCGACGTATCTTCAAGACACTTACACTGCCCTCAGGGATAGCATCTCCACAGTACAGGTCTGCGCTATTCCATATGACTCTAGGATATTCTCGGAGTCATTTTGCTGATGTATGTCTATGATACTGTCGCTCGCATTTGGCTCCGATCACCATATGGAACGTCTCCTGGAGGTCCAGTAGGTTGTAACCGGTGCACTGCTGCCAGTTTACTATAATCCTAGCACAAGCAGTTCGACCATGGGACACAGAAATTGCTTCATAATTACATGTTAGAGGCTCTCTACCGACATGTCTCCAAGACACTAATGCTGCCCTTGAGCATTGACTCACCACGAGACAGGTGCTGCAATATTGCACATGACTCGAAAACATGGTCACAGTCATTCTGTTAACGTATATCTATGACACTTGCGATGGACTGGGACTACCGTTACTGCATGGAACCTCTGTTGGGTGTCCAGTAGCTTGTAACTGATGCAGCGCTGCCTGTTAACTGTAACCCTTGCACCCTCACATTGACGATATGACACACAAATTGTTTTGCCATTGCATGCTACAAACTCTGTGCCAACGTCTCTCGAAGACACTAATGCTGCTATAAGGAACTGCATTTCCATGAGAAGTATGATGCGCTATTGCATATGCCTGAAGACATTGTTACAGTCTTTCTGCTAGTATGTATCAATGATAAAGGCGCTGGCAGTCGGCTATGGAAATTACATATAATCTCTCCTGCTCGTCCAGTAGCTTGTAACTGAAGCACTGCTGCTGGTTTTCTGTTACAGTACGATGGGACACAGGAATTGCTTCGCCATTGCAAATTACATCTCTCCAAGACACTAACGCTGCCCTCAGGAATGGCATATCACCAGACTGGTCCTGCGGTATTGCATACGCCTTTAGGACATTGACGGAGTCATTCTGCGAGTGTATATCTATGATACCACATGGAACCTCTCCTGTGTGTCCAGTAGCTTGTAACCGATGCATTGCTGGTGTTCTACTGTAGGTCTTGCTACCGCACATTCATCATGGGGGACAGAAATCCTTCGGCATTGCATACCATAGGCTCTCTGCTGACGTCTCCCATAAACACTAATCCTGCCCTTGAGAACTGCCTCGCCATTAGATGGGTGCTGCACTATTGCATATGCCTAGGGGACATTGTTGAGATCATTTTTTAGTGTATTTCTATGATACTGGCGCTGGCACTACGCTTGCCACATGGAACCTCTCCTGGGTGTCCAGGAGCTTGTGACTGTTCAGCCACTGCCTTTTACTGTAACCCTCGCACCCTCTCATTGACGATGGGTCGCAGAAATTGCTTCGCTCATTGCGTACTACAGACTCTCTCTCGTCATCTCTCCAAGACATTAATGCTGCCCTCAATAACTGCATCTTCATCAGATAGATTCTGACCTATTACATATGCCTCAAGGACATTGTCCGAGTCATTCTGCTAATGTATATCTATGATACCGGAGCTGGCATTGTGCTAAGGAACCACGTGGAATCTCTCCTGCGTGTCCAGTAGCTCGTACTCGATGCACTGTTGCAGGTTTACTGTAAGCCTCGCAGCCTCACATGGACGATGTAACACACAATTTGCTTCGGCATTGCATACTACATAATCTCTGCCAATGTGTCTCCAAGTCACTAACACAATACTCAGGATTTGCATCTCTACCACGTGGGTACTGCGCCATTGCAGATGCCTCAATGACATTGTCGGAGTTATTTGCTAGTAAATATCTATGATATTGGCTTTGGGATTCGGCTACTGTTACTGTATGGAACCTATCCTGGGTGTCCAGTAGGCTGTAACCAATAGTCTGCTGGTGGTTTACTGTAACCCACGCAGATTCACATTGACGATGGGACACAGAAATTTCTTTGCCATTGCATACTACAATCTCTTCGCTGACGTCTCTCCAAGACACTAATGCTGCGTTCATGAACTGCATTGCCATTAGATGGATGCTGCGCTATTGCATATGGCTTGAGGACTTTGCGGGAGTCACTCTGCTAGCGCGTGTCTATGATACTGGCGCTATCATTCAGCTACAGCCACAGTAACTGATGCTCCTCTGCCAGTTTACTGTAACTCTCGCCCCCTCACATTGACAATGGGAAACTGAATTTATACACCCATGCATACTACAGACTCTCAGCTGACATCTCTCCAAGACACTAACGAGTCGTGGAAACTCTTGTAGTAGTCTAGCAGCCATGTCGTTGGGAGGGGGGAGGGGCTGGCCAATAACATAATAGCAGTGGGAGGGTCTTATTCAGTCGTCTGCAGAATGAGTATCATATTTCAATGGTGAAGCAATTACTGTGTTCCAGAACCAAGGTGGGAGAGTTACAGCAAGCAATCTGTTTTGTCTTGTGAAAACACTGCTGGACACCCAGAGGAATTTCCACAGTGAGACCCTAGTAGGATGCCAGCAGGAGTCTCAGAGAAACGATCTTGTCTAATGACTCCAACTGTGTCATAGAGACACTTGGTGTAGCCCAGCAGACATGTAAAAGAGAGGCGATTCCTGAAGGGTGTCATAACTGGGTGAGTTGATGGTCGATGGAGGATTTTGTGAAGATACTCATAAGGAAGGTGGGGTTGAAGTCACTGGAAATGCGGCAGGCAGAATGGGTTTCAAGTGCAGGCTGTGTTTTCAGTTTGGCCAACACCACTACCTCCCTGACCATGGGGCTAAGCTTCATGAATATGGTGGTGAGGGATGGAGGATGGAAAGGAGGTTGCGCCTGGCAGGGAGAGTAGGAGGTAAGGAAAAATGTAAGTGTGGCATATGGCCAATGGTGACATAAGAGACCTTTTTGAGGAGTTCAGTGTTGAGTGAGGGATTGGTTGATTTGATTTCCTTGCAAGTAATGAGAAATGGGGGCATTGGGGAAGAATTTGCAGATTTCTGAGGGGGTGGGCATCAAGGAGGTGGGAGAGGATGAAGGTGTGCATGGTGGGGGTTGGCATGTGCGGATAGGGTGGGGAGGGGAAGAAGGAGGGGAAGAAATCCAGTGTGCACTCCGTGTGCATTCCGGGAGGAGTCATTCCTGAAGTGGAAAGGGTCCTTGCGGATGCCATGAAGAGCACTGGATGCAGCCAGCTGCAGCTGGTGGCACATGTCGGCACTAATGACATGTGTCACTTTGGATCTGAGGAAATTCTCTCTGGATTCCAGCGGCCATCTGATTTGGTGAAGGCTGCCGGTCTTGCTTACGAGATGAAGGCAGAGCTCACCATCTGCAGCATCGTCGACAGAACCGACTGCGGACCTTTGGTGCAGAGCCGGGTGGAGGGTCTGAATCAGAGGCTCAGACGGTTTTGCGACCGTGTTGGCTGCAGATTCCTTGACTTGCGCCATACGGTGGTGGGGTTTCGGGTTCCGATGAACAGGTCAGGAGTTCACTACACTCAGCTGGCGGCTACACGGGTAGCGGAGGCTGTGTGGCGTGGACTGGGCGGTTTTTTAGGTTAAAAGACATCGGGAAAGTACGGTGTGGGCTGCAATGTCAAAGGGTGCATGGCAAATACAGGACGTGCTTGGATCAAGGAACAGTCGGAATTATAGTAGTAAATTGTTGTAGTTGCGCTGGAAAAGTCCCTGAGCTTCAAGCGCTAATAGAAAGCACAGAAGTTGATATCGTTATAGGTACAGAAAGCTGGCTAAAGCCTGAAATAAGTTCTGCAGAAATTTTTACGAAGTCTCAGACGGTGTTCAGGAAAGATAGATTAGGCAGAATTGGTGGTGGAGTGTTTGTGTCTGTCAGTAGTGGTTTATCTTGTAGTGAAGTCGAAGTAGATACTCTGTGCGAATTGGTTGGGTGGAGGTTATACTTAACAGCCGAATTAAGTAAATAATTGGCTCCTTCTACCGACTCCCACACTCCGATGATACAGTTGCAGAACAGTTCAGAGAAAGTTTGAGTCTCATAACAAATAAATACCCCACTCATACGGTTATAGTTGGTGGGGACTTCAACCTACCCTCGGTATGTTGGAAAAAATACTTGTTCAAAACCGGTGGTAGGCAGAAAACATCTTCCGAGATTGTCCTAAATGCTTTCTCCGAAAATTATTTCGAGCAGTTAGTCCACGAACCCACACGAATTGTAAATGGTTGCGAAAACACATTTGACCTCTTAGCGACAAACAATCCAGAGCTGATAGAGAGCATCATGACTGATACAGGGATTAGTGATCACAAGGTCGTTGTAGCTAGGTTCAATACACTTTCTTCCAAATCCATCGGAAACAAACGCAAAATAATTTTATTTAAAAAAGCGGATAAAGTGTCACTGGAAGCCTTCCTAAAAGACAATTTCCAATCCTTCCGAACTGACTATGCAAATGTAGACGAGATGTGGCTCAAATTCAAAGATATAGTAGCAACATCAATTGAGATATTCATACCTCATAAATTGGTAAGAGATAGAACGGATCCCCCGTGGTACACAAAAAAGGTCCGAACGCTGTTGCAGAGGCAACGGAAAAAGCATGCGAAGTTCAGAAGAACGCGAAATCCCGAAGATGGGCTAAAATTTACAGACGCGCGAAATTTGGCACGTACTTCGATGCGAGATGCCTTTAATAGGTTCCACAACGAAACATTGTCTCAAAATTTGGTAGAAAATCCGAAGAAATTCTGGTCGTATGTAAAGTACACAAGCGGCAAGACGCAGTCAATACCTTCGCTGCGCAGTGCCGATGGTACTGTTATCAATGACTGTGCCGCTAAAGCGGAGTTATTGAACGCAGTTTTCCGTAATTCCTTCACCAGGGAAGACGAATGGAATATTCCAGAATTTGAAACACGAACATCTGCTAGCATGAGTTTCTTAGAAGTAGATACCTTAGGGGTTGCGAAGCAACTCAAATCGCTTGATACGGGCAAGTCTTCAGGTCCAGATTGTATACCGATTAGGTTCCTTTCAGATTACGCTGATACTATAGCTCCCTACTTAGCACTCATATACAACCGCTCGCTCACCGATAGATCTGTACCTACAGATTGGAAAATTGCGCAGGTCGCACCAGTGTTTAAGAAGGGTAGTAGGAGTAATCCATTTAACTACAGACCTATATCATTGACGTGGGTTTGCAGTAGGGTTTTGGAGCATATACTGTATTCAAACATTATGAATCACCTCGAAGGGAACGATCTATTGACACGTAATCAGAATGGCTTCAGAAAACATCGCTCTTGTGCAATGCAGCTAGCTCTTTATTCGCACGAAGTAATGGCCGCTATCAACAGGGGATCTCAAGTTGATTCCGTATTTCTAGATTTCCGGAAAGCTTTTGACACCGTTCCTCACAAGCGACTTCTAATCAAGCTGCGGAGCTATGGGGTATCGTCTCAGTTGTGCGAGTGGATTCGTGATTTCCTGTCAGGAAGGTCGCAGTTCGTAGTAATAGACGGCAAATCATCGAGTAAAACGGAAGTGATATCAGGTGTTCCCCAGGGAAGCGTCCTGGGACCTCTGCTGTTCCTGATCTATATAAATGACCTGGCTGACAATCTGAGCAGTTCTCTTAGATTATTCGCAGATGATGCTGTAATTTACCGTCTAGTAAGGTCATCCGAAGACCAGTATCAGTTGCAAAGCGATTTAGAAAAGATTGCTGTATGGTGTGTCAGGTGGCAGTTGACGCTAAATAACGAAAAGTGTGAGATGATCCACATGAGTGTGCTCCCTGCCGCCGTTGGATAAGCAGCTGCAGCAGCAAGTCGTATAACCCTATCTTACTTATTTGTTAGATAGTTTAATTAATTTCTTTGCATGTTTTTGGGTACTTGCATTGTTTAATTCATATATTTCGGGCGTATTATAGTATTTGAGGGTTGTAGCATCACGCCTTTATACCTGAATAGTGTAAATTCGCGTAGTCGTCTGTCTTCTGTTTTTGTTTTGAACAGCCAGTGTCGGTTGGTCACAGTCATTGTGCTCCCTGCCGCCATTGGATAAGCAGCTGCAGCAGCAAGTCGTATAACCCTAGCTTACTTATTTGTTAGATAGTTTAATTAATTTCTTTGTATGTTTTTGGGTACTTGCATTGTTTAATTTATATATTTCGGGGGTATTATAGTATTTTACAGTTGTAGCATCGCGCTTTAGTGTTTACTTGGTAGATTATTATTTAAATTGCGTGTGAGTTTCGTATAGGAGGTGCAATTTCTAGTTTTAGATACTGTAATCGTAAATTCAGCAGATTGTAGCGCAGTCGTTAGGCATTTGTACAGGTTAGTTGATACATCCTTTACGTGTTCCGCTTGCGTTATCTAGGCACGGACTCGTGTTTCGGTAACTGTTGTTAAACATCGATTAGAATGGACAGGGACTGCGATTGCTGTGTTCGGATGAGGGCTGACTTGGCATCCCTTCGCTCACAGCTGCAATCGGCGCTGACTTCGGTCGCGCAGCTTGAGGCTGTTGCCAATGGGCACCACTGTGGGGAGTCGGACTTGGGTATCACGAGGATGTCAACCTCGTCCCGTCTGTCCCCAGATCGGTCTGCCGCTGTGGTTGCCCCGGTTGCTGCCCGCAGTGGGGCTGAGCCCTCGCCTGTGGTTGATTGGGAGGTCGTTCCAAGGCGTGGCAGCCAGCGAAAGGCGTCCCCGGAAGCTGATCAGAAAGCCTCCCCGGTGCGTCTGACAAACCGGTTTCAGGCACTGTCTCTGGCTGAGCCAGATGCAGCTGCCTGCCCTGTTTCAGAGGATCATTCTCAGCCTTCAAGGTCCGGGCAATTGCAGAGGGTGGGCTTACTGGTAGTTGAGAGCTCCAATGTTAGGCGCGTAAGGGGGCCCCTTAGGGATACGGCGGCTAAGGAGGGGAAGAAATCCACTGTGCACTCCGTGTGCATTCCCGGAGGAGTCATTCCTGATGTGGAAAGGGTCCTTCCGGATGCCATGAAGAGCACAGGGTGCAGCCAGCTGCAGGTGGTGGCACATGTCGGCACTAATGACGTGTGTCGCTTTGGATCTGAGGAAATTCTCTCTAGATTCCAGCGGCTATCTGATTTGGTGAAGGCTGCCGGTCTTGCTTACGAGATGAAGGCAGAGCTCACCATCTGCAGCATCGTTGACAGAACCGACTGCGGACCTTTGGTGCAGAGCCGGGTGGAGGGTCTGAATCAGAGGCTCAGACGGTTTTGCGACCGTATTGGCTGCAGATTCCTTGACTTGCGCCATAGGCTGGTGGGGTTTCGGGTTCCGATGAATAGGTCAGGAGTTCACTACACTCAGCTGGCGGCTACACGGGTAGCGGAGGCTGTGTGGCGTGGACTGGGCGGCTTTTTAGGTTAGAAGGCCTCGGGAAAGTGCGGGATGGGCTGCAATGTCAAAGGGTGCTTGGCAATTGCAGGACGTGCTTGGATCAAGGAACAGTCGGAATTATAGTTGTAAATTGTTGTAGTTCCGCTGGAAAAGTCCCTGAGCTTCAAGCGCTAATAGAAAGCACATAAGCTGATATCGTTATAGGTACAGAAAGCTGGCTAAAGCCTGAAATAAGTTCTGCAGAAATTTTTACGAAGTCTCAGACGGTGTTCAGGAAAGATAGATTAGGCAGAATTGGTGGTGGAGTGTTTGTGTCTGTCAGTAGTGGTTTATCTTGTAGTGAAGTCGAAGTAGATACTCCGTGCGAATTGGTATGGGTGGAGGTTATACTTAACAGCCGAATTAAGTAAATAATTGGCTCCTTCTACCGATCCCCAGACTCCGATGATACAGTTGCGGAACAGTTCAGAGAAAGTTTGAGTCTCGTAACAAATAAATACCCCACTCATACGGTTATAGTTGGTGGGGACTTCAACCTACCCTCGGTATGTTGGCAAAAATACTTGTTCAAAACCGGTGGTAGGCAGAAAACATCTTCCGAGATTGTCCTAAATGCTTTCTCCGAATATTATTTCGAGCAGTTAGTCCACGAACCCACGCGAATTGTAAATGGTTGCGAAAACACACTTGACCTATTAGCCACAAACAATCCAGAGCTGATAGAGAGCATCATGACTGATACAGGGATTAGTGATCACAAGGTCGTTGTAGCCAGGCTCAATACCATTTCTTCCAAATCCATCGGAAACAAACGCAAAATAATTTTATTTAAAAAAGCGGGTAAAGTGTCACTAGAAGCCTTCCTAAAAGACAATTTTCATTCCTTCCGAACTGACTATGCGAATGTAGACGAGATGTGGCTCAAATTCAAAGATATAGTAGCAACAGCAATTGAGATATTCATACCTCATAAATTGGTAAGAGATGGAACGGATCCCCCGTGGTACACAAAAAAGGTCCGAACGCTGTTGCAGAGGCAACGGGAAAAGCATGCGAAGTTCAGAAGAACGCGAAATCCCGAAGATGGGCTAAAATTTACAGACGCGCGAAATTTGGCACGTACTTCGATGCGAGATGCCTTTAATAGGTTCCACAACGAAACATTGTCTCGAAATTTGGTAGAAAATCCGAAGAAATTCTGGTCGTATGTAAAGTACACAAGCGGCAAGACGCAGTCAATACCTTCGCTGCGCAGTGCCGATGGTACTGTTATCAATGGCTGTGCCGCTAAAGCGGAGTTATTGAACGCAGTTTTCCGTAATTCCTTCACCAGGGAAGACGAATGGAATATTCCAGAATTTGAAACACGAACATCTGCTAGCATGAGTTTCTTAGAAGTAGATACCTTAGGGCTTCCGAAGCAACTCAAATCGCTTGATACGGGCAAGTCTTCAGGTCCAGATTGTATACCGATTAGGTTCCTTTCAGATTACGCTGATACTATAGCTCCCTACTTAGCACTCATATACAACCGCTCGCTCACCGATAGATCTGTACCTACAGATTGGAAAATTGCGCAGGTCGCACCAGTGTTTAAGAAGGGTAGTAGGAGTAATCCATTTAACTACAGACCTATATCATTGACGTCGGTTTGCAGTAGGGTTTTGGAGCATATAATGTATTCAAACATTATGAACCACCTCGAAGGGAACGATCTATTGACACGTAATCAGAATGGCTTCAGAAAACATCGCTCTTGTGCAACGCAGCTAGCTCTTTATTCGCACGAAGTAATGGCCGCTATCGACAGGTTATCTCAAGTTGATTCCGTATTTCTAGATTTCCGGAAAGCTTTTGACACCGTTCCTCACAAGCGACTTCTAATCAAGCTGCGGAGCTATGGGGTATCGTCTCAGTTGTGCGAGTGGATTCGTGATTTCCTGTCAGGAAGGTCGCAGTTCGTAGTAATAGACGGCAAATCATCGAGTAAAACTGAAGTGATATCAGGTGTTCCCCAGGGAAGCGTCCTGAGACCTCTACTGTTCCTGATCTATATAAATGACCTGGGTGACAATCTGAGCAGTTCTCTTAGACTGTTCGCAGATGATGCTGTAATTTACCGTCTAGTAAGGTCATCCGAAGACCAGTATCAGCTGCAAAGCGATTTAGAAAAGATTGCTGTATGGTGTGTCAGGTGGCAGTTAACGCTAAATAACGAAAAGTGTGAGATGATCCACATGAGTTCCAAAAGAAATCCGTTGGAATTCGATTACTCGATAAATAGTACAATTCTCAAGGCTGTCAATTCAACTAAGTACCTGGGTGTTAAAATTACGAACAACTTCAGTTGGAAGGACCACATAGATAATATTGTCGGGAAGGCGAGTCAAAGGTTGCGTTTCATTGGCAGGACACTTAGCAGATGCAACAAGTCCACTAAAGAGACAGCTTACACTACACTCGTTCGTCCTCTGTTAGAATATTGCTGCGCGGTGTGGGATCCTTACGAGGTGGGATTGACGGAGGACATCGAAAGGGTGCAAAAAAGGGCAGCTCGTTTTGTATTATCGCGTTATAGGGGAGTGAGTGTGGCAGATATGATACACGAGTTGGGATGGAAGTCATTACAGCATAGACGTTTTTCGTCGCGGCGAGACCTTTTTACGAAATTTCAGTCACCAACTTTCTCTTCCGAATGCGAAAATATTTTGTTGAGCCCAACCTATATAGGTAGGAATGATCATCAAAATAAAATAAGAGAAATCAGAGCTCGAACAGAAAGGTTTAGGTGTTCGTTTTTCCCGCTCGCTGTTCGGGAGTGGAATAGTAGAGAGATAGTATGATTGTGGTTCGATGAATCCTCTGCCAAGCACTTAAATGTGAATTGCAGAGTAGTCATGTAGATGTAGATGTAGTTCCAAAAGAAATCCGTTGGAATTCGATTACTCGATAAATAGTACAATTCTCAAGGCTGTCAATTCAACTAAGTACCTGGGTGTTAAAATTACGAACAACTTCAGTTAGAAGGACCACATAGATAATATTGTGGAGAAGGCGAGTCAAAGGTTTCGTTTCATTGGCAGGACACTTAGAAGATGCAACAAGTCCACTAAAGAGACAGCTTACACTACACTCGTTCGTCCTCTGTTAGAATACTGCTGCGCGGTGTGGGATCCTTACCAGGTGGGATTGACGGAGGACATCGAAAGGGTGCAAAAAAGGGCAGTTCGTTTTGTATTATTAAGTAATAGGGGAGAGAGTGTGGCAGATATTATACACGAGTTGGGATGGAAGTCATTGCAGCAAAGACGTTTTTCGTCGCGGCGAGACCCTTTTACGAAATTTCAGTCACCAACTTTCTCTTCCGAATGCGAAAATATTTTGTTGAGCCCAACCTATATAGGTAGGAATGATCATCAAAATAAAATAAGAGAAATCAGAGCTCGAACAGAAAGGTTTAGGTGTTCGTTTTTCCCGCGTGCTGTTCGGGAGTGTAATAGTAGAGAGATAGTATGATTGTGGTTCGATAAACCCTCTGCCAAGCACTTAAATGTGAATTGCAGAGTAGTCATGTAGATGTAGATGAGGGATCAGAAGGGGTGGGGGTGGGTGGTTGTTTTTTGGTGGAGGAGTAGGAGCAGTGTCAACACAAGGTCGTTTAGGGGTTTTCTGCTGAGTGCGACCTGAGAAGAAGGATGGGTTGGAGATGATAGGAGGCAGGCCTTTCTGGAGGTGCAGAGATGTACACATGTGGTGGTGTCAGTGTATTGTCTGGAGTGGCTACTGTGGCCCAAGGGGCTAGAACCCAGGCAGATGAAGGGTGTGCTGGGATTGGAGGGCAACTGGGGAGAGGGAAACTCTTGAGGGTGAGAGTGAATGGGAGTGGACTGATATATGTGGGGATACAATATGGTGGAGGAGATCGGAGACGAAACATTAATGAGGTGCAGCTGGACATAAGGATGGGGCTGGAGGAGGAACTCCAGGAAATGATGGTGGGGGCATGGGAAAGGAAGGTTTGGATAACAGTGGTGGTTGGGATGTTCATGTTTAAATGGACAAGTGCCTACTGACGACAGGTGGCGCCAAGGAAGGAAACGAAAATGATGAGGGGGGGGGGGGGGGGTTGATAAAGACGAAGGCGAAGCAACAGCATAGGAACAGTGACGGCGACAGCGATGGCGACACTACAGAGGCAGCGGCAAGCAGTCGGCAACGACCCAGGAGGACAGCAGTGGCGGCAGGCAGACTACAGCCACAGAGAGCTTGCAGCTGGCGAATAGATACTGAGAGTAGCCTAGTCGACAAATTCTTCCGTAAGGAAGGAGGGATTCCAACCCCCTGGATGTTACACTGCAACTGTAACAGCCTATCCTATGTACAGGACCTGTAGCAGCGTCATAGGAGAATGAAATACGTTTATACCCATTTACGAGTTGCAACACGCATCCTAATCAACAGAAATGTGGCAACTATATGGTCTGATATTTTTTACAAATGTTGTGTTTGTTGCGGTCTTCAGTTTAAAGACTATTTTGATACAGCTCTCCATGCTACTCTATCCTGTGCAAGCCTCTTAATCTTTGAATAACTACTGGAACCTACGTCCTTCTGTATTTCCTTAATGTACTCATCTCTTGGTGATCCTCTACGATTTTTACTCTCCACACTTCCCTCCAATGCTAAATTTGTGACCCCTTGATGCATCACAATGTGTCCCACCAACCGATCCAGTCTTCTAGTCAAGTTGTGCCACAAATTCCTCTTCTCCCCAATTCAGTTCAGTGCTTCCTCATTAGTTATGTGATCTACCCATCTAATCTTCAGCATTCTTATGTAGCACCACATTTCGAAAGCTTCTACTCTCTTCTTGTCTAAAAATTTATCATCCATGTTGCACATCGATACATGGCTACACTCCATACAGATACTTTCAGGAAAGACTTCCTGACACTTAAATCTACACCCGATGCTAACAAATCTGTCTTCTTCAGAAATGCTTGCCTTGCCATAGCTAGCCTACATATTACATCCTCTCTACTTCGACCATCATCAGTCATTTTGCTCCCCAAATAGTAAAACTCATCTACCACTTTAAGTGTCTCATTTCCTAATCTAATTCCCTCAGCATCACCTGATATAATTCAACAACATTCCTCGTTTTGGTTTTGTTGATGTTCATCTTATATCCTCCTTTCAAGATACTGCCCATTTCATTAAGATACTCTTCCAGGTCATTTTGCTGTCTCAGACAGAATTAAAATGTCGTCGGCAAACCTCAAAGTCTTAATCCCTAATCCAAATTTTTCTTTTGTTTCTTTTGCTGCTTGCACAGTATACAGATTGAATAACATCAGCGATAGGCTACAACCCTGTCTCACTCCCTTCTCAGTCACAGATTCCATTCCATACCTCTCGACTTTTACAACTGCCACCTGGTTTCTATACAAATTCGCCCCCCATGTTTTACATCTGCCACCTTCAGAATTTGAAAGATAGTATTCCAGTCAACACTGTCAAAAGTTTGTTCTAAGTCTACAAATGCTAGAAACGTAGGTTTGCCTTTCCTTAACCTATCTTGTAAGACGAGTCATAGGGTCAATATTGCCTCTAGTGTTCCAACACTTGTCTGCAACTCGTGGTCATGTGGTAGCGTTCTCGCTTCCCGCGCCCCTATTCCCAGGTTCGATTTCCGGTGGGGTCAGGCATTTTCTCTGCCTCGTGATGATTGAGTGTTGTGTGATGTCCATAGGTTAGTTAGGTTTAAGTAGTTCTAAATTCTAGGGGACTGATGACCATAGATGTTAAGTCCCATAGTGCTCAGAGACATTTGAACCATTTTTTCCCCAACACTTCCACAGAATCCGAATTGATCCTCCCCGAGGTCGGCTTCTACCAGTTTTTCCATTCGTTTGTAAAGAATACATGTTAGTTTTTTGCGCCCATAACTTATTAAACTGATAGTTCGGTAATTTTCACACCTGTCAAGACATGCTTTATTTGAGATTGGAATTGTTATATTCTTCTTGAAGTCAGAGGGTATTTCTCCTGCCTCATTCATCTTGCTCATCAGATGGAAGAGACATATCACAGCTGGCTCTCCCAAGGCTATCAGTAGTCCTAAAGGAATACTGTCTTCTTCTGGGGCCTTGTTTCAATTTAAGTCTTTCAGTGCTCTCTCAAAATTACCACGCAATATCAAATGTTCCATTTCATCTTCAAGTACGTCCTCTTCCATTTCCATAATATTGCCCTCAAGTACATCGCCCTTTACAGACCCTCTATATACTCCTTCCACCTTTCTGCCTTCCCTTTTTTGCTCAGGACTTGTTTTCCATTTGAATTCTTGGTATTCATACAGGTAGATCTCTTTTCTCCAAAGGTCTCTTTAATGTTCCTGTAAATAGTGCGTATTTTAGCCATAGTGATCTACGTCTACATATACATCCATGATACACACTATGTGATCAAAAGTGTCTGTACACCTGGCTGAATATGACTTACAGGTTCGTGGCGCCCTCCATCGCTAATGTTGGAAAGCAATATTGTGTTGGCCCACCCTTACCCTCGATGACAGCTTCCACTCCCGCAGGCATACATTCAGTCAGGTGCTGGAAGGTTTCTTGGGAAATGGCAATCCCCAATCTTCACAGAGTGCTGCACTGAGGAGAGGTATCGATGTCGGTCGCTGAGGCCTGGCACAAAGTCGGCGTTCCAAAACATCCCAAAAGTGTCCTATGAGATTCCGGTCAGGACTCTGTGCAGGCCAGTCCATTACAGGGTGTTATTGTAGTCTAACCACTCCACCACAGGCCTTGCATTATCGACAGGTGCTCGATCGTGTTGAAGGATCCAAACGCCATCCCCAAATTGCTCTTCAACTGTGGGAAGCAAGAAGGCACTTAAAGTATCTGTGTAAGACTGTGCTGTGGCAGTGTCACGCAAAACAACAAGGGCGGCAAGCGCCCTTCATGAAAATCACGACCACAACATAACACCACCGCCTCCGAATTTCACTGTTTGGACTACACACGCCTGCAGATGACGTCCACCGTGCATTCACCATACTCACACCCTGCCATCGGGTCACCACATTGTGTATCGTGATTCGTCACTCCACACAAAGTTTTTCCACTCTTCAATCGGCCAATGTTTACGCTCGTTACACCAAGTGAAGCGTCGTTAGGCATTTACCGCGTGATATGTGGCTTATGAGCAGCCACTCGAGCATGAAATCTAAGATTTCTCACGTCCCACCTAACTGTCTAGAACTTGAAATGGATATTGACGCAGCTTGGAATTCCTTTGTGATAGCCTGGATACATGTCTGCCTATTACACATTACGACCCTCTTTAACTGTCGGTGGCCTATGTCAGCCAACAGATGAGGTTGGCCTGTACGCTTTTGTGCTGTGCCTGTCTCTTCACGTTTCCACTTCATTATCACGCCGGAAACAGTGGACCTATGGATGATTAGGAGTGTGGAAATCTCGCGGACAGACTATGTCACAAGTGACATCCAATCATATGACCACGTTTGAAATCCGTGAGTTTTGCGGAGCGTCCCATTCTGCTCTCTCACGATGTGTAATGACTACTGAGGTCGCTGATATGGAGAACATGGCAGTAGGTGGCACCACAATGAACCTAAAATGAAAAACTACGTTTTGGAGGTGTCCAGACCCTATTGATCACATAGTGTATGCCGCTACGTCCTTACATTTGTCCTCTAGGCATTCTTGCTTAATCATTTTGCACTTCCTGTTGAGACGTTTGTATTCCTTTTCGCAGGCATCATTTACTATATTTTTATATTTTCTTCTTTCATCAATTAAACTTAATATCTCTTCTACTAGCCCTCATCTTTTTACCGACTTGATTCTCTGATGCCTTCGCTATTTCATCTCTCAAAGCTACCCATTCTTATTCTACTGTATTTCTTTCCCCTCTTCTCGTCAACACTTCTCTAATTTTCTCTTTGGAACTCTCTACAACCTCTGGTTTTTTCCGTTTATCGAGGTCCCATCTCCTTAAATCCCTACCTTTTTGTGGTTACTTCAGCTTTAATGTACAGTTTATAACCAATAAATTGTGGTCAGGGTCCACAACTTCTCCTGGAAATGTCTTACAGGTTAAAACTCGGTTCCTAAATCTCTGTCTTACTATTACATAATCTATCCTAAAGCTTCCAGTGTGTCTAAGCATCTTCGTTGTATACAACCTTCTATCATGATTCTTAAACCAAGTGTTAGCTATGATTAAGTTGTGATTTGTGCAAAATTCTAGCAAGCGGCTTCCTCTTTCATTCCTTTCCCCCAGTACATATTCACCTACTACTTTTCCTTCGTACAATTTAATTCCAGTCCCCCGTAACTATTACATTTTGGGCTCCATCCTTTTATCACACCATACATTTCGACAATCTCTTCGTCATCAGCGGAGCTAGTTGGCATATAAACTTGTAATATTGTGGTAGGTGTGGGCTTCGCGTCTATCTTGGCTACAATAATGCGTTCACTATGCTGTTCACAATAGCTTGTTTGCATTCCAATTTTTTAAAATTCATTATTAAACCTACTCCTGTATTACCGTTAGTTGAGTTTGAATTTATAACCCTGTTTTCACCTGACGAGAAGTCTTGTTCTTTCTGCTACCAAACTTCACTAATTCCCACTATACATAACTTTAAACTATCCATTTCCCTTTTTAAATTTTCTAACCTACCTGCCCGATTAAGGGATCTGACAATGCCCCGTTCCGATCCGTAGAACGCCAGTTTTGTTTCCCCTGATAACGAATGCAGTGCACATTATCACACCTGCACGCGGTATCTCAAGACGAAACTGAAAACTGGCCCGTCGCCTCCAGTCTAGCCCAGCGCCACCTACCAGGTGTATTGTGTACCTGACGAGGCGGCCAGCATGGGAACCATGGCTGGAAGTGGCTGAGGCTGGGTACTTCCCTGCTTCCACTCCCACCGCCAGCTGCGTTACAATGCGGCGCCAGTCCGTCCAACTGCAGCCACATCCCTGACACATACTCCTCACTTTAAAAGGTCCCAAACGGGAATGTTCTTCTGTCGAAAACCTCAAATTTCTCTCGTGAATTCCTCCCATTTATAAGAGTTATTTTCGAACACTGAAAAAGTCGGACCACAGATGAGTTTCCATATCGCTAAAGTATCGTTACTTCTTGAGAAAATGTTGTGCATCACTGTAGCATAGGCTTCATTTCTTCTAAGTATTCCCTCTTCAGGCAGAACAACATCTGTTGCTATCTGTTACGTCCTGCATCACTGGGCTAGAATATTAAACTCATTTTTGTCTCGTGATGGAGTACCAAGAGCACTTTCTACCTCTGTCACTGGATGCCTCCTCACTTGCGAACTGTGTCTTCAAGTAACCAAATGTTTTACAACATGTGAAGTCTCTTGAAGTAGCAGCTTAGAGAACTTGTACATATGAGATTTAGACTACACGACACTTTATAATTTCGATAATAAAATACTTTCATTACGATTATCTTCTCACGTTGTACAGGTTCTGTTTAAAAATCTCACTGCACCGAATGTTGTTGTTGTTGTGGTCTTCAGTCCTGAGACTGGTTTGATGCAGCTCTCCATACTACTCTATCCTGTGCAAGCGTCTTAATGTCCCAGTACTTACTGCAACCTACATCCTTCTGAATCTGCTTAGTGTATTCGTCTCTTGGTCTCCCTCTACAATTTTTACCCTCCACATTGCCCACCAATACTAAACTGGTGATCCCTTGATGCCTCAGAACATGTCCTACCAACCGATCCCTTCTTCTAGTCAAGTTGTGCCACAAACTTCTCTTCTCCCCAATCCTATTCAACACTTCCTCATTAGTTATGTGATCTACCCATCTAATCGTCAGCATTCTTCTGTAGCACCACATTTCGAAAGATTCTATTCTCTTCTTGTCCAAAAAATTTATCGTCCATGTTTCACTTCCATACATGGCTACACTCCATACAAGTACTTTCAGAAACGACTTCCTGACACTTAAATCTATACTCAATGTTAACAAATTTCTCTTCTTCAGAAATGCTTTCCTTGCCATTGCCAGTCTATATTTTATACCCTCTCTACTTCGACCATCATCAGTTATTTTGCTCCCCAAATAGCAAAACTCCTTTACCACTTTAAGTGTCTCATTTCCTAAATTAATTCCCTTAGCATCACCTGACTTAATTCGACATCCATTCCGTTCAACTGCTCTTTCAAGTCCTTTGCTGTCTCTGACAGAATTATAATGTCATCGACGAACCTCAACGTTTTTATTTCTTCTCCATGGATTTTAATACCTACTCCGAATTTTTCTTTTATTTCATTTATTACTTGCTCGATATATAGATTGAATAACATCGGGGAGAGGCTTAGACCCTGTCTCACTCCCTTTGCAACCGCTGTTTCCATTTGATGTCCCTCGACTCTTATAACTGCCATCTGGTTTCTGTATGAATTGTAAATAGCTTTTCGCTCCCCGTATTTTACTCTTGCCACCTTCAGAATTTGAAAGAGAGTATTCCAGTCAACATTGTCAAAAGCTTTCTCTAAGTCTACTAATGCTATAAACCTAGGTTTGCCTTTCCTTAATCTTTCTTCTAAGATCAGATGTAGGGTCAGTATTGGCCTGTTCCAACATTTCTACGGAATCCAAACTGATCTTCCCCGAGGTTGGATTCTACTAGTTTTTCCATTCGTCTGTAAAGAATTCGCGTTAATATTTTGCAGCTGTGACTTATTAAACTGAGAGTTCGGTAATTTTCACATCTGTCAACACGTGCTTTCTTTGGGATTGGAATTATTATATTCTTCTTGAAGTTTGAGGGTATTTCGCCTGTCTCATATATCTTGTTCACCAGATGGTAGAGTTTTGTCAGGACTGGCTCTCCCGAGACCGTCAGTAGCTCCAATGGAATGTTGTCTACTCCGGAGCCCTTGTTCCGACTCAGGTCTTTCAGTGCTCTGTCAAACTCTTCACCCAGTATCATATCTCCCATTTCATCTTCATCCACATCCTCTTCTATTTCCATGATATTGTCCTCAAGTACATCGACATTGTATAGACCCTCTATATACTCCTTCCACCTTTCTGCTTTCCCTTCTTTGCTTTGAACTGGGTTTCCATCTGAGCTCTTGATGTTCATACAAGTGGTTCTCTTATCTCCAAAGGTCTCTCTAATTTTGCTGTAGGCAGTATCAATCTTACCCCTAGTGAGATAAGCCTCTACATCCTTAAATTTGTCCTCTAGCCATCCCTGCTTAGCCATTTTGCACTTCCTGTCAATCTCATTTTTGAGACGTATGTGTTCCTTTTTGCCTGCTTTATTTACTGCATTTTTATATTTTCTCCTTTCATCAATTAAATTCAATATTTCTTCTGCTACACAAGGATTTCTACTAGCCCTTGTCTTTTTACCTACCACTAGCCACTTTATAAATTCGACAATATAGTTGATTTTATTAAGATGATTATCTCGCCCTGTGGAGGTTCCATTAAAAAATTTCATCACAATGGAAAAACGCTTGATCAACGCTCCAACTCCCGAATCATATGCTTGGTACTCTCAGTCTTGCATGCACACGCTAAGCGACACGTCGTCCATATCAAATTGAAAGGCTAATTAATTAATTTGATCATGAGAATTCCTTTTTCCTGCAATCAAATTACACTCGCCAGGTACCTATTACAGAGTCTTGCCTGATGTCTCTGGAGGCTTCCCACAGGCTAGGTAAACACTTCCTCTGATACGAGTACGGCTGGTAACGGCTGTAATAGATGACGACATCCATCGCTATTTGGATTCTGTCTCTCTGTTTTCTTGACATGCTGGTGCAAGCAAGTCACTTAGCATTCTGGTATTCTGTTCTGAAAGTAATTCTGCTGAGATCTGTCGGTCTATGGGGGGCAGTACGATGTTTCACTCTCTTCTCCATCCCTAGATTGCTTACGAAGAGCTGTCACCAGGGCGCGAACCTCCTCCTGAGTGTCAAGGCTGTACGCTCGCCGTGCCGGATAGCTGTTAATGATTCCAGACACTCAAAAGTTGTCCTGTCCTTCCCAGAAGAACTCGCTGCATAAATGTCGATGGGGTAAATACTGGGACGTTGAAAAATATGCTTCCCCTCATCCCTCCAGTAAACCGAAACATTCTGAGATTTGTTTTGGAATATACCGGGAAGGCTGACACATGAGCAATAAAAAAATACCTGTCTACTCCGGGAAGGCTGACTCATGAGCAATAAAAAAATACCTGTCTACTGGCCGCCACATCCCAGACGTGTAAGAGTCTGCAGATCTGTGTTTCCCTCACAGTACAGTTCTATAGAAGTGTTCCTATTGCCTCCCGCAAATTAGTGGGCGGGTGATCCGAGAACTCTAATCGGAATCCCTGGAGGGAACTCTATTGAGAACTGACATTTGAAGCTGACCGCAGAAGGATTCTACTGCCACCAACGTACATTTCGCATAAGGCCCTCGAAGATAAGATCCGTGAAGTTAGCGCTCACTGGGAAACATGTAGGCATTCTTTCTCCCTCGCGTTATTCACATTTCGAATAGGAAAGGGAATGAAAAGCCGTGGTACAGCATGCACCACGTGATCGCTTGCCAAGGAACCATATGGATGTAAATCTAGTCTACCTATTAAGATGTCACGCAATCCAGCTATTCGCTCACACAACTCACGGAGGAATGTTAGCTCTTATTTATCGAGGAAACAAAAGACAGAATTACTGCTGCTGATTGTCCCTCTGTAGAAACCACCGTTTAGCCCCTAATCCTCTCATTGCAGTCAGTTCTCGAGACGTATATAAGAGGTTGTGATATTTTTGCCAAATGTACTTAGAAGAAACGGTACAGGGCTCACTTCTCAACTACCCCAGTCATTAAGGTGTGTTTTACCTGCTGTATTCTCACGAATCTACCTGCTTCCGTACATACAGAATTTGAATCCGCCTGATTTCAGTGAGTAAGCCAACTTACGGACCCTTGCTAATTATCTCGAAATCCCATCATGTTCTGACAGCAATATTCCGCCAGTTAGAAGGCTAACAGGTAGAGAGCTATCGCAATGAGAAAAATAGCTCACAAAAGCACAGGAGGGAATTAAAACCATGTAGGGCATGCATGGGCTGCACAAAGAAATTCTGAAGCATAACACCTTCAGTTAATCTATGTCGAATGACTGACTATAAATATCCCTGCTGTACATGACCTAATCTCGTTTATCGTATTTCTGTGACTACCACGCTAGAAATACGACAGTGTGTTGGTGTCCAAGTATTTGTTGAGAGCACAATGCCTCTCTCCTCGTTATTTTTGTAACACATAACTGAATACAACTATGAACTACGAAAGCTTTGCTAACATCACCTGGTAGAGAATTCTATAAGGTATTACTGCTTCCCTCTCCTCTGATATCTAGTGAAACACCGTCTGCATGCTGATATCGACCATATGTGGCGATGCTATCAAGTATACAGGTATTACTCCACTGGAACAAGTGGCCAGTGACCGAAATTGCTGGCACAGATAAGTGTAAAGTTTCGTCCCCTATACTGTAGGAGGACCATATTCCACAGACTACCCATCACAGGAGAGGGTCACTGTGTTGTTCTTTCATAAGCAGTTTGGTACATTGTTCTTTCTGCTGTAACACACCAAAGCAGTGTGTGACTGCAGCTTTGTACACTACCATACGTTTTGTCATCCCTCCACGACTTCCGGGTCTGTGTCAGATGCTAAATCACATTAACATGTTTTGATCTACTGGCTCTCACAAAAAGCTGAACATCACATGGTATAAACTACGCTCCATCCACAACACACAGGGTGGTTGAAATAAGAGAGGTGGTGTTTCTTAGTGACATAAAGTTTGGAAGACTTCACAACATATGGGAACTGGAAGAGTTTGAAGCTTTTTCAAACGGCTTTCTGAAGATGATGACCTCTTAATTTAATCTTATCTTCCGCAGTGATGAAGTGGCTGATGTCTCGTTCTTCTGTTTCGATTGATTCCTTATATCGCACCTTGTACAGGATCACTTTCCAGTGATGACCAACAATGAAAGATGTTGCTCCCACCAAGGCTCTCTCCATCTCAAACAAGTAGTATCAGTCAATTATTATGTCATAATCAACGTGTACTAGTGGACAGATGGGATGGAAAAGACACAGCTGATACGGAACAATGTACTGTAATAGGCGCCACTGTTGATAGTGCAATCAATTTTAGCAATTTTACCAGTGTTTCCGAAATTCCAACGCCGACCAACGACATGACAGCATGCTCCTCAATTTCTGTATCATCGCTAAAGTACCTTTTCTGCATACTAGATTAAGAGAATAGATAGGTGACTGGGCAGTACATCCATTCATGATTAATTCTCGCATTCTCAGGATAAAGTTGGAGACTGAATGATGGTATTTGACCTACCCTTCCTACAACTCTGTCACCTATTTAATTTGCAGGTGACTAGAAGTAGGAGGCCGCTACATTCCAGAAGTCTGGAGAAGGAACAGAGCCACCTGAGTCTGTAGCTACTGTTCAGTGAAAACGGTTCCACATCAATCTTACTCATTACACCAATCAGAGTGTAGAAGATCTCTCCAGATGCGCGCATGTCGAGGAGGTTAGCACTCGTTATTGGTACACAGTAGACCTGAGAGTGCTGTGACAATATAACAGGCGGATTATGCATGTGGAGCTCCACATGGATGGAGTTTGAAGCATTTTACGTAACTCAACTGCCTTATAAATTCTTAAGTGTTGTTCTTGTATCTGCAATCAGTACCAAAAACTTACTGAGAGAAATTATTGTAGAAAATAAACACTTACCCTCCTAAGGATACATAGTTCTGCACTTAAACACGTTATAATGTTAAAACCAAGCGGTTTCCAAGATATTAGTCATGAGGACTGCAATGCTCTTAATGCCGTAATGCAGAACATATATGTCCAACATCCTGCAAGTTATCCATCCCACTCATTAATGTGACAAACGTTAAGATGATAAAACTATTTCCCTCTAAAAAACAGACTCTTTGCGATAAAAATACAGGTGAATATCAGTTTTCTGAAGGTGATGGTTGGTTGGTTGGTTTCTCGGATCAAAGGGACCGGACTGCGACGGTCATCAGTCCCTCCCCCCCCCCTCCCAAAAAAAACGAACTAAAACCACCCAAAGAGGTGGAAGAACGGACAACAGGAAAGACGGCAGACAACGCAGGACAAGAAATACTCAGACAGAGATGAGACGAAACAAAATCACACAGAGTGTGATGGTGGTTGGCCGACCATAGAGATAAAAAGGAAAAGCCAACCACCGAGAACACATTAAAAACTCAGCTTAAAATCGTAGGCCAAAGGTCAGAATGAAAACAATAAAAGAAAACAGACTCAGATTAAATGATAAAAATACCCTGTCCAAATAAAATGTAAAACTAAGCCAGCCATAGCAGGGTCATCAGTAAAAAGGGCAGGGAGCGTATCAGGCAGCACAAAGGTCTGCCTGAGCACAGCTAAAACGGACAAGTTAATAAAATCTGCACCACCATCAAAACCGCCCCGCAGCGACAGAGAGGCGGGTCCTCACGACACTATAAATAACTATGTGTCAGTTGGATGTGGCCAATGCAGAGCCGACAAAGAACAACTGAATCTGCGAGTTGCTCGCATGGATGGTTGGTGGGTTTGTGGGATTAAAGGGACCAGACTACTATGGTCATCGGTCCCTTTTTCTAAAAAAACTAAAACCACCCAAAGAGAATAAAAAACTAACAACAGGAAAGACAACAGACGAAACAGGACATGAAATACTCTGACAGAGACCAGACAAAACACACAGGGTGACGGTGGTTGGCCGACCATAGAGAAAAAAAAAGGAAAAGTCGACCACCAAGAACACATTAAAACTCAGTTTAAAATCATAGGCTAAAAGCCGGAATCAACACTAAAAAACAAACACTCAGATTAAAGGATAAAAACCCCCTGCCCGAATAAAACGCATAACCAAGTCCAACATGGCAGAGTCATCTAATAAAAGAGCACAGAGCGTGTCAGGCAGCGCAAGCGTCTGCCTGAGCACAGATAAAAGTGGACAGTCCAACAAAATGTGGACCACTGCAACGCCAAGCCGCAGCGGCATAGAGGGGGGTCCACACGGCGCAATAAGTGGCCGTGGGTCATCCGTGTGTGCCCAATGCGCAGTCGGCAGGAGTCTTTGCAGGAGAAAATTGAAATCCATGGGCTAGGGCCCACGCCTGCGCCTTGCGTATGGCTCCCTGCAACCTATGTTCTGCAAACACTAATGGTGGAGCAGCTGAAAAAGATGCAGAAATCGTCAGCATATAACGTGGGTGCAACGGACAACCCTACTGCTGCTGCAAGGCCATTAATGACTACAAGGAAAAGGGGCCCGCTAAATACAGAGCCCTGTGGAACGCCGTTGTCCTGGATGTGAAGTAAACTATGGGCTGTGCCAATTAAAACGCGGAATGTCCGAACAGATAAAAAATTCTGAATAAAAGTGGGGAGAGAGCCCCGGAGACCCCACCCGTGCAACGTGACGAGAATATGGTGCTGCCACGTCGTGTCATATGCTCTGGAGAGATCGAAAAAGATGGAGATGAGGTGCTGGCGCCTGGAAAAAGCAGTGCGGATTGCAGACTCAGGGAAGACCAAAGTATCGGCGGTGGAACGGCCCTGACGGAAGAGGCTCTGGCATGGAACCAGAAGACCCCGAGACTCGAGCAGCCAACACAGCCGTCGACTCACCATACGTTCCAGTAGCTTGCGCAGAGTATTTGTCAAGCTGATGAGCCGATAGCTATCCACATTAAGCGGGTCCTTACCAGGTATCAGCACTGGAATGATGGTACTTTCTCGCCACTGCGACGGAAAGACACCATCGTCCCATATACTGTTGAAGATGGCAAGAACACATCGCTGACAGTCCGGGGACAGGTGTTTCAGCATCTGATTGTGAACGCCATCTGGCCCAGAGGCTGTATCGGGGCACTGTGTCAGGGTGCTGTGGAGTTCCCACGAACTAAATGGGGCGTTATACGCCTCAGGGTGGCGAGAAGCAAAAGAAAGCCGTTTGCCTTCCGTCCGGCGTTTTAGAGCGCGAAACGCATGCGGGTAATTCCCCAATGCAGAGGCACGAACATAGTGCTGTGCAAAATGCTCGGCGATTGCATCGGCATCGGTGGATAGCGCCCCGTTGATGGTAAGCCCTGGGACACTTGTAGAGTGCTGCAATCCAAACATGCGCCGTTTCTTCATCCACACGTGGGAGTGTGAAGTATGGGAACCAATGTTGGAAACGTACCGCTCCCAGCACTCCTGTTTCCGCCTCTTGGTGAGCCGTCGGGCCTGAGCACGGAGACGTTTGAATAAAATGAGGTTGTCCAAAGACGGGTACCGCTTATGTCGCTGAAGAGCCCGCCGACAGCGACCTCCGGAGATCACCAAGGCACTGTCTTTCGCCGGGGGCACCCTAACGAACGAGGAATGGCACGTTCCGCAGGGGAAACAATCGCTTCAGTCAGTGCCCCAACCGCCACATAGATGGTACCGCGGAGGAGAGGTTCAACAGTGGCAGCAGAGGAGAACGTGACCCGGTTTGCCTTGCTAAACGCCCATCTAGGCAAGCGTTCATGGGAGCGACGCTGGGGTAGTGAAAGGAAGATGGGAAAATGGTCACTACCACACAAGTCGTCATGGACCCTCCAGTGGACCGATGGTACAAGCCCTGGGCTGCACAACGACAGATCTATGGCCGAGAACGTGCCATGCGCCACACTGAAATGTGTGGCGGCGCCAGTGTTTAACAGGCAGAGGTCGAGTTGGAAGAGGAGATTCTCGACCTCTCTGCCTCGGCCAGTAAACTTCGTTCCACCCCACAGGGGATTGTGGGCGTTAAAATTACCCAGGAGAAGAAAAGGCGTGGGGAGTTGGGTGACAAGTGCAGCCAATTCGGTCAGGGAGAGTATACCACCTGGAGGGAGATAGACACTGTAGATGTTTATGTCCTGGGTAGTCCTTACTCTGACAGCCACAGCTTCCAATGATGTGTGAAGGGGCACAGGAGCACTGTATAAAGGACATACACGCAGGCTCCACCTGACACACTATTGTAAACACTATGGTTACAGTAACAGCCTCTATAACCATGAAGGACAGGGTCCGCATTGCTGAGAACCAGGTTTCCTGGTGGGCAATGCAGAAAGCAGGTCTCATGCTTAGAAGCTGTAGTAGCTCAGGGAGACAGCTAAAATAACCACCACAATTCCACTGGAGGATTGTACAAAGCGTGTCCTGTAGGGGCATGAAGGCAGTGAAGATTCAGGTCATCAGGGGACCCAAAGAGCTCGACCTCATCCTCAGGAAGCGGAGGCGCGGAACCACTGGGTCCTTATTCTTCTTAGAGAGCTTCCTCTTCTCTCTCTTGTCTTTGGGAGGAGGTTTCGCATGCTGGGAGGGCTTTCTTGACGTATTGCCAGGAACAGAGGTAGAGCGTGAAGCCCTTCGACCAGCAGCTGGTGCCTTCTTGAGACACTGGCTAGTGAGACACTGGTAAAGTCCTTGGAAGGGACTGTCCTAAGGCACCACTTCTGAATCAGTGAGGCTGGAGGAGGCTGTTGCCTCTCCAGCTGATCAGCCGGAGAAGGCTGGCGCCTTTCCAGCTGAGAGGTGGGGATGGATGTCCCCAGTTGTTCGGGGTCCACTGCTCCCAAACTGGGTGTTTTGGGATTAGTGGAAGAGAGAGTGGCCCCTACCAGCGGTGGGGCAGGCGTAACTTTACTGTTCTGTGGGCCAACTGACAAGGGAGTCTTTGCAGGAACTGGTGGCGGCAGAGTTACAGCAGCATAACTCCTCAACATAGATGTGGGGCTGTTCTAGCTTCTTCATGGCCTCTTGGTAAGTTAAACGGTCCAGGGTCTTAATTTCTTGTATCTTCCGCTCTCGTTAGTAGACTGCACAGTCTGGTGACCAGGGAGAATGATGCTCTCCACAGTTAACGCAGGTGGGAGGTGGAGCACATGGAGCATTAGGATGTGAAGGTCGTCCACAATCACGACACATGGGGCTGGCAGTTCATCAGGAGGACATGTGTCCAAACTTCGAGCACTGGAAGCATCGCATAGGGGGCGGGGCATAGGGCTTGACATCGCACCGTTAGATCATGACCTTGACCTTCTCGGGCAAGCAGTCGCCCTCAAACGCCAGGATGAAAGCACCAGTAGCGACCCTATTATCCTTCAGCCCCTAAAGACACGACGGACAAAGTGTATGCCTCGTCGCGCCAGGTTCTCCCTTAGCAGACTGCAACAGGAAGATAATCCCCTGGACCAAATTTAAGGACTTATGGGGAGTAATGCTAATGGGGATGTCACCGAGCTTCTCACAGGCGAGTAATGCCCGTGACTGTGCAGATGAAGCTGCTTGTATCAGAATGGCCCCGCTCCTCATTTTGGAAAGAGACGTCACTTCCCCAAACGTATCTTCAAGTTTGTGAACAAAGAAGAGAGGCTTAGTCCCCAAAAACGAATCCCCATCAGTTCTGCAGCACACAAGGTATCGCGGCGAATATGGCTCCTGTATGTCCGCATCCCTATGTTCCTCCCATGGCGTGGCTAGGGAAGGGATCGATTTGGGGTTGTATGTCACAGCATTAATTTCTGCCTTACCGCGCTTAGAAACGTTGGTGGTCGTGCGACCAACGGATTGAGACGTCACCCGCTTCTTTGCAGGGCATCCGCCCCGATGCCACCGACTCTGACCAGGGGCTCTCCCCACAGGCGCCACCCAGCACAGCAAAGGCCACCTGGCAGGATGGCCATTGCCAGGAGTCCCGATGCCACAGAGAGACGAGCATCTACTACTTGGCTTACGTGGGGAGGTGTCAGCTCAGACATGGCAGTACGATCGCTGTGTTGTCAGGGGGCTACAACCTAGAGGCTACATGACGAACCTACCACAACGAGCTGGCTACCATTCTGGATTTTGGGTGCCATGGGAAGTCCAAAGGTATCGTGGATGCAGATGGTGACGCACTAATGGTGAACTTACACAACCCATCAGGTGTGAATGCCCAAAATGAGTGATGGAGGGTGCAGTTACGACGCCAAGACGATAAAGAGTGCCAAGGCCTTAGGGCACAGAGGGCCGATGGGGCACGACGTAAGTTGTCCTTCCCCAAAAGGCTCGTACTTCTGTTGAATTTGGAAAAATGGAGGTCAAACCCCGATGGGGACCATCACATTAAAGGCCAAAACAGTTGAGACTCCTTTCAGTCGCCTCTTACGACAGGCAGGAATACCACGGGCCTATTCTTACCCCTGGACCCGCAGGGGGGATCGAGCAAGAGAGATGGTGCTCTCTGCAGTTGACACAGATGGGAGGCAGGGCACATGGAGTATCAGGATGGGATTTACGACCACAATCACGACATATAAGACTGGAAGCACAGCAGGAAGACATATGGTCGAACTTCCAACACTTGAAGCACTGCATCGGGGGATGGATATATGGCTTGATATCACAGTGGTAGACTATCACCTTGACCTTCTCAGGTAATGTGTCACTCTCGAAGGCCAAGATGAAGGCACCAGTGGCAACTTGATGACTCCTCGTACCCTGTCGGACGTGCCGGACGAAATGGTCACCTCATCACACTAAGTTGATGCGCAACGCGTTATCGGATTGTAAAAGAACATCGCTGTGGAAAATAATGCCCTGGACCATATTTAAGCTTTTATGCAGGGTGATAGTAACAGAAACATCCCCCACCTTTGTACAAGAGAACAAGGCTTGTGACCGGGCAGAGGATGCTGTTTTTATTAAGACTGACACTGACCACACTTTGGACAAACCCTCCACCTCCCGAACTTGTCCTCTAAATGTTTTACAAAGAAGTGAGGCTTTGCAGGCACTCTGGTACAGACGAGATACTGGGGCGAATGCCTTTCGCTGTCATTCATAGCCTTTCGTTCCTCCCATGGTGTGACCAGGGAGGGGAACGATTTGGGGTCATACATATGAGCCTTAAAGTGAGCTTTGGAACGCTTAGAGACTGCTGGCGGCTGGTCGCCAGCGAGAGGTGAAGTACCACGCTTCATTGCGGGTCATCCTACCTGATGCCACCTACTCTGACCAAGGGCCCTCCCCCTGGGCGCCACCCGGCAGCAGCAGTAGCCACCTGGCAGGATGACCATTGCCGGGAGTCCTGATGCCCCAGGGAGACCGGCATCTACTACTTGGCATACGTGGGGAGTTAACGGCGCAGGCATCAGTAGAGTGATCCCTGTGTTGTCAGGGGGCTACAACTAACAGGGGACATGGCGGCCCCACCACAATGGACTGACTACCATGCTGCATGTTAGGTGACATGTGGTCCATGGTCGTCGTCAGTGCAGATGGTGACACTGCACAGTGCAAGGTGGAAAGCGCACGCAGGAACGTATCCATGCCCAAAAGATGGTGAGCGGGCAGCACTGCAATGCAACAACAAACAAGCTGGCGAAAGGTCTGGTCGCAAGTTGGACACAATGTACCGAGTAAGGCGCCCTTCCCCAATCGGCTCGCTCTTCAGAAGAATTTTGAGACATGGAGGTCAAACCCAACAGGGGACCATCACATAAGGCCGAAACGTTTGAGACTCCTTTTAGTCGCCTCTTACGGCAGGCAGGAATACCGCGGGCCTATTTTTACCCCCGAACCCGTAGGGGGTCTCCACTTGTCTTTGGTTTCCTGAGTTGGAGTGGACTCGCTGGCTTCCAACAGCGTCAGTACATGGCGATGTACTGTGTCTTAATACACCGTGATGGGGAAACAATTTTTTATTGTGATTATTTGCTTGTTTCATTGGTCTCAGCTTGAACCCATCTGCAACAGTCTAGCATCCTGTAGATTCTTCGCTTAATATTGGTTCTTTGGGAATTTTGTAATACCGCTTATCTGGGATAATTGGTGTATAGCTCTTAAGAGTCTTCCAACGTTTCCCTGACGTCCTCGAGTCAAAGATAGCTGTTAGACAATACTAATTGTAACCTCAGGCATTTTGCAGATGACACAATGTGTAACCAAGTGCTGTTGAAAAGAGGTGCACAGATGTTTTGTCAGAAATTGATAACATTTGATATTGTTCAGAAATATAAAACTGTGCACGTCATAAAATTCATAAAACGGGTATTCTGTGACTAGAATGTCACTCAGTGAAAACTAGACTCTTTCACCCCATACAAGTACGTGATTGGAAGTATGAAATGCAAAACCCCATTGTGAAAGAAAAGGATGAGTTTATGAAACACTCATGCGACCCAGAGTAAAATATTGTTGAAGTATGCGGGACCCATACCAGACAGGACCCACAGGGGATGCTGAAACACAGAAAGAAGTGTCACCGAGGTGATGATGAAACTGGTCTCGTAAAGTAGAGGTCAACAGTTACCCCTCAACCTAATCTCGATGGAAGTAGAGGACGGGGTATTAATTGTCCACGCTGAATTAAATGAAATCTCCTTGAACAGTTCATGAAGCTCTCCAGGATGACCGCCGCCCGACACCCACTAGGTGGTGGAGAGGTTGAAGACGCCTTCTTGGCCCTGCTGGCGGAATTCTGAATCTCAGTAGAATCTCAGGGGGGGGGGGGAGGAGGTGTCCCACAGAACCTGCTGGTGAGACCTGACCCTGGCTGAAACTGCAACAAGCCACAGCAGGACTTCTGAAACTGCGACCTCAGTTACTACTTTCTTCAAGCAATTGACTAAATACGCGGTGCCAGAAACAACAACGAGAAATTTAAAGTTCCTTTAACATAGACACAGGGGTTTAATGTTCAATAAACAGATAATTGACCTATTCTTAAGGCCTCTGGTATGCGGTACCAACATCAGGAACCCAACAACTTAACAATATGTGCTTGTCTCTTATAATATAATATAATATAATATAACATAATGATAATATAGTAGGATAGGGAATGAATAATAATAAAATGTTGGAATGTGTGGCCTTTTTTAAATGGATGAATTAAAGAGATTAATTCTTTGGCATGAAGGACAAGCACAGTAAGCTAGACATTGCCTTAACGGGATAGGAAACATTTGAGATTATATTTATTATTAATATTATGTCCGATCGCCGTCTCCTTGACTGTGGCCGTGTTGTTATATTCGAATCTTCGTAAATTTTCCGAAGTACACAGGTGGGCTTCCGTTCTTCTTATTGCATTACTAAATGAAATAATAATAGCCCTCACAAATATTCTGTTAATAAAACACTACTATATTTCTGTTCGATGCACATAGAAAATACACACAATGGCGGTCTGCAATTACTCGCTAAAAATGGCGGTTCTCACCCGTTCACTCCCTGAGCGAAACCTACCTTCCTTCCAACAACTCATAAAAGGAACAAAAACTGCTCTGTCTCTTAACATCTGAAAGTCAAAAATACCTGACGGTAGGCACAGGCACTACGCTGGGCTTCTACCGCCTCATCTTTTCTCTTTGCTTTTAAAGAGGATGAAAACATAAAAGTAAGGAAAGCAAAAGGTATATCACAGCTAGGACCTTAAGATTGTGCATGAAAGGAGGACTAGCAGCCGCCTTGAACGGGAGAATGTGAAAAGAGTTCATATATTGTAAAAACCTGAGAAATCCGTCCGTTTTCGTCATTTGTTATCGAATCGACTTTAAGCCAGATCGCCACATTGGCCGCTCATCTCTCTGAAACGGTTACATTTATCGTCTACAAAGCTATGTCGCGTGCTGCGGTATGCGGAGACACTAAAAGCACCATAGGAGAACACAGAATAAGCTTCTAAGTTGATGTAATAGCCAGTAAGAAGCAGTACAATTCAAGTTTTAGTTATCGATTATTGACTTTTTACCCTTCTTTGGTACCTTGGACATGAGCTAGGACCTTAAGATTTAGCATGAAAAGAGGACTGGAACGCGCGTTGCACGGGAGAATGTGAAAAGTGTTCATATGCAGTAAAAACCTGAGAAACCCGTCCGTTTTCGTCATTTGTTATCGAATCGACTTAAAGTCAGATCGTCATGTTGGCCGCTCTTCTCTCTGAAACGGTTACACTATCGTCTTCAAAGCTACGTCGCGTGCTGCATCTGCGGAGACACTAAAAGCACCATAGTAGAACACAGAACAAGCTTGCAAGTTGATGTAATAGCCAGTAAGAAGCAGTATAATTCAAGTTTTAGGTATAGATTATTGACTTTTTACCCTCCTTTGGTGCCTTGAACATTAGCCAGGACCTTAAGATTTTGCATGAAAGGAGGACTAGCAGCCGCGTTGCACGGGAGAATGTGAAGAGTGTTCATATATAGTAAAATCATGAGAAATCCGTCCGTTTTCGTCATTTGTTATCGAATCGACTTAAAGCCACATCGTCACATTGGCCGCTCTTCTCTCTGAAACGGTCACATTTATCGTCTGCAAAGCTATGTCGCGTGCTGCGGTATGCGGAGACACTAAAAGCACCATAGTAGAACACAGAACAAGCTTGCAAGTTGATGTAATAGCCAGTAAGAAGCAGTATAATTCAAGTTTTAGGTATAGATTATTGACTTTTTACCCTCCTTTGGTGCCTTGAACATTAGCCAGGACCTTAAGATTTTGCATGAAAGGAGGACTAGCAGCCGCGTTGCACGGGAGAATGTGAAGAGTGTTCATATATAGTAAAATCATGAGAAATCCGTCCGTTTTCGTCATTTGTTATCGAATCGAGTTAAAGCCACATCGTCACATTGGCCGCTCTTCTCTCTGAAACGGTCACATTTATCGTCTGCAAAGCTATGTCGCGTGCTGCGGTATGCGGAGACACTAAAAGCACCATAGTAGAACACAGAACAAGCTTGCAAGTTGATGTAATAGCCAGTAAGAAGCAGTATAATTCAAGTTTTAGGTATAGATTATTGACTTTTTACCCTCCTTTGGTGCCTTGAACATTAGCCAGGACCTTAAGATTTTGCATGAAAGGAGGACTAGCAGCCGCGTTGCACGGGAGAATGTGAAGAGTGTTCATATATAGTAAAATCATGAGAAATCCGTCCGTTTTCGTCATTTGTTATCGAATCGACTTAAAGCCACATCGTCACATTGGCCGCTCTTCTCTCTGAAACGGTCACATTTATCGTCTGCAAAGCTATGTCGCGTGCTGCGGTATGCGGAGACACTAAAAGCACCATAGTAGAACACAGAAGAAGCTTGTAAGTTGATGTAATAGCCAGTAAGAAGCAGTATAATTCAAGTTGAAGGTATCGATTATTGACTTTTTACCCTCCTTTGGCGCCTTGTACATGAGCCAGGACCTTACGATTTTGCATGAAAGGAGGACTAGCACCCGCGTTGCACGGGAGAATGTGAAGAGTGTTCATATATAGTAAAAACTTGAGAAATCCGTCCGTTTTCGTCATTTGTTATCGAATCGACTTAAAGCCACATCGTCACATTGGCCGCTATTCTCTCTGAAACGGTTACATTTATCGTCTGCAAAGCTATGTCGCGTGCTGCGGTATGTGGAGATACTAAAAGCACGGTAGTAGAACACAGAAGAAGCCTCTAAGTTGATGTAATAGCCAGTAAGAAGAAGTACAATTCAAGTCTAAGTTATCGATTATTGACTTTTTACCCTTCTTTGGTGCCTTGGACATGACCTGGGACGTTAAGATTTTGCATGAAAGGAGGACTGGCAGCCGTGTAGCACGGGAGAATGTGAAAAGTGTTCACATGTTGTAAAAACCTGAGAAATCCTTCCGTTTTCGTCATTTGTTATCGAATCGAGTTAAAGCCAGATCGTCACATTGGCTGCTCTTCTCTCTGAAACAGTTACATTTATCGTCTGCAAAGCTATGTCGCGTGCTGCGGTATGCGGAGACACTAAAAGCACCATAGTAGAACACAGAAGAAGCATCTAAGTTGATGTAATAGCCAATAAGAAGCAGTACAATTCAAGTTTTAGTTATCGATAATTGACTTTTTACTCTTCTTTGGTACCTTCGACATGAGCTAGGATCTTAAGATTTTGCATGAAAAGAGGACTGGCACCCACGTTGCACGAGAGAATGTGAAAAGCGTTCATATGTAGTAAAAACCTGAGAAATCCTTCCGTTTTCGTCACTTGTTATCGAATCGACTTAAAGCCAGATCGTCACATTGGCCGCTCTTCTCTCTGAAACGGTTACATTTATCGTCTGCAAAAATATGTCGCGTGCTGCGGTATGCGGAGACACTAAAAGCACCATAGTAGAACACAGAAGAAACTTCTAAGTTGATGTAATAGCCAGTAAGAAGCAGTACAATTCAAGTTGTAGTTATGGATTATTGACTCTTTACCCGTCTTTGGTGCCTTGCAGATGAGGTAGGACCTTAAGATTTTGCATGAAAGGAGGACTAGCAGCCGTGTTACACGGGAGAAAGTGGAAAGTGTTCATATGTAGTAAAAACGTGTGAAATCCGTCCGTTTTCGTCATTTGGCATCGAATCGACTTAAAGCCAGATCGTCACATTGGACACTCTTCTCTCTGAAACGGTTACATTTATCGTCTGCAAAGCTATATCGCGTGCTGCGGAATGCGGAGACACTAAAAGCAACATAGTAGAACACAGAAGAAACTTCTAAGTTGATGTAATAGCCAGTAAGCAGCAGTACAATTCAAGTTTTAGTTATCGTTTATTGACTTTTTACCCCTCTTTGGTGCCTTGGACATGAGCTGGGACCTTAAGATTTTGCATGAAAGGAGGACTACCTGCCGCGTTGCGCGGGAAAATGTGAAAAGTGTTCATATGTATTAACAAGTTGAGAAATCCGTCCGTTTTTGTCATTTGTTATCGAATTGGCTTAAAGCCAGCTCGTCACATTGGCCGCTCTTCTCTCTGAGACGGTTACATTTATCTTCTCTTCGAAGCTATGTCGCGTGCTGCAGAATGCGGAGACACTAAAAGCACCATAGTAGAAAACAGAAGAAGCTTCTAAATTGATGTAATAGCCAATAAGAAGCTGTACAATTCAAGTATTAGTTATCGATTATTGACTTTTTACTCTTCTTTGGTACATTCGACATGAGCTAGGTCCTTAAGATTTTGCATGAAAAGAGGACTGGCAACCGCGTTGCACGAGAGAATGTGAAAAGTGTTCATATGTAGTAAAAACCGGAAAAACCCGTCCGTTTTCGTCATTTGTTGTCTAATCGACTTAAAGCCAGATCGTCATTTTGGCCGCTCTTCTCTGTTAAACGGTTACACTATCGTCTGCAAAGCTATGTCGCGTGCTGCGTTATAAAGGAGACACTAAAAGCACCATAGTAGAACACAGAAGAAGCTTCTGAGTTGATGCAATTGCCAGAAAAAAGCAGTACAGTTTAAGTTTTAGATATCTATTAATGACTTTTTACCGTTCTTTGGTACCTTGGACATGACCTAGGACCTTAAGATTTTGCATGAAAAGAGGACTGGCATCCGCGTTGCACGGGAGAATGTGAAAAGAATTCATATGTAGTAAAAACCGGAGAAACCCGTCCGTTTTCGTCATTTGTTATCGAATCGACTTAAAGCCATATCGTCACATTGGTCACTCATCTCTCTGAAACAGTTACATTTATCGTCTGCAAAGCTATGTCGCGTGCTGCGGTATGCGGAGACACTAAAAGCACCATAGTAGAATACAGAAGATGCTGTAAGTTGATGTAATCGAAAGTAAGAAGCAGTACAATTCAAGTTTTAGTTATCGATTATTGACTTTTTACCATTCTTTGGTACCTTGGACATGAGCTAGGACCTTCAGATTTTGCATGAAAAGAGGATTGGCACCCGCGTTGCACGGGAGAATGTGAAAAGTGTTCATATACAGTAAAAACTTGAGAAATCCGTCCATTTTCGTCATTTGTTATCGAATCGACTTAAAGCCACATCGTCACATTGGCCGCTCTTCTCTCTGAAACGGTTACATTTATCGTCTGCAAAAATATGTCGCGTGCTGCGGTATGCGGAGACACTAAAAGCACCATAGTAGAACACAGAAGAAACTTCTAAGTTGATGTAATAGCCAGTAAGAAGCAGTACAATTCAAGTTTTTGTTATGGATTATTGACTTCTTACCGTTCTTTGGTGCCTTGCAGATGAGGTAGGACCTTAAGTTTTTGCATGAAAGGAGGACTAGCAGCCGTGTTACACGGGAGAATGTGGAAAGTGTTTATATGTAGTAAAAACTTGTGAAATCCGTCCGTTTTCGTCATTTGTTATCGAATTTACTTAAAGCCAGATCATCACATTGGACACTCTTCTCTCTGAAACGGTTACATTTATCGTCTGCAAAGCTATATCGCGTGCTGCGGTATGCGGAGACACTAAAAGCAATATAGTAGAACACAGAAGCGGCTTCTAAGTTGATGTAATAACCAGTAAGAAGTAGTACAATTCAAGTTTTAGTTATCGTTTATTGACTTTTTACCCCTCTTTGGTTCCTTAAACATGAGCTGGGACCTTAAGATTTTGCATGAAAGGAGGACTACCTGCCGCGTTGCGCGGGAAAATGTGAAAAGTGTTCATATGTATTAACAAGTTGAGAAATCCGTCCGTTTTTGTCATTTGTTATCGAATTGGCTTAAAGCCAGCTCGTCACATTGGCCGCTCTTCTCTCTGAGACGGTTACATTTATCTTCTCTTCAAAGCTATGTCGCGTGCTGCAGAATGCGGAGACACTAAAAGCACCATAGTAGAACACAGAAGAAGCTTCTAAATTGATGTAATAGCCAGTAAGAAGCTGTACAATTCAAGTATTAGTTATCGATTATTGACTTTTTACTCTTCTTTGGAACATTCGACATGAGCTAGGTCCTTAAGATTTTGCATGAAAAGAGGACTGGCACCCGCGTTGCACGGGAGAATGTGAAAAGTGTTCATATGTAGTAAAAACCTCAGAAACCCGGCCGGTTTCGTCATTTGTTATCGAATCGACTTAAAGCCAGATCGCCATGTTGGCCGCTCTTCTCGCTGAAGCGGTTACATTTATCGTCTGCAAAAATATGTCGCGTGCTGCGGTATGCGGAGACACTAAAATCACCATAGTAGAACACAGAAGAAACTTCTAAGTTGATGTAATAGCAAGTAAGAAGCAGTAAAATTCAAGTTTTAGTTACGGATTATTGACTTTTTACGGCTCTTTGGTGCGTTGCAGATGAGGTAGGACCTTAAGATTTTGCATGAAAGGAGGACTAGCAGCCGTGTTACATGGGAGAATGTGGAAAGTGTTCATATGTAGTAAAGACTTGTGAAATCCGTCCGTTTTCGTCATTTGTTATCGAATCGACTTAAAGCCAGATCGTCAGATTGGACACTCTTCTCTCTGAAACGGTTTCATTTATCGTTTGCAAAGCTATGTCGCGTGCTGCGGTATGCGGAGACACTAAAAGCACCACAATAAAACACAGAAGAAGCCTCTAAGTTGATGTAATAGCCAGTAAGAAGCAGTACAATTCAAGTCTTAGTTATCGATTATTGACTTTTTACCCTTCTTTGGTACCTTGGACATGAGCTAGGACCTTAAGATTTTGCATGAAAACAGGACTGGAACGCGCGTTGCACGGGAGAATGTCAAAAGTGTTCATATGTAGTAAAAACCTGAGAAACCCGTCCGTTTTCGTCATTTGTTATCAAATCGACTTAAAGTCAGATCGTCATGTTGGCCGCTCTTCTCTCTGAAACGGTTACACTATCGTCTGCAAAGCTACGTCGCGTGCTGCGTCTGCGGAGACACTAAAAGCACCATAGTAGAACACAGAACAAGCTTGCAAGTTGAAGTAATAGCCAGTAAGAAGCAGTATAATTCAAGTTTTAGGTATAGATTATTGACTTTTTACCCTCCTTTGGTGCCTTGAACATTAGCCAAGACCTTAAGATTTTGCATGAAAGGGAGACTAGCACCCGCGTTGCACGGGAGAATGTGAAGAGTGTTCATATATAGTAAAATCATGAGAAATCGGTCCGTTTTCGTCATTTGTTATCGAATCGACTTAAAGCCACATCGTCACATTGGCCGCTCTTCTCTCTGAAACGGTGACTATTATCGTCTGCAAAACTATGTCGCGTGCTGCGGTATGCGGAGACACTACAAGCACGATAGTAGAACACAGAAGAAGCTTGTAAGTTGATGTAATAGCCAGTAAGAAGCAGTATAATTCAAGTTTTAGGTATCGATTATTGACTTTTTACCCTTCTAGGTGCCTTGGACATGACCTGGGACCTTAAGATTTTGCATGAAAGGAGGACTGGCAGCCGTGTAGCACGGGAGAATGTGAAAAGTGTTCACATGTTGTAAAAACCTGAGAAATCCTTCCGTTTTCGTCATTTGTTATCGAATCGAGTTAAAGCCAGATCGTCACATTGGCTGCTCTTCTCTCTGAAACAGTTACATTTATCGTCTGCAAAGCTATGTCGCGTGCTGCGGTATGCGGAGACACTAAAAGCACCATAGTAGAACACAGAAGAAGCATCTAAGTTGATGTAATAGCCAATAAGATGCAGTACAATTCAAGTTTTAGTTATCGATTATTGACTTTTTACTCTTCTTTGGTACCTTCGACATGAGCTAGGATCTTAAGATTTTGCATGAGAAGAGGACTGCTACCCACGTTGCACGAGAGAATGTGAAAAGTGTTCATATCAAGTAAAGACCTGAAAAACCCGTCCGTTTTCGTCATTTGTTATAGAATCGACTTAAAGCCAGATCGTCACATGGGCCGCCCTTCTCTCTGAAACGGTTACATTTATCGTCTGCAAAGTTACGTCGCGTGCTGCGGAATGCGGAGACAATAAAAGCAACATAGTAGAACACAGAAGAAGCTTCTTAATTGATTTAATAGCCAGTAAGAAGCAGTACAATTCAAGTCTTAGTTATCGATTATTGACTTTTTACCCTTCTTTGGTGCCGTGGACTTGAGCTGGGAACTTAAGATTTTGCATGAAAGGAGGACTAGCACCCACGTTGCACGGGAGAAAGTGAAAAGTGCTCATATGTAGTAAAAACCTGAGAATTCCGTCCGTTTTTCTCATTTGTTATAAAATCAACTTAAAGCCAGATCGTCACATTGGCCGCTCTTCTCTCTGAATCGGTTACATTTGTCGTCTGCAAAGCTACGTCGCGTGCTGTGGTATACGGAGACACTAAAAGCACCATAGTCAACACAGAAGAAACTTCTAAGTTGATGTAATAGCCAGTAAGAAGCAGTACAATTCAAGTTTTAAATATCCATTATTGACTTTTTACTTTTCTTTGGTACCTTGGACATGACCTGGGACCATAAGATTTTGCATGAAAGGAGGCCTGGCAGCCGTGTAGCACGGGAGAATGTGAAAAGTGTTCTTATGTTGTAAAAACCTGAGAAATCCGTTTTCGTCATTTGTTATCGAATCGACTTAAAGCCAGATCGTCACAATTGCCGCTTTTCTCTCTGAGACGGTTACATTTATCTTCTGCAAAGCTATGTCGCGTGCTGCGGTATGCGGAGACACTAAAAGCACCATTGTAGAACACAGAAGAAGCTTCTAAGTTGAAGTAATAGCCAGTAAGAATTAGTACAAATCAAGTATTAGTTGTCTATTATTCACTTTTTAGCTGGCTTTGGTGGCTTGGACATGACCTAGGACCTTAAGATTTTGCATGACAGGAGGACTAGCAGCCGCGTTGCACGGGTGAATGTGAAAAGTGTTCACATGTAGTAAAAACCTGAGAAATCCGTCCGTTTTCGTCATTTGTTATGGAATCGACTTAAAGCCAGATCGTCACATTGGCCGCTTTTCTCTCTGAGACGGTTACATTTATCGTCTGCAAAGCTATGTCGCGTGCTGCGGTATGCGGAGACACTAAAAGCACCACAGTACAACACAGAAGAAGCTTCTAAGTTGAAGTAATAGCCAGTAAGAAGTAGTACAATTCAAGTTTTAGTTGTCTATTATTCACTTTTTAGCCGGCTTTGGTGGCTTGGATATGACCTAGGACCTTAAGATTTTGCATGAAAGGAGGACTAGCAGCCGCGTTGCACGGGAGAATGTGAAAAGGGTTCATATGTAGTAAAAACCTGAGGAATCCGTCCGTTTTCGTCATTTGTTATCGAATCGACTTAAAGCCAGATCGTCACATTGGCAGCTTTTCTCTCTGAGACGGTTACATTTATTGTCTCCAAAGCTATGTCGCGTCCTTCGGTATGCGGAGACACTAAAAGCACCATAGTAGAACACAGAAGAAGCTTCTAAGTTGAAGTAAAACCAGTAAGGAGTAGTACAATTCAAGTTTTTGTTGTCGATTATTCACTTTTTAGCCGGCTTTGGTGGCTTGGACATGACCTAGGACCTTAAGATTTTGCATGAAAGGAGGACTAGCAGCCGCGTTGCACGGGAGAATGTGAAAAGTGTTCATATGTAGTAAAAACCTGAGAAATCCGTCCATTTGCGTCATTTGTTATCGAATCGACTTAAAGCCAGATCGTCACATTGGCCGCTTTTCTCTCTGAAACGGTTACATTTATCGTCTGCATAGCTATGTCGCGTGTTGCGGAATGCGGAGACACTAAAAGCACCATAGTAGTACACAGAAGAAGCTTCTAAGTCGAAGTAATAGCCAGTAAAAAGTAGTACAATTCAAGTTTTAGTTGTCGATTATTCACATTTTAGCCGGCTTTGGTGGCTTGGACATGACCAAGGTACTTAAGATTTTGCTAAAAATGAGGACTAGCATCCGCGTTGCACGGGAGAATGTGAAAAGTGTTCATATGTAGTAAAAGCCTGAGAAATCCGTCCGTTTTCGTCATTTGTTATCGAATCGACTTAAAGCCAGATCGTCACATTGGCCGCTTTTCTCTCTGAGACGGTTACATTTATCGTCTGCAAAGCTATGTCGCGTGCTGCGGTATGCGGAGACACTAAAAGCACCATAGTAGAACACAGAAGAACCTTCTAAGTTGAAGTAATAGCCAGTAAGAAGTAGTACAATTCAAGCTTTAGTTGTCTATTATTCACTTTTTAGCCGGCTTTGGTGGCTTGGACATGACCTACGACCTTAAGATTTTGCATGAAAGGAGGACTAGCAGCCGCGTTGCACGGGTGAATGTGAAAAGTGTTCATATGTAGTAAAAACCTGAGAAATCCGTCCGTTTTCGTCTTTGTTCTCGAATCGACTGAAAGCCAGATCGTCACATTGGCCGCTCTTCTCTCTGAAACGGTTACATTTATCGTTTGCAAAGCTATGTCGCGTGCTGCGGTATGCGGAGACACTAAAAGCACCATAGTAGAACACAGAAGAAGCTTCCAAGTTGAAGTAATAGACAGTAAGAAGTAGTACAATTTAAGTTTTAGTTGTCGATTATTCACTTTTTAGCCGGATTTGGTGGCTTGGACATGACCTAGGACCTTAAGACTTTGCATGAAAGGAGAACTAGCAGCCGCGTTACACGGGTGAATGCGAAAAGTGTTCACATGTAGTAAAAACCTGAGAAATCCGTCCGTTTTCGTCATTTGTTATCGAATCGACTTAAAGCTAGATCGTCACATTGGCCGCTTTTATCGCTGAGACGGTTACATTTATCGTCTGCAAACCTATGTCGCGAGTTGCGGTATGCTGAAACACTAAAAGCACCATAGTAGAAAACAGAAGTAGCTTCTAAGTTGAAGAAATAGCCAATAAGAAGTAGTACAATTCAAGTTTTAGTTGTCGATTATTCACTTTTTAGAGGGCTGTGGTGGCTTGGACATGACCTAGGACCTTAAGATTTTGCATGAAAGGAGGACTAGCATCCGCGTCGCACGGGAGAATGTGAAAAGTGTTCATATGTAGTAAAAACCTGAGAAATACATCCATTTGCGTCATTTGTTATCGAATCGACTTAAAGCCAGATCGTCACATTGGCCGCTTTTCTCTCTGAAACAGTTAGTTACATTTATCGTCTGCAAAGCTATGTGGCGTGCTGCGGTATGCGCAGACACTAAAAGCACCACAGTACAACACAGAAGAAGCTTCTAAGCTGAAGTAATTGCCAGTAAGAAGTAGGAGAATTCAAGTTTTAGTTGTCGATTATTCACTTTATAGCCGGCTTTGGTGGCTTGGACATGAACTAGGACCTTAAGATTTTGCATGAAAGGAGGACTAGCAGCCGCGTTGCACGGGAGAATGTGAAAAGGGTTCATATGTAGTAAAAACCTGAGGAATCCGTCCGTTTTCGTCATTTGTTATCGAATCGACTTAAAGCCAGATCGTCACATTGGCCGCTTTTCTCTCTGAGACGGTTACATTTATTGTCTCCAAAGCTATGTCGCGTGCTGCGGTATGCGGAGACACTAAAAGCACCATAGTAGAACACAGAAGAAGCTTCTAAGTTGAAGTAATAGCCAGTAAGAAGTAGTACAAATCAAGTTTTAGTTGTCTATTATTCACTTTTTAGCCGGCTTTGGTGGCTTGGACATGACCTAAGACCTTACGATTTTGCATGAAAGGAGGACTAGCAGCCGCGTTGCACGGGTGAATGTGAAAAGTGTTCACATGTAGTAAAAACCTGAGAAATCCGTCCGTTTTCGTCATTTGTTATCGAATCGACTTAAAGCCAGATCGTCACATTGGCCGCTTTTCTCTCTGAGACGGTTACATTCATCGTCTGCAAAGCTATGTCACGTGCTGCGGTATGCGGAGACACTAAAAGCACCATAGTAGAACACAGAAGAAGCTTCTAAGTTGAAGTAATAGCCAGTAAGAAGTAGTACAATTCAAGTTTTAGTTGTCGATTATTTACTTTTTAGCCGGCTTTGATGGCTTGGACATGACCTAGGACCTTAAGATTTTGAATGAAAATAGGACTAGCAGCCGCTTTGCATGGGAGAATGTGAAAAGTGTTCATATGTAGTAAAAACCTGAGAAATCCGTCCGTTTTCGTCATTTGTTATCGAATCGACTTAAAGCCAGATCGTCACAATTGCCGCTTTTCTCTCTGAGACGGTTACATTTATCTTCTGCAAAGCTATGTCGCGTGCTGCGGTATGCGGAGACACTAAAAGCACGATAGTAGAACACAGAAGAAGCTTCTAAGTTGAAGTAATAGCCAGTAAGAAGTAGTACAAATCAAGTTTTAGTTGTCTGTTATTCACTTTTTAGCCGGCTTTGGTGGCTTGGACATGACCTAGGACCTTACGATTTTGCATGAAAGGAGGACTAGCAGCCGCGTTGCACGGGTGAATGTGAAAAGTGTTCACATGTAGTAAAAACCTGAGAAATCCGTCCGTTTTCGTCATTTGTTATCGAATCGACTTAAAGCCAGATCGTCACATTGGCCGCTTTTCTCTCTGAGACGGTTACATTTATCGTCCGCAAAGTTATGTCGCGTGCTGCGGTATGCAGAGACACTAAAAGCACCACAGTAAAACACAGAAGAAGCTTCTAAGTTGAAGTAATAGCCAGTAAGAAGTAGTACAATTCAAGTTTTAGTTGTCGATTATTCACTTTATAGCCGGCTTTGGTGGCTTGGACATGACCTAGTACCTTAAGATTTTGCATGAAAGGAGGACTAGCAGCCGCGTTGCACGGGAGAATGTGAAAAGGGTTCATATGTAGTAAAAACCTGAGGAATCCGTCCGTTTTCGTCATTTGTTATCGAATCGACTTAAAGCCAGATCGTCACATTGGCAGCTTTTCTCTCTGAGACGGTTACATTTATTGTCTCCAAAGCTATGTCGCGTGCTGCGGTATGCGGAGACACTAAAAGCACCATAGTAGAACACAGAAGATGCTTCTAAGTTGAAGTAATAGCCAGTAAGTAGTAGTACAAATCAAGTTTTAGTTGTCTATTATTCACTTTTTAGCCGGCTTTGGTGGCTTGGACATGACCTAGGACCTTACGATTTTGCATGAAAGGAGGACTAGCAGCCGCGTTGCACGGGTGAATGTGAAAAGTGTTCACATGTAGTAAAAACCTGAGAAATCCGTCCGTTTTCGTCATTTGTTATCGAATCGACTTAAAGCCAGATCGTCACATTGGCCGCTTTTCTCTCTGAGACGGTTACATTTATCGTCTGCAAAGCTATGTCACGTGCTGCGGTATGCGGAGACACTAAAAGCACCATAGTAGAACACAGAAGAAGCTTCTAAGTTGAAGTAATAGCCAGTAAGAAGTAGTACAATTCAAGTTTTAGTTGTCGATTATTCACTTTTTAGCCGGCTTTGATGGCTTGGACATGACCTAGGACCTTAAGATTTTGAATGAAAATAGGACTAGCAGCCGCGTTGCACGGGTGAATGCGAAAAGTGTTCACATGTAGTAAAAACCTGAGAAATCCGTCCCTTTTCGTCATTTGTTATCGAATCGACTTAAAGCCAGATCGTCACATTGGCCGCTTTTCTCGCTGAGACGGTTACATTTATCGTCTGCAAACCTATGGCGCGAGTTGCGGTATGCTGAAACACTAAAAGCACCATAGTAGAAAACAGAAGTAGCTTCTAAGTTGAAGAAATAGCCAATAAGAAGTAGTACAATTTAAGTTTTAGTTGTCGATTATTCATTTTTTAGAGGGCTGTGGTGGCTTAGACATGACCTAGGACCTTAAGATTTTGCATGAAAGGAGGACTAGCATCCGCGTCGCACGGGAGAATGTGAAAAGTGTTCATATGTAGTAAAATCCTGAGAAATACATCCATTTGCGTCATTTGTTATCGAATCGACTTAAAGCCAGATCGTCACATTGGCCGCTTTTCTCTCTGAGACGGTTACATTTATTGTCTCCAAAGCTATGTCGCGTGCTGCGGTATGCGGAGACACTAAAAGCACCATAGTAGAACACAGAAGAAGCTTCTAAGTTGAAGTAATAGCCAGTAAGAAGTAGTACAATTCAGGTTTTAGTTGTCGATTATTCACTTTTTAGCCGGCTTTGGTGGCTTGGACATGACCTAGGACCTTAAGATTTTGCATGAAAGGAAGACTAGCAGCCGAGTTGCACGGGAGAAAGTGGAAAGTGTTCATATGTAGAAAAAACCTGAGAAAACCGTCCAATTTCGTCATTTGTTATCGAATCGACTGAAAGCCAGATCGTCACATTGGCCGCTCTTCTCTCTGAGACTGTTACATTTATCGTCTGCAAAGCTATGTCACGTGCTGCGGTATGCGGAGACACTAAAAGCACCATAGTAGAACACAGAAGAAGCTTCTAAGTTGAAGTAATAGCCAGTAAGATGTAGTACAATTCAAGTATTAGTTGTCGATTATTCACTTTTTAGCCGGCTTTGATTGCTTGGACATGACCTAGGACCTTAAGATTTTGAATGAAAATAGGACTAGCAGCCGCTTTGCATGGGAGAATGTGAAAAGTGTTCGAAAAGTGTTCATATGTAGTAAAAACCTGAGAAATCCGTCCGTTTTCGTCATTTGTTATCGAATCGACTTAAAGCCAGATCGTCACAATTGCCGCTTTTCTCTCTGAGACGGTTACATTTATCTTCTGCAAAGCTATGTCGCGTGCTGCGGTATGCGGAGACACTAAAAGCACCATAGTAGAACACAGAAGAAGCTTCTAAGTTGAAGTAATAGCCAGTAAGAAGTAGTACAAATCAAGTTTTAGTTGTCTGTTATTCACTTTTTAGCCGGCTTTGGTGGCTTGGACATGACCTAGGACCTTACGATTTTGCATGAAAGGAGGACTAGCAGCCGCGTTGCACGGGTGAATGTGAAAAGTGTTCACATGTAGTAAAAACCTGAGAAATCCGTCCGTTTTCGTCATTCGTTATCGAATCGACTTAAAGCCAGATCGTCACATTGGCCGCTTTTCTCTCTGAGACGGTTACATTTATCGTCTGCAAAGCTATGTCACGTGCTGCGGTATGCGGAGACACTAAAAGCACCATACTAGAACACAGAAGAAGCTTCTAAGTTGAAGTAATAGCCAGTAAGAAGTAGTACAATTCAAGTTTTAGTTGTCGATTATTCACTTTTTAGCCGGCTTTGATGGCTTGTACATGACCTAGGACCTTAAGATTTTGAATGAAAATAGGACTAGCAGCCGTTTTGCATGGGAGAATGTGAAAAGTGTTCATATGTAGTAAAAACCTGAGAAACCCGTCCGTTTTCGTCATTTGTTATCGAATCGACTTAAAGCCAGATCGTCACAATTGCCGCTTTTCTCTCTGAGACGGTTACATTTATTTTCTGCAAAGCTATGTCGCGTGTTGCGGTATGCGGAGACACTAAAAGCACGATAGTAGAACACAGAAGAAGCTTCTAAGTTGAAGTAATAACCAGTAAGAAGTAGTACAAATCAAGTTTTAGTTGTCTGTTATTCACTTTTTAGCCGGCTTTGGTGGCTTGGACATGACCTAGGACCTTACGATTTTGCATGAAAGGAGGACTAGCAGCCGCGTTGCACGGGTGAATGTGAAAAGTGTTCACATGTAGTAAAAACCTGAGAAATCCGTCCGTTTTCGTCATTTGTTATCGAATCGACTTAAAGCCAGATCGTCACATTGGCCGCTTTTCTCTCTGAGACGGTTACATTTATCGTCTGCAAAGCTATGTCGCGTGCTGCGGTATGCGGAGACACTAAAAGCACCATAGTAGAACACAGAAGAACCTTCTAAGTTGAAGTAATAGCCAGTAAGAAGTAGTACAATTCAAGCTTTAGTTGTCTATTATTCACTTTTTAGCCGGCTTTGGTGGCTTGGACATGACCTACGACCTTAAGATTTTGCATGAAAGGAGGACTAGCAGCCGCGTTGCACGGGTGAATGTGAAAAGTGTTCATATGTAGTAAAAACCTGAGAAATCCGTCCGTTTTCGTCTTTGTTATCGAATCGACTGAAAGCCAGATCGTCACATTGGCCGCTCTTCTCTCTGAAACGGTTACATTTATCGTCTGCAAAGCTATGTCGCGTGCTGCGGTATGCGGAGACACTAAAAGCACCACAGTAAAACACAGAAGAAGCTTCTAAGTTGAAGTAATAGCCAGTAAGAAGTAGTACAATTCAAGTTTTAGTTGTCTATTATTCACTTTTTAGCCGGCTTTGGTGGCTTGGACATGACCTAGTACCTTAAGATTTTGCATGAAAGGAGGACTAGCAGCCGCGTTGCACGGGAGAATGTGAAAAGGGTTCATATGTAGTAAAAACCTGAGGAATCCGTCCGTTTTCGTCATTTGTTATCGAATCGACTTAAAGCCAGATCGTCACATTGGCCGCTCTTCTCTCTGAGACGGTTACATTTATTGTCTCCAAAGCTATGTCACGTCCTGCGGTATGCGGAGACACTAAAAGCACCATAGTAGAACACAGAAGAAGCTTCTAAGTTGAAGTAATAACCAGTAAGGAGTAGTACAATTCAAGTTTTTGTTGTCGATTATTCACTTTTTAGCCGGCTTTGGTGGCTTGGACATGACCTAGGACCTTAAGATTTTGCATGAAAGGAGGACTAGCAGCCGCGTTGCACGGGAGAATGTGAAAAGTGTTCATATGTAGTAAAAACCTGAGAAATCCGTCCATTTGCGTCATTTGTTATCGAATCGACTTAAAGCCAGATCGTCACATTGGCCGCTTTTCTCTCTGAAACGGTTACATTTATCGTCTGCATAGCTATGTCGCGTGTTGCGGAATGCGGAGACACTAAAAGCACCATAGTAGTACACAGAAGAAGCTTCTAAGTCGAAGTAATAGCTAGTAAGAAGTAGTACAATTCAAGTTTTAGTTGTCGATTATTCACATTTTAGCCGGCTTTGGTGGCTTGGACATGACCAAGGTACTTAAGATTTTGCATAAAATGAGGACTAGCATCCGCGTTGCACGTGAGAATGTGAAAAGTGTTCATATGTAGTAAAAGCCTAAGAAATCCGTCCGTTTTCGTCATTTGTTATCGAATCGACTTAAAGCCAGATCGTCACATTGGCCGCTTTTCTCTCTGAGACGGTTACATTTATCGTCTGCAAAGCTATGTCGCGTGCTGCGGTATGCGGAGACACTAAAAGCACCATAGTAGAACACAGAAGAACCTTCTAAGTTGAAGTAATAGCCAGTAAGAAGTAGTACAATTCAAGCTTTAGTTGTCTATTATTCACTTTTTAGCCGGCTTTGGTGGCTTGGACATGACCTACGACCTTAAGATTTTGCATGAAAGGAAGACTAGCAGCCGCGTTGCACGGGTGAATGTGAAAAGTGTTCATATGTAGTAAAAACCTGAGAAATCCGTCCGTTTTCGTCTTTTGTTATCGAATCGACTCAAAGCCAGATCGTCACATTGGCCGCTCTTCTCTCCGAAACGGTTACATTTATCGTTTGCAAAGCTATGTCGCGTGCTGCGGTATGCGGAGACACTAAAAGCACCATAGTAGAACACAGAAGAAGCTTCCAAGTTGAAGTAATAGACAGTAAGAAGTAGTACAATTTAAGTTTTAGTTGTCGATTATTCACTTTTTAGCCGGATTTGGTGGCTTGGACATGACCTAGGACCTTAAGACTTTGCATGAAAGGAGAACTAGCAGCCGCGTTACACGGGTGAATGCGAAAAGTGTTCACATGTAGTAAAAACCTGAGAAATCCGTCCGTTTCCGTCATTTGTTATCGAATCGACTTAAAGCTAGATCGTCACATTGGCCGCTTTTCTCGCTGAGACGGTTACATTTATCGTCTGCAAACCTATGTCGCGAGTTGCGGTATGCTGAAACACTAAAAGCACCATAGTAGAAAACAGAAGTAGCTTCTAAGTTGAAGAAATAGCCAATAAGAAGTAGTACAATTCAAGTTTTAGTTGTCGATTATTCACTTTTTAGAGGGCTGTGGTGGCTTGGACATGACCTAGGACCTTAAGATTTTGCATGAAAGGAGGACTAGCATCCGCGTCGCACGGGAGAATGTGAAAAGTGTTCACATGTAGTAAAAACCTGAGAAATACATCCATTTGCGTCATTTGTTATCGAATCGATTTAAAGCCAGATCGTCACATTGGCCGCTTTTCTCTCTGAAACAGTTAGTTACATTTATCGTCTGCAAAGCAATGTGGCGTGCTGCGGTATGCGCAGACACTAAAAGCACCACAGTACAACACAGAAGAAGCTTCTAAGTTGAAGTAATTGCCAGTAAGAAGTAGGACAATTCAAGTTTTAGTTGTCGATTATTCACTTTATAGCCGGCTTTGGTGGCTTGGACATGAACTAGGACCTTAAGATTTTTCATGAAAGGAGGACTAGCAGCCGCGTTGCACGGGAGAATGTGAAAAGGGTTCATATGTAGTAAAAACCTGAGGAATCCGTCCGTTTTCGTCATTTGTTATCGAATCGACTTAAAGCCAGATCGTCACAATTGCCGCTTTTCTCTCTGAGACGGTTACATTTATCTTCTGCAAAGCTATGTCGCGTGCTGCGGTATGCGGAGACACTAAAAGCACCATAGTAGAACACAGAAGAAGCTTCTAAGTTGAAGTAATAGCCAGTAAGAAGTAGTACAATTCAAGTTTTAGTAGTCTATTATTCACTTTTTAGCCGGCTTTGGTGGCTTGGACATGACCTAGGACCTTACGATTTTGCATGAAAGGAGGACTAGCAGCCGCGTTGCACAGGTGAATGTGAAAAGTGTTCACATGTAGTAAAAACCTGAGAAATCCGTCCGTTTTCGTCATTTGTTATCGAATCGACTTAAAGACAGATCGTCACATTGGCCGCTTTTCTCTCTGAGACGGTTACATTTATCGTCTGCAAAGCTATGTCACGTGCTGCGGTATGCGGAGACACTAAAAGCACCATAGTAGAACACAGAAGAAGCTTCTAAGTTGAAGTAATAGCCAGTAAGAAGTAGTACAATTCAAGTTTTAGTTGTCGATTATTCACTTTTTAGCTGGCTTTGATGGCTTGGACATGACCTAGGACCTTAAGATTTTGAATGAAAATAGGACTAGCAGCCGCTTTGCATGGGAGAATGTGAAAAGTGTTCATATGTAGTAAAAACCTGAGAAATCCGTCCGTTTTCGTCATTTGTTATCGAATCGACTTAAAGCCAGATCGTCACAATTGCCGCTTTTCTCTCTGAGACGGTTACATTTATCGTCTGCAAAGCTATGTCGCGTGCTGCGGTATGCGGAGACACTAAAAGCACCATAGTAGAACACAGAAGAAGCTTCTAAGTTGAAGTAATAACCAGTAAGAAGTAGTACAAATCAAGTTTTAGTTGTCTGTTATTCACTTTTTAGCCGGCTTTGGTGGCTTGGACATGACCTAGGACCTTACGATTTTGCATGAAAGGAGGACTAGCAGCCGCGTTGCACGGGTGAATGTGAAAAGTGTTCACATGTAGTAAAAACCTGAGAAATCCGTCCGTTTTCGTCATTTGTTATCGAATCGACTTAAAGCCAGATCGTCGCATTGGCCGCTTTTCTCTCTGAGACGGTTATATTTATCGTCTGCAAAGTTATGTCGCGTGCTGCGGTATGCGGAGACACTAAAAGCACCACAGTAAAACACAGAAGAAGCTTCTAAGTTGAAGTAATAGCCAGTAAGAAGTAGTACAATTCAAGTTTTAGTTGTCGATTATTCACTTTATAGCCGGCTTTGGTGGCTTGGACATGACCTAGTACCTTAAGATTTTGCATGAAAGGAGGACTAGCAGCCGCGTTGCACGGGAGAATGTGAAAAGGGTTCATATGTAGTAAAAACCTGAGGAATCCGTCCGTTTTCGTCATTTGTTATCGAATCGACTTAAAGCCAGATCGTCACATTGGCAGCTTTTCTCTCTGAGACGGTTACATTTATTGTCTCCAAAGCTATGTCGCGTCCTGCGGTATGCGGAGACACTAAAAGCACGATAGTAGAACACAGAAGAAGCTTCTAAGTTGAAGTAATAGCCAGTAAGAAGTAGTACAAATCAAGTTTTAGTTGTCTATTATTCACTTTTTAGCCGGCTTTGGTGGCTTGGACATGACCTAGGACCTTACGATTTTGCATGAAAGGAGGACTAGCAGCCGCGTTGCACGGGTGAATGTGAAAAGTGTTCACATGTAGTAAAAACCTGAGAAATCCGTCCGTTTTCGTCATTTGTTATCGAATCGACTTAAAGCCAGATCGTCACATTGGCCGCTTTTCTCTCTGAGACGGTTACATTTATCGTCTGCAAAGCTATGTCACGTGCTGCGGTATGCGGAGACACTAAAAGCACCATAGTAGAACACAGAAGAAGCTTCTAAGTTGAAGTAATAGCCAGTAAGAAGTAGTACAATTCAAGTTTTAGTTGTCGATTATTCACTTTTTAGCCGGCTTTGATGGCTTGGACATGACCTAGGACCTTAAGATTTTGAATGAAAATAGGACTAGCAGCCGCGTTGCACGGGTGAATGCGAAAAGTGTTCACATGTAGTAAAAACCTGAGAAATCCGTCCCTTTTCGTCATTTGTTATCGAATCGACTTAAAGCCAGATCGTCACATTGGCCGCTTTTCTCGCTGAGACGGTTACATTTATCGTCTGCAAACCTATGGCGCGAGTTGCGGTATGCTGAAACACTAAAAGCACCATAGTAGAAAACAGAAGAAGCTTCTAAGTTGAAGTAATTGCCAGTAAGAAGTAGGACAATTCAAGTTTTAGTTGTCGATTATTCACTTTATAGCCGGCTTTGGTGGCTTGGACATGACCTAGTACCTTAAGATTTTGCATGAAAGGAGGACTAGCAGCCGCGTTGCACGGGAGAATGTGAAAAGGGTTCATATGTAGTAAAAACCTGAGGAATCCGTCCGTTTTCGTCATTTGTTATCGAATCGACTTAAAGCCAGATCGTCACATTGGCAGCTTTTCTCCTGAGACGGTTACATTTATTGTCTCCAAAGCTATGTCGCGTCCTGCGGTATGCGGAGACACTAAAAGCACCATAGTAGAACACAGAAGAAGCTTCTAAGTTGAAGTAATAGCCAGTAAGAAGTAGTACAATTCAGGTTTTAGTTGTCGATTATTCACTTTTTAGCCGGCTTTGGTGGCTTGGACATGACCTAGGACCTTAAGATTTTGCATGAAAGGCGGACTAGCAGCCGAGTTGCACGGGAGAAAGTGGAAAGTGTTCATATGTAGAAAAAACCTGAGAAAACCGTCCGTTTTCGTCATTTGTTATCGAATCGACTGAAAGCCAGATCGTCACATTGGCCGCTCTTCTCTCTGAGACGGTTACATTTATCGTCTGCAAAGCTATGTCACGTGCTGCGGTATGCGGAGACACTAAAAGCACCATAGTAGAACACAGAAGAAGCTTCTAAGTTAAAGTAATAGCCAGTAAGAAGTAGTACAAATCAAGTTTTAGTTGTCTATTATTCACTTTTTAGCCGGCTTTGGTGGCTTGGACATGACCTAGGACCTTACGATTTTGCATGAAAGGAGGACTAGCAGCCGCGTTGCACGGGTGAATGTGAAAAGTGTTCACATGTAGTAAAAACCTGAGAAATCCGTCCGTTTTCGTCATTTGTTATCGAATCGACTTAAAGCCAGATCGTCACATTGGCCGCTTTTCTCTCTGAGACGGTTACATTTATCGTCTGCAAAGCTATGTCACGTGCTGCGGTATGTGGAGACACTAAAAGCACCATACTAGAACACAGAAGAAGCTTCTAAGTTGAAGTAATAGCCAGTAAGAAGTAGTACAATTCAAGTTTTAGTTGTCGATTATTCACTTTTTAGTCGGCTTTGATGGCTTGTACATGACCTATGACCTTAAGATTTTGAATGAAAATAGGACTAGCAGCCGCTTTGCATGGGAGAATGTGAAAAGTGTTCATATGTAGTAAAAACCTGAGAAACCCGTCCGTTTTCGTCATTTGTTATCGAATCGACTTAAAGCCAGATCGTCACATTGGCCGCTTTTCTCGCTGAGACGGTTACATTTATCTTCTGCAAAGCTATGTCGCGTGCTGCGGTATGCGGAGACACTAAAAGCACCATAGTAGAACACAGAAGAAGCTTCTAAGTTGAAGTAATAGCCAGTAAGAAGTAGTACAAATCAAGTTTTAGTTGTCTGTTATTCACTTTTTAGCCGGCTTTGGTGGCTTGGACATGACCTAGGACCTTAAGATTTTGCATGAAAGGAGGACTAGCAGCCGCGATGCACGGGTGAATGTGAAAAGTGCTCACATGTAGTAAAAACCTGAGAAATCCGTCCGTTTTCGTCATTTGTTATCGAATCGACTTAAAGCCAGATCGTCACATTGGCCGCTTTTCTCTCTGAGACGGTTACATTTATTGTCTCCAAAGCTATGTCGCGTCCTGCGGTACGCGGAGACACTAAAAGCACCATAGTAGAACACAGAAGAAGCTTCTAAGTTGAAGTAATAACCAGTAAGAAGTAGTACAATTCAAGTTTTAGTTGTCGACTATTCACATTTTAGCCGGCTTTGGTGGCTTGGACATGACCTAGGTCCTTAAGATTTTGCTTAAAATGTGGACTAGCAGCCGCGTTGCACGGGAGAATGTGAAAAGTGTTCATATGTAGTAAAACCCTGAGAAATCCGTCCGTTTTCGTCATTTGTTATCGAATCGACTTAAAGCCAGATCGTCACATTGGCCGCTTTTCTCTCTGAGACGGTTACATTTATCGTCTGCAAAGCTATGTCGCGTGCTGCGGTATGCGGAGACACTAAAAGCACCATAGTAGAACACAGAAGAACCTTCTAAGTTGAAGTAATAGCCAGTAAGAAGTAGTACAATTCAAGCTTTAGTTGTCTATTAATCACTTTTTAGCCGGCTTTGGTGGCTTGGACATGACCTAGTACCTTAAGATTTTGCATGAAAGGTGGACTAGCAGCCGCGTTGCACGGGAGAATGTGAAAAGGGTTCATATGTAGTAAAAAAATGAGGAATCCGTCCGTTTTCGTCATTTGTTATCGAATCGAATTAAAGCCAGATCGTCACATTGGCAGCTTTTCTCTCTGAGACGGTTACATTTATTGTCTCCAAAGCTATGTCGCGTCCTGCGGTATGCGGAGACACTAAAAGCACCATAGTAGTACACAGAAGAAGCTTCTAAGTCGAAGTAATAGCCAGTAAGAAGTAGTACAATTCAAGTTTTAGTTGTCGATTATTCACATTTTAGCCGGCTTTGGTGGCTTGGACATGACCTAGGTCCTTAAGATTTTGCATAAAATGAGGACTAGCAGCCGCGTTGCACGGGAGAATGTGAAAAGTGTTCATATGTAGTAAAACCCTGAGAAATCCGTCCGTTTTCGTCATTAGTTATCGAATCGACTTAAAGCCAGATCGTCACATTGGCCGCTTTTCTCTCTGAGACGGTTACATTTATCGTCTGCAAAACTATGTCGCGTGCTGCGGTATGCGGAGACACTAAAAGCACCATAGTAGAACACAGAAGAAGCTTCTAAGTTGAAGTAATAGCCAGTAAGAAGTAGTACAAATCAAGTTTTAGTTGTCTGTTATTCACTTTTTAGCCGGCTTTGGTGGCTTGGACATGACCTAGGACCTTACGATTTTGCATGAAAGGAGGAGTAGCAGCCGCGTTGCACGGGTGAATGTGAAAAGTGTTCACATGTAGTAAAAACCTGAGAAATCCGTCCGTTTTCGTCATTTGTTATCGAATCGACTTAAAGCCAGATCGTCACATTGGCCGCTTTTCTCTCTGAGACGGTTACATTTATCGTCTGCAAAGCTATGTCGCGTGCTGCGGTATGCGGAGACGCTAAAAGCACCACAGTACAACACAGAAGAAGCTTCTAAGTTGAAGTAATAGCCAGTAAGAAGTAGTACAATTCAAGTTTTAGTTGTCGATTATTCACTTTATAGCCGGCTTTGGTGGCTTGGACATGACCTAGTACCTTAAGATTTTGCATGAAAGGAGGACTAGCAGCCGCGTTGCACGGGAGAGTGTGAAAAGGGTTCATATGTAGTAAAAACCTGAGGAATCCGTCCGTTTTCGTCATTTGTTATCGAATCGACTTAAAGCCAGATCGTCACATTGGCCGCATTTCTCTCTGAGACGGTTACATTTATCGTCTGCAAAGCTATGTCGCGTGCTGCGGAATGCGGAGACACTAAAAGCACCATAGTAGAACACAGAAGAACCTTCTAAGTTGAAGTAATAGCCAGTAAGAAGTAGTACAATTCAAGCTTTAGTTGTCTATTATTCACTTTTTAGCCGGCTATGGTGGCTTGGACATGACCTAGGACCTTAAGATTTTGCATGAAAGGAAGACTAGCAGCCGAGTTGCACGGGAGAATGTGAAAAGTGTTCATATGTAGAAAAAACCTGAGAAAACCGTCCGTTTTCGTCATTTGTTATCGAATCGACTGAAAGCCAGATCGTCACATTGGCCGCTCTTCTCTCTGAGAAGGTTACATTTATCGTCTGCAAAGCTATGTCACGTGCTGCGGTATGCGGAGACACTAAAAGCACCATAGTAGAACACAGAAGAAGGTTCTAAGTTGAAGTAATAGCCAGTAAGAAGTAGTACAATTCAAGTTTTAGTTGTCGATTATTCACTTTTTAGCCGGCTTTGGTGGCTTGGACATGACCTAGGACCTTAAGATTTTGAATGAAAATAGGACTAGCAGCCGCTTTGCATGGGAGAATGTGAAAAGTGTTCATATGTAGTAAAAACCTGAGAAATCCGTCCGTTTTCGTCATTTGTTATCGAATCGACTTAAAGCCAGATCGTCACAATTGCCGCTTTTCTCTCTGAGACGGTTACATTTATCTTCTGCAAAGCTATGTCGCGTGCTGCGGTATGCGAAGACACTAAAAGCACCATAGTAGAACACAGAAGAAGCTTCTAAGTTGAAGTAATAGCCAGTAAGTAGTAGTACAAATCAAGTTTTAGTTGTCTATTATTCACTTTTTAGCCGGCTTTGGTGGCTTGGACATGACCTAGGACCTTAAGATTTTGCATGAAAGGAGGAGTAGCAGCCGCGTTGCACGGGTGAATGTGAAAAGTGTTCATATGTAGAAAAAAACTGAGAAATCCGTCCGTTTTCCTCATTTGTTATCGAATCGACTTAAAGCCAGATCGTCACATTGGCCGCTTTTCTCTCTGAGACGGTTACATTTATCGTCTGCAAAGCTATGTCGCGTGCTGCGGTATGCGGAGACACTAAAAGCACCACAGTACAACACAGAAGAAGCTTCTAAGTTGAAGTAATAGCCAGTAAGAAGTAGTACAATTCAAGTTTTAGTTGTCGATTATTCACTTTATAGCCGGCATTGGTGGCTTGGACATGACCTAGTACCTTAAGATTTTGCATGAAAGGAGGACTAGCAGCCGCGTTGCACGGGAGAATGTGAAAAGGGTTCATATGTAGTAAAAACCTGAGGAATCCGTCCGTTTTCGTCATTTGTTATCGAATCGACTTAAAGCCAGATCGTCACATTGGCAGCTTTTCTCTCTGAGACGGTTACATTTATTGTCTCCAAAGCTATGTCGCGTCCTGCGGTATGCGGAGACACTAAAAGCACCATAGTAGAACACAGATGAAGCTTCTAAGTTGAAGTAATAACCAGTAACAAGTAGTACAATTCAAGATTTTGTTGTCGATTATTCACTTTTTAGCCGGCTTTGGTGGCTTGGACATGACCTAGGACCTTACGATTTTGCATGAAAGGAGGACTAGCAGCCGCGTTGCACGGGAGAATGTGAAAAGTGTTCATATGTAGTAAAACCCTGAGAAATCCGTCCGTTTTCGTCATTAGTTATCGAATCGACTTAAAGCCAGATCGTCACATTGGCCGCTTTTCTCTCTGAGACGGTTACATTTATCGTCTGCAAAGCTATGTCGCGTGCTGCGGTATGCGGCGACACTAAAAGCACCATAGTAGAACACAGAAGGACCTTCTAAGTTGAAGTAATAGCCAGTAAGAAGTAGTACAATTCAAGCTTTAGTTGTCTATTATTCACTTTTTAGCCGGCTTTGGTGGCTTGGACATGACCTAGGACCTTAAGAATTTGCGTGAAAGGAAGACTAGCAGCCGAGTTGCACGGGAGAATGTGAAAAGTGTTCATATGTAGAAAAAACCTGAGAAAACCGTCCGTTTTCGTCATTTGTTATCGAATCGACTGAAAGCCAGATCGTCACGTTGGCCGCTCTTCTCTCTGAGACGGTTACATTTATCGTCTGCAAAGCTATGTCACGTGCTGCGGTATGCGGAGGCACTAAAAGCACCATAGTAGAACACAGAAGAAGCTTCTAAGTTGAAGTAATAGCCAGTAAGAAGTAGTACAAATCAAGTTTTAGTTGTCTATTATTCACTTTTTAGCCGGCTTTGGTGGCTTGGACATGACCTAGGACCTTAAGATTTTGCATGAAAGGAGGACTAGCAGCCGCGTTGCACGGGTGAATGTGAAAGGTGTTCACATGTAGTAAAAACCTGAGAAATCCGTCCGTTTTCGTCATTTGTTATCGAATCGACTTAAAGCCAGATCGTCACATTGGCCGCTTTTCTCTCTGAGACGGTTACATTTATCGTCTGCAAAGCTCTGTCGCGTGCTGCGGTATGCGGAGACACTAAAAGCACCACAGTACAACACAGAAGAAGCTTCTAAGTTGAAGTAATAGCCAGTAAGAAGTAGTACAATTCAAGTTTTAGTTGTCGATTATTCACTTTATAGCCGGCTTTGGTGTCTTGGACATGACCTAGTACCTTAAGATTTTGCATGAAAGGAGGACTAGCAGCCGCGTTGCACGGGAGAATGTGAAAAGGGTTCATATGTAGAAAAAACCTGAGGAATCCGTCCGTTTTCGTCATTTGTTATCGAATCGACTTAAAGCCAGATCGTCACATTGGCAGCTTTTCTCTCTGAGACGGTTACATTTATTGTCTCCAAAGCTATGTCGCGTCCTGCGGTATGCGGAGACACTAAAAGCACCATAGTAGAACACAGAAGAAGCTTCTAAGTTGAAGTAATAACCAGTAAGAAGTAGTACAATTCAAGTTTTTGTTGTCGATTATTCACTTTTAGCCGGCTTTGGTGGCTTGGACATGACCTAGGACCTTAAGATTTTGCATGAAAGGAGGACTAGCAGCCGCGTTGCACGGGAGAATGTGAAAAGTGTTCATATGCAGTAAAAACCTGAGAAATCCGTCCATTTGCGTCATTTGTTATCGAATCGACTTAAAGCCAGATCGTCACATTGGCCGCTTTTCTCTCTGAGACGGTTACATTTATCGTCTGCATAGCTATGTCACGTGCTGCGGAATGCGGAGACACTAAAAGCACCATAGTAGTACACAGAAGAAGCTTCTAAGTCGAAGTAATAGCCAGTAAGAAGTAGTACAATTCAAGTTTTAGTTGTCGATTATTCACATTTTAGCCGGCTTTGGTGGCTTGGACATGACCTAGGTCCTTAAGATTTTGCATAAAATGAGGACTAGCAGCCGCGTTGCACGGGAGAATGTGAAAAGTGTTCATATGTAGTAAAAGTCTGAGAAATCCGTTTGTTTTCGTCATTTGTTATCGAATCGACTTAAAGCCAGATCGTCACATTGGCCGCTTTTCTCTCTGAGACGGTTACATTTATCGTCTGCAAAGCTATGTCACGTGCTGCGGTATGCGGAGACACAAAAAGCACCATACTAGAACACAGAAGAAGCTTCTAAGTTGAAGTAATAGCCAGTAAGAAGTAGTACAAATCAAGTTTTAGTTGTCTATTATTCACTTTTTAGCCGGCTTTGGTGGCTTGGACATGACCTAGGACCTTAAGATTTTGCATGAAAGGAGGACTAGCAGCCGCGTTGCACGGGTGAATGTGAAAAGTGTTCACATGTAGTAAAAACCTGAGAAATCCGTCCGTTTTCGTCATTTGTTATCGAATCGACTTAAAGCCAGATCGTCACATTGGCCGCATTTCTCTCTGAGACGGTTACATTTATCGTCTGCAAAGCTATGTCGCGTGCTGCGGAATGCGGAGACACTAAAAGCACCATAGTAGAACACAGAAGAACCTTCTAAGTTGAAGTAATAGCCAGTAAGAAGTAGTACAATTCAAGCTTTAGTTGTCTATTATTCACTTTTTAGCCGGCTATGGTGGCTTGGACATGACCTAGGACCTTAAGATTTTGCATGAAAGGAAGACTAGCAGCCGAGTTGCACGGGAGAATGTGAAAAGTGTTCATATGTAGAAAAAACCTGAGAAAACCGTCCGTTTTCGTCATTTGTTATCGAATCGACTGAAAGCCAGATCGTCACATTGGCCGCTCTTCTCTCTGAGAAGGTTACATTTATCGTCTGCAAAGCTATGTCACGTGCTGCGGTATGCGGAGACACTAAAAGCACCATAGTAGAACACAGAAGAAGGTTCTAAGTTGAAGTAATAGCCAGTAACAAGTAGTACAATTCAAGTTTTAGTTGTCGATTATTCACTTTTTAGCCGGCTTTGGTGGCTTGGACATGACCTAGGACCTTAAGATTTTGAATGAAAGTAGGACTAGCAGCCGCTTTGCATGGGAGAATGTGAAAAGTGTTCATATGTAGTAAAAACCTGAGAAATCCGTCCGTTTTCGTCATTTGTTATCGAATCGACTTAAAGCCAGATCGTCACAATTGCCGCTTTTCTCTCTGAGACGGTTACATTTATCTTCTGCAAAGCTATGTCGCGTGCTGCGGTATGCGAAGACACTAAAAGCACCATAGTAGAACACAGAAGAAGCTTCTAAGTTGAAGTAATAGCCAGTAAGTAGTAGTACAAATCAAGTTTTAGTTGTCTATTATTCACTTTTTAGCCGGCTTTGGTGGCTTGGACATGACCTAGGACCTTAAGATTTTGCATGAAAGGAGGACTGGCAGCCGCGTTGCACGGGTGAATGTGAAAAGTGTTCATATGTAGAAAAAAACTGAGAAATCCGTCCGTTTTCCTCATTTGTTATCGAATCGACTTAAAGCCAGATCGTCACATTGGCCGCTTTTCTCTCTGAGACGGTTACATTTATCGTCTGCAAAGCTATGTCGCGTGCTGCGGTATGCGGAGACACTAAAAGCACCACAGTACAACACAGAAGAAGCTTCTAAGTTGAAGTAATAGCCAGTAAGAAGTAGTACAATTCAAGTTTTAGTTGTCGATTATTCACTTTATAGCCGGCTTTGGTGGCTTGGACATGACCTAGTACCTTAAGATTTTGCATGAAAGGAGGACTAGCAGCCGCGTTGCACGGGAGAATGTGAAAAGGGTTCATATGTAGTAAAAACCTGAGGAATCCGTCCGTTTTCGTCATTTGTTATCGAATCGACTTAAAGCCAGATCGTCACAATTGCCGCTTTTCTCTCTGAGACGGTTACATTTATTGTCTCCAAAGCTATGTCGCGTCCTGCGGTATGCGGAGACACTAAAAGCACCATAGTAGAACACAGATGAAGCTTCTAAGTTGAAGTAATAACCAGTAACAAGTAGTACAATTCAAGATTTTGTTGTCGATTATTCACTTTTTAGCCGGCTTTGGTGGCTTGGACATGACCTAGGACCTTACGATTTTGCATGAAAGGAGGACTAGCAGCCGCGTTGCACGGGAGAATGTGAAAAGTGTTCATATGTAGTAAAACCCTGAGAAATCCGTCCGTTTTCGTCATTAGTTATCGAATCGACTTAAAGCCAGATCGTCACATTGGCCGCTTTTCTCTCTGAGACGGTTACATTTATCGTCTGCAAAGCTATGTCGCGTGCTGCGGTATGCGGCGACACTAAAAGCACCATAGTAGAACACAGAAGGACCTTCTAAGTTGAAGTAATAGCCAGTAAGAAGTAGTACAATTCAAGCTTTAGTTGTCTATTATTCACTTTTTAGCCGGCTTTGGTGGCTTGGACATGACCTAGGACCTTAAGAATTTGCGTGAAAGGAAGACTAGCAGCCGAGTTGCACGGGAGAATGTGAAAAGTGTTCATATGTAGAAAAAACCTGAGAAAACCGTCCGTTTTCGTCATTTGTTATCGAATCGACTGAAAGCCAGATCGTCACATTGGCCGCTCTTCTCTCTGAGAAGGTTACATTTATCGTCTGCAAAGCTATGTCACGTGCTGCGGTATGCGGAGACACTAAAAGCACCATAGTAGAACACAGAAGAAGGTTCTAAGTTGAAGTAATAGCCAGTAAGAAGTAGTACAATTCAAGTTTTAGTTGTCGATTATTCACTTTTTAGCCGGCTTTGGTGGCTTGGACATGACCTAGGACCTTAAGATTTTGAATGAAAATAGGACTAGCAGCCGCTTTGCATGGGAGAATGTGAAAAGTGTTCATATGTAGTAAAAACCTGAGAAATCCGTCCGTTTTCGTCATTTGTTATCGAATCGACTTAAAGCCAGATCGTCACAATTGCCGCTTTTCTCTCTGAGACGGTTACATTTATCTTCTGCAAAGCTATGTCGCGTGCTGCGGTATGCGAAGACACTAAAAGCACCATAGTAGAACACAGAAGAAGCTTCTAAGTTGAAGTAATAGCCAGTAAGTAGTAGTACAAATCAAGTTTTAGTTGTCTATTATTCACTTTTTAGCCGGCTTTGGTGGCTTGGACATGACCTAGGACCTTAAGATTTTGCATGAAAGGAGGACTAGCAGCCGCGTTGCACGGGTGAATGTGAAAGGTGTTCACATGTAGTAAAAACCTGAGAAATCCGTCCGTTTTCGTCATTTGTTATCGAATCGACTTAAAGCCAGATCGTCACATTGGCCGCTTTTCTCTCTGAGACGGTTACATTTATCGTCTGCAAAGCTCTGTCGCGTGCTGCGGTATGCGGAGACACTAAAAGCACCACAGTACAACACAGAAGAAGCTTCTAAGTTGAAGTAATAGCCAGTAAGAAGTAGTACAATTCAAGTTTTAGTTGTCGATTATTCACTTTATAGCCGGCTTTGGTGTCTTGGACATGACCTAGTACCTTAAGATTTTGCATGAAAGGAGGACTAGCAGCCGCGTTGCACGGGAGAATGTGAAAAGGGTTCATATGTAGAAAAAACCTGAGGAATCCGTCCGTTTTCGTCATTTGTTATCGAATCGACTTAAAGCCAGATCGTCACATTGGCAGCTTTTCTCTCTGAGACGGTTACATTTATTGTCTCCAAAGCTATGTCGCGTCCTGCGGTATGCGGAGACACTAAAAGCACCATAGTAGAACACAGAAGAAGCTTCTAAGTTGAAGTAATAACCAGTAAGAAGTAGTACAATTCAAGTTTTTGTTGTCGATTATTCACTTTTAGCCGGCTTTGGTGGCTTGGACATGACCTAGGACCTTAAGATTTTGCATGAAAGGAGGACTAGCAGCCGCGTTGCACGGGAGAATGTGAAAAGTGTTCATATGCAGTAAAAACCTGAGAAATCCGTCCATTTGCGTCATTTGTTATCGAATCGACTTAAAGCCAGATCGTCACATTGGCCGCTTTTCTCTCTGAGACGGTTACATTTATCGTCTGCATAGCATGTCACGTGCTGCGGAATGCGGAGACACTAAAAGCACCATAGTAGTACACAGAAGAAGCTTCTAAGTCGAAGTAATAGCCAGTAAGAAGTAGTACAATTCAAGTTTTAGTTGTCGATTATTCACATTTTAGCCGGCTTTGGTGGCTTGGACATGACCTAGGACCTTAAGATTTTGCATAAAATGAGGACTAGCAGCCGCGTTGCACGGGAGAATGTGAAAAGTGTTCATATGTAGTAAAAGTCTGAGAAATCCGTTTGTTTTCGTCATTTGTTATCGAATCGACTTAAAGCCAGATCGTCACATTGGCCGCTTTTCTCTCTGAGACGGTTACATTTATCGTCTGCAAAGCTATGTCACGTGCTGCGGTATGCGGAGACACTAAAAGCACCATAGTAGAACACAGAAGAAGCTTCTAAGTTGAAGTAATAGCCAGTAAGAAGTAGTACAAATCAAGTTTTAGTTGTCTATTATTCACTTTTTAGCCGGCTTTGGTGGCTTGGACATGACCTAGGACCTTAAGATTTTGCATGAAAGGAGGACTAGCAGCCGCGTTGCACGGGTGAATGTGAAAAGTGTTCACATGTAGTAAAAACCTGAGAAATCCGTCCGTTTTCGTCATTTGTTATCGAATCGACTTAAAGCCAGATCGTCACAATTGCCGCTTTTCTCTCTGAGACGGTTACATTTATCTTCTGCAAAGCTATGTCGCGTGCTGCGGTATGCGAAGACACTAAAAGCACCATAGTAGAACACAGAAGAAGCTTCTAAGTTGAAGTAATAGCCAGTAAGAAGTAATACAAATCAAGTTTTAGTTGTCTATTATTCACTTTTTAGCCGGCTTTGGTGGCTTGGACATGACCTAGGACCTTAAGATTTTGCATGAAAGGAGGAGTAGCAGCCGCGTTGCACGGGTGAATGTGAAAAGTGTTCATATGTAGAAAAAACCTGAGAAATCCGTCCGTTTTCCTCATTTGTTATCGAATCGACTTAAAGCCAGATCGTCACATTGGCCGCTTTTCTCTCTGAGACGGTTACATTTATCGTCTGCAAAGCTATGTCGCGTGCTGCGGTATGCGGAGACACTAAAAGCACCACAGTACAACACAGAAGAAGCTTCTAAGTTGAAGTAATAGCCAGTAAGAAGTAGTACAATTCAAGTTTTAGTTGTCGATTATTCACTTTATAGCCGGTTTTGGTGGCTTGGACATGACCTAGTACCTTAAGATTTTGCATGAAAGGAGGACTAGCAGCCGCGTTGCACGGGAGAATGTGAAAAGGGTTCATATGTAGTAAAAACCTGAGGAATCCGTCCGTTTTCGTCATTTGTTATCGAATCGACTTAAAGCCAGATCGTCACATTGGCAGCTTTTCTCTCTGAGACGGTTACATTTATTGTCTCCAAAGCTATGTCGCGTGCTGCGGTATGCGGAGACACTAAAAGCACCATAGTAGAACACAGATGAAGCTTCTAAGTTGAAGTAATAACCAGTAACAAGTAGTACAATTCAAGTTTTTGTTGTCGATTATTCACTTTTTAGCCGGCTTTGGTGGCTTGGACATGACCTAGGACCTTACGATTTTGCATGAAAGGAGGACTAGCAGCCGCGTTGCACGGGAGAATGTGAAAAGTGTTCATATGTAGTAAAACCCTGAGAAATCCGTCCGTTTTCGTCATTTGTTATCGAATCGACTTAAAGCCAGATCGTCACATTGGCCGCTTTTCTTTCTGAGACGGTTACATTTATATTCTGCAAAGCTATGTCGCGTGCTGCGGTATGCGGCGACACTAAAAGCACCATAGTAGAACACAGAAGGACCTTCTAAGTTGAAGTAATAGCCAGTAAGAAGTAGTACAATTCAAGCTTTAGTTGTCTATTATTCACTTTTTAGCCGGCTTTGGTGGCTTGGACATGACCTAGGACCTTAATAATTTGCGTGAAAGGAAAACTAGCAGCCGAGTTGCACGGGAGAATGTGAAAAGTGTTCATATGTAGAAAAAACCTGAGAAATCCGTCCGTTTTCGTCATTTGTTATCGAATCGACTGAAAGCCAGATCGTCACATTGGCCGCTCTTCTCTCTGAGACGGTTACATTTATCGTCTGCAAAGCTATGTCACGTGCTGCGGTATGCGGAGGCACTAAAAGCACCATAGTAGAACACAGAAGAAGCTTCTAAGTTGAAGTAATAGCCAGTAAGAAGTAGTACAAATCAAGTTTTAGTTGTCTATTATTCACTTTTTAGCCGGCTTTGGTGGCTTGGACATGACCTAGGACCTTAAGATTTTGCATGAAAGGAGGACTAGCAGCCGCGTTGCACGGGTGAATGTGAAAGGTGTTCACATGTTGTAAAAACCTGAGAAATCCGTCCGTTTTCGTCATTTGTTATCGAATCGACTTAAAGCCAGATCGTCACATTGGCCGCTTTTCTCTCTGAGACGGTTACATTTATCGTCTGCATAGCTATGTCACGTGCTGCGGAATGCGGAGACACTAAAAGCACCATAGTAGTACACAGAAGAAGCTTCTAAGTCGAAGTAATAGCCAGTAAGAAGTAGTACAATTCACGTTTTAGTTGTCGATTATTCACATTTTAGCCGGCTTTGGTGGCTTGGACATGACCTAGGTCCTTAAGATTTTGCTTAAAATGTTTACTAGCAGCCGCGTTGCACGGGAGAATGTGAAAAGTGTTCATATGTAGTAAAAACCTGAGAAATCCGTCCATTTGCGTCATTTGTTATCGAATCGACTTAAAGCCAGATCGTCACATTGGCCGCTTTTCTCTCTGAGACGGTTACATTTATCGTCTGCATAGCTATGTCACGTGCTGCGGAATGCGGAGACACTAAAAGCACCATAGTAGTACACAGAAGAAGCTTCTAAGTCGAAGTAATAGCCAGTAAGAAGTAGTACAATTCAAGTTTTAGTTGTCGATTATTCACATTTTAGCCTGCTTTGGTGGCTTGGCCATGACCTAGGTCCTTAAGATTTTGCATAAAATGAGGACTAGCAGCCGCGTTGCACGGGAGAATGTGAAAAGTGTTCATATGTAGTAAAAGCCTGAGAAATCCGTTTGTTTTCGTCATTTGTTATCGAATCGACTTAAAGCCAGATCGTCACATTGGCCGCTTTTCTCTCTGAGACGGTTACATTTATCGTCTGCAAAGCTATGTCACGTGCTGCGGTATGCGGAGACACTAAAAGCACCATAGTAGAACACAGAAGAAGCTTCTAAGTTGAAGTAATAGCCAGTAAGAAGTAGTACAAATCAAGTTTTAGTTGTCTATTATTCACTTTTTAGCCGGCTTTGGTGGCTTGGACATGACCTAGGACCTTAAGATTTTGCATGAAAGGAGGACTAGCAGCCGCGTTGCACGGGTGAATGTGAAAAGTGTTCACATGTAGTAAAAACCTGAGAAATCCGTCCGTTTTCGTCATTTGTTATCGAATCGACTTAAAGCCAGATCGTCACATTGGCAGCTTTTCTCTCTGAGACGGTTACATTTATTGTCTCCAAAGCTATGTCGCGTCCTGCGGTATGCGGAGACACTAAAAGCACCATAGTAGAACACAGAAGAAGCTTCTAAGTTGAAGTAATAACCAGTGAGAAGTAGTACAATTCAAGTTTTAGTTGTCGATTATTCACTTTTAGCCGGCTTTGGTGGCTTGGACATGACCTAGGACCTTAAGATTTTGCATGAAAGGAGGACTAGCAGCCGCGTTGCACGGGAGAATGTGAAAAGTGTTCATATGTAGTAAAAACCTGAGAAATCCGTCCGTTTTCGTCATTTGTTATCGAATCGACTTAAAGCCAGATCGTCACAATTGCCGCTTTTCTCTCTGAGACGGTTACATTTATCTTCTGCAAAGCTTTGTCGCGTGCTGCGGTATGCGAAGACACTAAAAGCACCATAGTAGAACACAGAAGAAGCTTCTAAGTTGAAGTAATAGCCAGTAAGAAGTAGTACAAATCAAGTTTTAGTTGTCTATTATTCACTTTTTAGCCGGCTTTGGTGGCTTGGACATGACCTAGGACCTTAAGATTTTGCATGAAAGGAGGAGTAGCAGCCGCGTTGCACGGGTGAATGTGAAAAGTGTTCATATGTAGAAAAAACCTGAGAAATCCGTCCGTTTTCCTCATTTGTTATCGAATCGACTTAAAGCCAGATCGTCACATTGGCCGCTTTTCTCTCTGAGACGGTTACATTTATCGTCTGCAAAGCTATGTCGCGTGCTGCGGTATGCGGAGACACTAAAAGCACCACAGTACAACACAGAAGAAGCTTCTAAGTTGAAGTAATAGCCAGTAAGAAGTAGTACAATTCAAGTTTTAGTTGTCGATTATTCACTTTATAGCCGGTTTTGGTGGCTTGGACATGACCTAGTACCTTAAGATTTTGCATGAAAGGAGGACTAGCAGCCGCGTTGCACGGGAGAATGTGAAAAGGGTTCATATGTAGTAAAAACCTGAGGAATCCGTCCGTTTTCGTCATTTGTTATCGAATCGACTTAAAGCCAGATCGTCACATTGGCCGCTTTTCTCTCTGAGACGGTTACATTTATATTCTGCAAAGCTATGTCGCGTGCTGCGGTATGCGGCGACACTAAAAGCACCATAGTAGAACACAGAAGGACCTTCTAAGTTGAAGTAATAGCCAGTAAGAAATAGTACAATTCAAGCTTTAGTTGTCTATTATTCACTTTTTAGCCGGCTTTGGTGGCTTGGACATGACCTAGGACCTTAAGAATTTGCGTGAAAGGAAGACTAGCAGCCGAGTTGCACGGGAGAATGTGAAAAGTGTTCATATGTAGAAAAAACCTGAGAAAACCGTCCGTTTTCGTCATTTGTTATCGAATCGACTGAAAGCCAGATCGTCACATTGGCCGCTCTTCTCTCTGAGACGGTTACATTTATCGTCTGCAAAGCTATGTCACGTGCTGCGGTATGCGGAGGCACTAAAAGCACCATAGTAGAACACAGAAGAAGCTTCTAAGTTGAAGTAATAGCCAGTAAGAAGTAGTACAAATCAAGTTTTAGTTGTCTATTATTCACTTTTTAGCCGGCTTTGGTGGCTTGGACATGACCTAGGACCTTAAGATTTTGCATGAAAGGAGGACTAGCAGCCGCGTTGCACGGGTGAATGTGAAAGGTGTTCACATGTAGTAAAAACCTGAGAAATCCGTCCGTTTTCGTCATTTGTTATCGAATCGACTTAAAGCCAGATCGTCACATTGGCCGCTTTTCTCTCTGAGACGGTTACATTTATCGTCTGCATAGCTATGTCACGTGCTGCGGAATGCGGAGACACTAAAAGCACCATAGTAGTACACAGAAGAAGCTTCTAAGTCGAAGTAATAGCCAGTAAGAAGTAGTACAATTCACGTTTTAGTTGTCGATTATTCACATTTTAGCCGGCTTTGGTGGCTTGGACATGACCTAGGTCCTTAAGATTTTGCTTAAAATGTGGACTAGCAGCCGCGTTGCACGGGAGAATGTGAAAAGTGTTCATATGTAGTAAAAACCTGAGAAATCCGTCCATTTGCGTCATTTGTTATCGAATCGACTTAAAGCCAGATCGTCACATTGGCCGCTTTTCTCTCTGAGACGGTTACATTTATCGTCTGCATAGCTATGTCACGTGCTGCGGAATGCGGAGACACTAAAAGCACCATAGTAGTACACAGAAGAAGCTTCTAAGTCGAAGTAATAGCCAGTAAGAAGTAGTACAATTCAAGTTTTAGTTGTCGATTATTCACATTTTAGCCGGCTTTGGTGGCTTGGACATGACCTAGGTCCTTAAGATTTTGCATAAAATGAGGACTAGCAGCCGCGTTGCACGGGAGAATGTGAAAAGTGTTCATATGTAGTAAAAACCTGAGAAATCCGTTTGTTTTCGTCATTTGTTATCGAATCGACTTAAAGCCAGATCGTCACATTGGCGGCTCTTCTCTGTGAGACGGTTACATTTATCGTCTGCAAAGCTATGTCACGTGCTGCGGTATGCGGAGACACTAAAAGCACCATAGTAGAACACAGAAGAAGATTCTAAGTTGAAGTAATAACCAGTAAGAAGTAGTACAATTCAAGTTTTAGTTGTCGATTATTCACTTTTTAGCCGGCTTTGATGGCTTGGACATGACCTAGGACCTTAAGATTTTGAATGAAAATAGGACTAGCAGCCGCTTTGCATGGGAGAATGTGAAAAGTGTTCATATGTAGTAAAGACCTGAGAAATCCGTCCGGTTTCGTCATTTGTTATCGAATCGACTTAAAGCCAGATCGTCACATTGGCCGCTCTTCTCTATGAAACAGTTACATTTATCGTCTGCAAAGCTATGTCGCATGCTGCGGTATGCGGATACACTAAAAGCACCATAGTAGAACACAGAAGAAGCTTCTAAGTTGAAGTAATAGCCAGTAAGAAGTAGTACAATTCAAGTTTTAGTTGTCTATTATTAACTTTTTAGCCGGCTTTGGTGGCTTGGACATGACCTAGGGCCTTAACATTTTGCATGAAAGGAGGACTAGCAGCCGCGTTGCACGGGTGAATGTGAAAAAAGTTCACATGTTGTAAAAACCTGAGAAATCCGTCCGTTTTCGTCATTTGTTATCGAATCGACTTAAAGACAGATCGTCACATTGGCCGCTTTTCTCTCTGAGACGGTTACATTTATCGTCTGCAAAGCTATGTCGCGTGCTGCGGTATGCGGAGACACTAAAAGCACCACAGTACAACACAGAAGAAGCTTCGAAGTTGAAGTAATAGCCAGTAAGAAGTAGTACAATTCAAGTTTTAGTTGTCGATTATTCACATTTTAGCCGGCTTTGGTGGCTTGGACATGACCAAGGTACTTAAGATTTTGCATAAAATGAGGACTAGCAGCCGCGTTGCACGGGAGAATGTGAAAAGTGTTCATATGTAGTAAAAGCCTGAGAAATCCGTCCGTTTTCGTCATTTGTTATCGAATCGACTTAAAGCCAGATCGTCACATTGGCAGCATTTCTCCCTGAGACGGTTACATTTATTGTCTCCAAAGCTATGTCGCGTCCTGCGGTATGCGGAGACACTAAAAGCACCATAGTAGAACACAGAAGAAGCTTCTAAGTTGAAGTAATAGCCAGTAAGAAGTAGTACAAATCAAGTTTTAGTTGTCTATTATTCACTTTTTAGCCGGCTTTGGTGGCTTGGACATGACCTAGGACCTTAAGATTTTGCATGAAAGGAGGACTAGCAGCCGCGTTGCACGGGTGAATGTGAAAAAAGTTCACATGTAGTAAAAACCTGAGAAATCCGTCCGTTTTCGTCATTTGTTATCGAATCGACTTAAAGCCAGATCGTCACATTGGCCGCTTTTCTCTCTGAGACGGTTACATTTATCGTCTGCAAAGCTATGTCGCGTGCTGCGGTATGCGGAGACACTAAAAGCACCACAGTACAACACAGAAGAAGCTTCGAAGTTGAAGTAATAGCCAGTAAGAAGTAGTACAATTCAAGCTTTAGTTGTCTATTATTCACTTTTTAGCCGGCTTTGGTGGCTTGGACATGACCTAGGACCTTAAGATTTTGCATGAAAGGAGGAGTAGCAGCCGCGTTGCACGGGTGAATGTGAAAAGTGTTCATATGTAGTAAAAACCTGAGAAATCCGTCCGTTTTCGTCTCTTGTTATCGAATCGACTCAAAGCCAGATCGTCACAATGGCCGCTCTTCTCTCTGAAACGGTTACATTTATCGTCTGCAAAGCTATGTCGCGTGCTGCGGTATGCGGAGACACTAAAAGCACCATAGTAGAACACAGAAGAAGCTTCCAAGTTGAAGTAATAGACAGTAAGAAGTAGTACAATTTAAGTTTAGTTGTCGATTATTCACTTTTTAGCCGGATTTGGTGGCTTGCACATGACCTAGGACCTAAGACTTTGCATGAAAGGAGAACTAGCAGCCGCGTTGCACGGGTGAATGCGAAAAGTGTTCACATGTAGTTAAAACCTGAGAAAACCGTCCGTTTTCGTCATTTGTTATCGAATCGACTTAAAGCCAGATCGTCACATTGGCCGCTTTTCTCGCTGAGACGGTTACATTTATCTTCTGCAAAGCTATGTCGCGTGCTGCGGTATGCGGAGACACTAAGAGCACCATAGTAGAACACAGAAGAAGCTTCTAAGTTGAAGTAATAGCCAGTAAGAAGTAGTACAAATCAAGTTTTAGTTGTCTATTATTCACTTTTTAGCCGGCTTTGGTGGCTTGGACATGACCTAGGACCTTACGATTTTGCATGAAAGGAGTACTAGCAGCCGCGTTGCACGGGTGAATGTGAAAAGTGTTCACATGTAGTAAAAACCTGAGAAATCCGTCCGTTTTCGTCATTTGTTATCGAATCGACTTAAAGCCAGATCGTCACATTGGCCGCTTTTCTCTCTGAGACGGTTACATATATCGTCTGCAAAGCTATGTCACGTGCTGCGGTATGCGGAGACACTAAAAGCACCATAGTAGAACACAGAAGAAGCTTCTAAGTTGAAGTAATAGCCAGTAAGAAGTAGTACAATTCAAGTTTTAGTTGTCGATTATTCACTTTTTAGCCGGCTTTGATAGCTTGGACATGACCTAGGACCTTAAGATTTTGAATGAAAATAGGACTAGCAGCCGCTTTGCATGGGAGAATGTGAAAAGTTTTCATATGTAGTAAAAACCTGAGAAATCCGTCCGTTTTCGTCATTTGTTATCGAATCGACTTAAAGCCAGATCGTCACAATTGCCGCTTTTCTCTCTGAGACGGTTGCATTTATCTTCTGCAAAGCTATGTCGCGTGCTGCGGAATGCGGAGACACTAAAAGCACCATAGTAGTACACAGAAGAAGCTTCTAAGTCGAAGTAATAGCCAGTAAGAAGTAGTACAATTCACGTTTTAGTTGTCGATTATTCACATTTTAGCCGGCTTTGGTGGCTTGGACATGACCTAGGTCCTTAAGATTTTGCTTAAAATGTGGACTAGCAGCCGTGTTGCACGGGAGAATGTGAAAAGTGTTCATATGTAGTAAAACCCTGAGAAATCCGTCTGTTTTCGTCATTTGTTATCGAATCGACTTAAAGCCAGATCGTCACATTGGCCGCTTTTCTCTCTGAGACGGTTACATTTATCGTCTGCAAAGCTATGTCGCGTGCTGCGGTATGCGGAGACACTAAAAGCACCATAGTAGAACACAGAAGAACCTTCTAAGTTGAAGTAATAGCCAGTAAGAAGTAGTACAATTCAAGCTTTAGTTGTCTATTATTCACTTTTTAGCCGGCTTTGGTGGCTTGGACATGACCTAGGACCTTAAGATTTTGCATGAAAGGAGGACTAGCAGCCGCGTTGCACGGGTGAATGTGAAAAGTGTTCACATGTAGTAAAAACCTGAGAAATCCGTCCGTTTTCGTCATTTGTTATCGAATCGACTTAAAGCCAGATCGTCACATTGGCCGCTTTTCTCTCTGAGACGGTTACATTTATCGTCTGCAAAGCTATGTCGCGTGCTGCGGTATGCGGAGACACTAAAAGCACCACAGTACAACACAGAAGAAGCTTCTAAGTTGAAGTAATAGCCAGTAAGAAGTAGTACAATTCAAGTTTTAGTTGTCGATTATTCACTTTATAGCCGGCTTTGGTGGCTTGGACATGACCTAGTACCTTAAGATTTTGCATGAAAGGTGGACTAGCAGCCGCGTTGCACGGGAGAATGTGAAAAGGGTTCATATGTAGTAAAAAAATGAGGAATCCGTCCGTTTTCGTCATTTGTTATCGAATCGACTTAAAGCCAGATCGTCACATTGGCAGCTTTTCTCTCTGAGACGGTTACATTTATTGTCTCCGAAGCTATGTCGCGTCCTGCGGTATGCGGAGACACTAAAAGCACCATAGTAGTACACAGAAGAAGCTTCTAAGTCGAAGTAATAGCCAATAAGAAGTAGTACAATTCAAGTTTTAGTTGTCGATTATTCACATTTTAGCCGGCTTTGGTGGCTTGGACATGACCTAGGTCCTTAAGATTTTGCATAAAATGAGGACTAGCAGCCGCGTTGCACGGGAGAATGTGAAAAGTGTTCATATGTAGTAAAACCCTGAGAAATCCGTCCGTTTTCGTCATTAGTTATCGAATCGACTTAAAGCCAGATCGTCACATTGGCCTCTTTTCTCTCGGAGACGGTTACATTTATCGTCTGCAAAGCTATGTCGCGTGCTGCGGTATGCGGAGACACTAAAAGCACCATAGTAGAACACAGAATAACCTTCTAAGTTGAAGTAATAGCCAGTAAGAAGTAGTACAATTCAAGCTTTAGTTGTCTATTATTCATTTTTTAGCAGGCCTTGGTGGCTTGGACATGACCTAGGACCTTAAGATTTTGCATGAAAGGAAGACTAGCAGCCGAGTTGCACGGGAGAATGTGAAAAGTGTTCATATGTAGAAAAAACCTGAGAAAACCGTCCGTTTTCGTCATTTGTTATCGAATCGACTGAAAGCCAGATCGTCACATTGGCCGCTCTTCTCTCTGAGACGGTTACATTTATCGTCTGCAAACCTATGTCACGTGCTGCGGTATGCGGAGACACTAAAAGCACCATAGTAGAACACAGAAGAAGCTTCTAAGTTGAAGTAATAGCCAGTAAGAAGTAGTACAATTCAAGTTTTAGTTGTCGATTATTCACTTTTTAGCCGGCTTTGATGGCTTGGACATGACCTAGGACCTTAACATTTTGAATGAAAATAGGACTAGCAGCCGCTTTGCATGGGAGAATGTGAAAAGTGTTCATATGTAGTAAAAACCTGAGAAATCCGTCCCCTTTCGTCATTTGTTATCGAATCGACTTAAAGCCAGATCGTCACAATTGCCGCTTTTCTCTCTGAGACGGTTACATTTATCTTCTGCAAAGCTATGTCGCGTGCTGCGGTATGCGGAGACACTAAAAGCACCATAGTAGAACACAGAAGAAGCTTCTAAGTTGAAGTAATAGCCAGTAAGAAGTAGTACAAATCAAGTTTTAGTTGTCTATTATTCACTTTTTAGCCGGCTTTGGTGGCTTGGACATGACCTAGTACCTTAAGATTTTGCATGAAAGGAGGACTAGCAGCCGCGTTGCACGGGAGAATGTGAAAAGGATTCATATGTAGTAAAAACCTGAGGAATCCGTCCGTTTTCGTCATTTGTTATCGAATCGACTTAAAGCCAGATCGTCACATTGGCAGCTTTTCTCTCTGAGACGGTTACATTTATTGTCTCCAAAGCTATGTCACGTGCTGCGGTATGCGGAGACACTAAAAGCACCATAGTAGAACACAGAAGAAGCTTCTAAGTTGAAGTAATAGCCAGTAAGAAGTAGTACAATTCAAGTTTTAGTTGTCGATTATTCACTTTTTAGCCGGCTTTGATGGCTTGGACATGACCTAGGACCTTAAGATTTTGAATGAAAATAGGACTAGCAGCCGCTTTGCATGGGAGAATGTGAAAAGTGTTCATATGTAGTAAAAACCTGAGAAATCCGTCCGTTTTCGTCATTTGTTATCGAATCGACTTAAAGCCAGATCGTCACAATTGCCGCTTTTCTCTCTGAGACGGTTACATTTATCTTCTGCAAAGCTATGTCGCGTGCTGCGGAATGCTGAGACACTAAAAGCACCATAGTAGTGCACAGAAGAAGCTTCTAAGTCGAAGTAATAGCCAGTAAGAAGTAGTACAATTCACGTTTTAGTTGTCGATTATTCACATTTTAGCGGGGTTTGGTGGCTTGGACATGACCTAGGTCCTTAAGATTTTGCTTAAAATGTGGACTAGCAGCCGCGTTGCACGGGAGAATGTGAAAAGTGTTCATATGTAGTAAAAACCTGAGAAATCCGTCCGTTTTCGTCATTTGTTATCGAATCGACTTAAAGCCAGATCGTCACATTGGCCGCTTTTCTCTCTGAGACGGTTACATTTATCGTCTGCAAAGCTATGTCGCGTGCTGCGGTATGCGGAGACACTAAAAGCACCATAGTAGAACACAGAAGAACCTTCTAAGTTGAAGTAATAGCCAGTAAGAAGTAGTACAATTCAAGCTTTAGTTGTCTATTATTCACTTTTTAGCCGGCTTTGGTGGCTTGGACATGACCTAGGACCTTAAGATTTTGCATGAAAGGAGGACTAGCAGCCGCGTTGCACGGGTGAATGTGAAAAGTGTTCACATGTAGTAAAAACCTGAGAAATCCGTCCGTTTTCTTCATTTGTTACCGAATCGACTTAAAGCCAGATCGTCACATTGGCCGCTTTTCTCTCTGAGACGGTTACATTTATCGTCTGCAAAGCTATGTCGCGTGCTGCGGTATGCGGAGACACTAAAAGCACCACAGTACAACACAGAAGAAGCTTCTAAGTTGAAGTAATAGCCAGTAAGTAGTAGTACAATTCAAGTTTTAGTTGTCGATTATTCACTTTATAGCCGGCTTTGGTGGCTTGGACATGACCTAGGACCTTAAGATTTTGCATGAAAGGTGGACTAGCAGCCGCGTTGCACGGGAGAATGTGAAAAGGGTTCATATGTAGTAAAAAAATGAGGAATCCGTCCGTTTTCGTCATTTGTTATCGAATCGACTTAAAGCCAGATCGTCACATTGGCAGCTTTTCTCCTTGAGACGGTTACATTTATTGTCTCCAAAGCTATGTCGCGTCCTGCGGTATGCGGAGACACTAAAAGCACCATAGTAGTACACAGAAGAAGCTTCTAAGTCGAAGTAATAGCCAATAAGAAGTAGTACAATTCAAGTTTTAGTTGTCGATTATTCACATTTTAGCCGGCTTTGGTGGCTTGGACATGACCTAGGTCCTTAAGATTTTGCATAAAATGAGGACTAGCAGCCGCGTTGCACGGGAGAATGTGAAAAGTGTTCATATGTAGTAAAACCCTGAGAAATCCGTCCGTTTTCGTCATTAGTTATCGAATCGACTTAAAGCCAGATCGTCACATTGGCCGCTTTTCTCTCTGAGACGGTTACATTTATCGTCTGCAAAGCTATGTCGCGTGCTGCGGTATGAGGAGACACTAAAAGCACCATAGTAGAACACAGTATAACCTTCTAAGTTGAAGTAATAGCCAGTAAGAAGTAGTACAATTCAAGCTTTAGTTGTCTATTATTCACTTTTTAGCCGGCTTTGGTGGCTTGGACATGACCTAGGACCTTAAGATTTTGCATGAAAGGAAGACTAGCAGCCGAGTTGCACGAGAGAATGTGAAAAGTGTTCATATGTAGAAAAAACCTGAGAAAACCGTCCGTTTTCGTCATTTGTTATCGAATCGACTGAAAGCCAGATCGTCACATTGGCCGCTCTTCTCTCTGAGACGGTTACATTTATCGTCTTCAAACCTAAGTCACGTGCTGCGGTATGCGGAGACACTAAAAGCACCATAGTAGAACACAGAAGAAGCTTCTAAGTTGAAGTAATAGCCAGTAAGAAGTAGTACAAATCAAGTTTTAGTTGTCTATTATTCACTTTTTAGCCGGCTTTGGTGGCTTGGACATGACCTAGTACCTTAAGATTTTGCATGAAAGGAGGACTAGCAGCCGCGTTGCACGGGAGAATGTGAAAAGGGTTCATATGTAGTAAAAACCAGAGAAATCCGTCCGTTTTCGTCATTTGTTATCGAATCGACTTAAAGCCAGATCGTCACAATTGCCGCTTTTCTCTCTGAGACGGTTACATTTATCTTCTGCAAAGCTATGTCGCGTGCTGCGGAATGCGGAGGCACTAAAAGCACCATAGTAGTACACAGAAGAAGCTTCTAAGTCGAAGAAATAGCCAGTAAGAAGTAGTACAATTCAAGTTTTAGTTGTCGATTATTCACATTTTAGCCGGCTTTGGTGGCTTGGACACGACCTAGGTCCTTAAGATTTTGCTTAAAATGTGGACTAGCAGCCGCGTTGCACGGGAGAATGTGAAAAGTGTTCATATGTAGTAAAACCCTGAGAAATCCGTCCGTTTTCGTCATTTGTTATCGAATCGACTTAAAGCCAGATCGTCACATTGGCCGCTTTTCTCTCTGAGACGGTTACATTTATCGTCTGCAAAGCTATGTCGCGTGCTGCGGTATGCGGAGACACTAAAAGCACCATAGTAGAACACAGAAGAACCTTCTAAGTTGAAGTAATAGCCAGTAAGAAGTAGTACAATTCAAGCTTTAGTTGTCTATTATTCACTTTTTAGCCGGCTTTCGTGGCTTGGACATGACCTAGGACCTTAAGATTTTGCATGAAAGGAGGACTAGCAGCCGCGTTGCACGGGTGAATGTGAAAAGTGTTCACATGTAGTAAAAACCTGAGAAATCCGTCCGTTTTCGTCATTTGTTATCGAATCGACTTAAAGCCAGATCGTCACATTGGCCGCTTTTCTCTCTGAGACGGTTACATTTATCGTCTGCAAAGCTATGTCGCGTGCTGCGGTATGCGGAGACACTAAAAGCACCACAGTACAACACAGAAGAAGCTTCTAAGTTGAAGTAATAGCCGGTAAGAAGTAGTACAATTCAAGTTTTAGTTGTCGATTATTCACTTTATAGCCGGCTTTGGTGGCTTGGACATGACCTAGTACCTTAAGATTTTGCATGAAAGGTGGACTAGCAGCCGCGTTGCACGGGAGAATGTGAAAAGGGTTCATATGTAGTAAAAAAATGAGGAATCCGTCCGTTTTCGTCATTTGTTATCGAATCGACTTAAAGCCAGATCGTCACATTGGCAGCTTTTCTCTCTGAGACGGTTACATTTATTGTCTCCAAAGCTATGTCGCGTCCTGCGGTATGCGGAGACACTAAAAGCACCATAGTAGAACACAGAAGAAGCTTCTAAGTTGAAGTAATAGCCAGTAAGAAGTAGTACAAATCAAGTTTTAGTTGTCTATTATTCACTTTTTAGCCGGCTTTGGTGGCTTGGACATGACCTAGTACCTTAAGATTTTGCATGAAAGGAGGACTAGCAGCCGCGTTGCACGGGAGAATGTGAAAAGGGTTCATATGTAGTAAAAACCTGAGGAATCCGTCCGTTTTCGTCATTTGTTATCGAATCGACTTAAAGCCAGATCGTCACATTGGCAGCTTTTCTCTCTGAGACGGTTACATTTATTGTCTCCAAAGCTATGTCGCGTCCTGCGGTATGCGGACACTAAAAGCACCGTAGTAGAACACAGAAGAAGCTTCTAAGTTGAAGTAATAACCAGTAAGAAGTAGTACAATTCAAGTTTTAGTTGTCTATTATTCACTTTTTAGCCGGCTTTGGTGGCTTGGACATGACCTAGGACCTTAAGATTTTGCATGAAAGGAGGACTAGCAGCCGCGTTGCACGGGAGAATGTGAAAAGTGTTCATATGTAGTAAAAACCTGAGAAATCCGTCCATTTGGGTCATTTGTTATCGAATCGACTTAAAGCCAGATCGTCACATTGGCCGCTTTTCTCTGTGAGACGGTTACATTTATCGTCTGCATAGCTATGTCGCGTGCTGCGGAATGCGGAGACACTAAAAGCACCATAGTAGTACACAGAAGAAGCTTCTAAGTCGAAGTAATAGCCAGTAAGAAGTAGTACAATTCAAGTTTTAGTTGTCGATTATTCACATTTTAGCCGGCTTTGGTGGCTTGGACATGACCTAGGTCCTTAAGATTTTGCATAAAATGAGGACTAGCAGCCGCGTTGCACGGGAGAATGTGAAAAGTGTTCATATGTAGTAAAAGCCTGAGAAATCCGTCCGTTTACGTCATTTGTTATCGAATCGACTTAAAGCCAGATCGTCACATTGGCCGCTTTTCTCTCTGAGACGGTTACATTTATCGTCTGCAAAGCTATGTCGCGTGCTGCGGTATGCGGAGACACTAAAAGCACCATAGTAGAACACAGAAGAACCTTCTAAGTTGAAGTAATAGCCAGTAAATAGTAGTACAATTCAAGCTTTAGTTGTCTATTATTCACTTTTTAGCCGGCTTTGGTGGCTTGGACATAACCTACGACCTTAAGATTTTGCATGAAAGGAGGACTAGCAGCCGCGTTGCACGGGTGAATGTGAAAAGTGTTCATATGTAGTAAAAACCTGAGAAATCCGTCCGTTTTCGTCTTTTGTTATCGAATCGACTCAAAGCCAGATCGTCAAATTGGCCGCTCTTCTCTCTGAAACGGTTACATTTATCGTCTGCAAAGCTATGTCGCGTCCTGCGGTATGCGGAGACACTAAAAGCACCATAGTAGAACACAGAAGAAGCTTCCAAGTTGAAGTAATAGAGAGTAAGAAGTAGTACAATTTAAGTTTTAGTTGTCGATTATTCACTTTTTAGCCGGATTTGGTGGCTTGGACATGACCTAGGACCTTAAGATTTTGCATGAAAGGAGGACTAGCAGCCGCGTTGCACGGGTGAATGCGAAAAGTGTTCACATGTAGTAAAAACCTGAGAAATCCGTCCGTTTTCGTCATTTGTTATCGAATCGACTTAAAGCCAGATCGTCACATTGGCCGCTTTTCTCGCTGAGACGGTTACATTTATCGTCTGCAAACCTATGTCGCGAGTTGCGGTATGCTGAAACACTAAAAGCACCATAGTAGAAAACAGAAGTAGCTTCTAAGTTGAAGAAATAGCCAATAAGAAGTAGTACAATTCAAGTTTTAGTTGTCGATTATTCACTTTTTAGAGGGCTGTGGTGGCTTGGACATGAACTAGGACCTTAAGATTTTGCATGAAAGGAGGACTAGCATCCGCGTCGCACGGGAGAATGTGAAAAGTGTTCATATGTAGTAAGAACCTGAGAAATCCGTCCATTTGCGTCATTTGTTATCGAATCGACTTAAAGCCAGATCGTCACATTGGCCGCTTTTCTCTCTGAGACGGTTACATTTATCTTCTGCAAAGCTATGTCGCGTGCTGCGGTATGCGGAGACACTAAAAGCACCATAGTAGAACACAGAAGAAGCTTCTAAGTTGAAGTAATAGCCAGTAAGAAGTAGTACAATTCAAGTTTTAGTTGTCTATTATTCACTTTTTAGCCGGCTTTGGTGGCTTGGACATGACCTAGAACCTTAAGATTTTGCATGAAAGGAGGACTGGCAGCCGCGTTGCACGGGAGAATGTGAAAAGTGTTCATATGTAGTAAAGACCTGAGAAATCAGTCCGTTTTCGTCATTAGTTATCGAATCGACTTAATGCCAGATCGTCACATTGACCGCTTTTCTCTCTGAGACGGTTACATTTATCTTCTGCAAAGCTATGTCGCGTGCTGCGGTATGCGGAGACACTAAAAGCACCATAGTAGAACACAGAAGAAGCTTCTAAGTTGAAGTGATAGCCAGTAAGAAATAGTACAATTCAAGTTTTAGTTGTCTATTATTCACTTTTTAGCCGGCTTTGGTGGCTTGGACATGACCTAGAACCTTAAGATTTTGCATGAAAGGAGGACTGGCAGCCGCGTTGCACGGGAGAATGTGAAAAGCGTTCATATGTAGTAAAGACCATAGAAATCCGTCCGTTTTCGTCATTTGTTATCGAATCGACTTAAAGCCAGATCGTCACATTGGCCGCTTTTCTCGCTGAGACGGTTACATTTATCGTCTGCAAACCTATGTCGCGAGTTGCGGTATGCTGAAACACTAAAAGCACCATAGTAGAAAACAGAAGTAGCTTCTAAGTTGAAGAAATAGCCAATAAGAAGTAGTACAATTCAAGTTTTAGTTGTCGATTATTCACTTTTTAGAGGGCTGTGGTGGCTTGGACATGAACTAGGACCTTAAGATTTTGCATGAAAGGAGGACTAGCATCCGCGTCGCACGGGAGAATGTGAAAAGTGTTCATATGTAGTAAGAACCTGAGAAATCCGTCCATTTGCGTCATTTGTTATCGAATCGACTTAAAGCCAGATCGTCACATTGGCCGCTTTTCTCTCTGAGACGGTTACATTTATCTTCTGCAAAGCTATGTCGCGTGCTGCGGTATGCGGAGACACTAAAAGCACCATAGTAGAACACAGAAGAAGCTTCTAAGTTGAAGTAATAGCCAGTAAGAAGTAGTACAATTCAAGTTTTAGTTGTCTATTATTCACTTTTTAGCCGGCTTTGGTGGCTTGGACATGACCTAGAACCTTAAGATTTTGCATGAAAGGAGGACTGGCAGCCGCGTTGCACGGGAGAATGTGAAAAGTGTTCATATGTAGTAAAGACCTGAGAAATCAGTCCGTTTTCGTCATTAGTTATCGAATCGACTTAATGCCAGATCGTCACATTGACCGCTTTTCTCTCTGAGACGGTTACATTTATCTTCTGCAAAGCTATGTCGCGTGCTGCGGTATGCGGAGACACTAAAAGCACCATAGTAGAACACAGAAGAAGCTTCTAAGTTGAAGTGATAGCCAGTAAGAAATAGTACAATTCAAGTTTTAGTTGTCTATTATTCACTTTTTAGCCGGCTTTGGTGGCTTGGACATGACCTAGAACCTTAAGATTTTGCATGAAAGGAGGACTGGCAGCCGCGTTGCACGGGAGAATGTGAAAAGCGTTCATATGTAGTA